>NC_045765.1:67145811-67449451 GCF_008692025.1 Phocoena sinus | reverse complement strand
AAAGTGACAGAGGAAGGCTGGGGGGGAAGATATTTTAGGCAAGGAAAGTCTTACCTCAATAATCTATGAACTAAATGAATAAATTAAGTGTTATTGGGAGGGATAAACCATACATCCAGATAAAGTGACTAAAGACTTTGTTTTTTCATGAAAAACTCTTTGAGTGGGGTCAGTTCCAATCAGAGCAGAAACAGCTGAATTACATGTAAACTCTACACTTAGACACCAGTCTTTTTTGTTATTTTTACCATTCTAAAGGCAAAGATGCAGAATACAGGGTGAAGGGGCATACTTTTGTACGACTAAAAAAAAAGCTGTTAAAAATCAGATGCATAGTTTAGTTTAACAAATGCTTGAAAGGTATCTTTTAAAAATAATTTAAATAAAATGTTGTAGGTTTATGAGCATATTTTGGCATAAAATAAAACTAAAATACAAAAGTGCAAATTGGTTTTTCTTTTTGAGTAAATCACAAGCGATCAGTCAGATGGAACCATTGAGTTAAAATAATCCTGCCAATCCTACTCTTGCCATGTATCCAGATTTTAACAAGCAATTTGGAAAACAATTTTGAGCAGTGTATAAACTTCATGGGGCTACGCTAAGAGAACTCTCTTGAGGGTGGTAAATACCCTTTAAAACTCTTAAGCTCTTTTTAAAACACAAATATTATTTTATCAGAGTTGGAGTGGATTCTGGATAGTCACTCAACCTTCTAAAACATGATTTATTCTTATGTTTTTACGATACCTAGAAAAAGTATTAACTTTGCAAAGTATATTAAATAGAAACAATCTGGTCTAGTGGAAGACCATGTATTAATTTATTTCGTCATTCAAATATTCAGAAAACATATTCTGAAGGGATACCAGTTAAAAAAAGAGACACTGCTTAGCAATACTTCTCTTCATTTTGTACCGCATCCCTAGCTTCCCCATTTGTTTACACTGTATACTCAGCTAACTGCCAGCTGTCTCCCCCATCTCCTGGGACAAAATTGGGTTACTTGCTAGCTTTCAGTCTCTCCTTCTCTTCTCCCTTCCCACCTACCCCCATCCTAGTCTGGGTCCCTTCTGCCCAGACCTGATAGGTATCCTGTGTTTTTTTGTCTCAGATCCATAAGACATACAGAAATTAGGGCAAATGTCAAATAAATTCGCTGCATGTAGCGAGGCAGCTGTGTGTTTTGGGAGGAGTTTCAAAGAGGTAAGTGATGCCATGGGAAGTTGAAGCTTGGTGGCAATATATATGGCCTAACCACTAATCAGAATACGTGCACTGACAAGTAAGTGAAGGTTTATAGAAAACAATCAGACAGAATATTTGAAATCATGATTGTCTTTGTAAATGCAGGAGCATTGTCACCATACTCATACAGTATTTGCTACTTCCCATTTATTGGGGAAAACAGTGGTGGTAATGGGATTGCAGGAATTCTTTAAATGAAGAGGGCTGGGCACATTTAGTATGAAAGAGCAGGGATGAAATAGGCCTTATTCCAGGTACAGAGTTATGCTTGGGAAAAGCCAAGAGAATAAGAGAAGTTTACATTTAGTAAAGTGCCTGACCAAATGTTTGCGCAAGTACCTAATTCTAAGGCTAAGAGGTTTTCCATCTTTTTTCATTGCTTTTGGTAGGAGACACAGGATTACTATTAGTAAGGATTACTATTTAGCCTTCCCATATTATGTCTAAACACTACACATATTACTTTAATTATTGCAAACCCCTGCAAGGTAGGAATCATCCCCATTTCCTATGAGGAACCCGAGGAGTAACTTCCATAAAGTTACATTGCTATCAACAGCAAATCCCCAACTGTCTGACTCCAGTGTATTTGTTGTTTCAGCTAATAGGATATAATCTGAGTTTCCTAAAACAATGAGATTGAGGGATTCTCAAGCTTTCAAGGGAAAGCTTAGTGGGGTTGAGAGCAGTAGAAATCATGCCTGAAATCACTTCACATACAGTCTTCAAAAATGGAGAGAAAATAACTTTCAAATATTTCCAAATATATTTTTTTAACGTCTGAGGTAAAAGGAGGGTATGGAGTGAAAGCCAAGCTGTCAGTGTAGTGGAAAGGGCCTCAAGAAGACTGGAATTACATTGCAATCCGGATTCTACCACCTTGGACCCAGCACTCACCTTCTTTAGGCCTCATTTCTTTATAAGTAATTTAGATTTTCAAGGTCCTTTTAAGTTATTAAAACTTTACTTGAATACTTATAAACTCCTAACACCAACTTCAAAAAAGAACCTTTTCAACTTTTTAATTGTCAAGGGCGTTAAGGAAGGAGGTATTATAGATAACAAACAGGGTAGGAAATAGAACCGTTAACAAGAAGAGTATCGCCACTAATAGAGTGCCCGGAAATTCAAGGAGGATGATATTCAACCGGTGCCCTTCACTAATTCTTATGTGCATGATTAATATTTAAAGAACATTCTAGGGCTTCCCTGGTGGCGCAGGGGTTCAGAGTCCGCCTGCCGATGCAGGGGACACAGGTTCGTACCCCGGTCCGGGAAGATCCCACATGCCGCGGAGCAGCAGGGCCCGTGAGCCATGGCCGCTGAGCCTGCGCGTCCGGAGCCTGTGCTCCGCAACGGGAGAGGCCACAACAGTGAGAAGCCCGCGTACCGGAAAATAAATAAATAAAGAAAAAAAGAAAGAAAGAAAGAAAGAACATTCTAGTCTTCATTTCTGCCATTATTAAGGTAACTAACCTGTAATTACTCTACTGATGCGTCCCTAAAGGGTTGAGTTGGCCTTCCAGCTTATAGTTGAGGGCGAGGCTCTGGAGGCGATTGAAACCGCCTGGGTTCAAAGGCAGTCCTGTCGCCTGCCGGGCTGCTGTAAGGAAATTCATCTATTACGTGGATACATTTTCAAATGGAAGGAATCTGGTTCCCACACCACAGAATGTGTGGATGGATAATCCACGAAAAGCCCAGGGCAGGGCACATAGTAAACTTCAATAAATGTTAAGTCTAAAAGTTTAAAAGTTTTAAAAGTTTTCAAAGGGATTGATGGACATTCTATTAGAACTGTGGTCAATTACATTTCAGGGGAATCCCTTTTCAAAGCAAAAAGCATTTCTACTTAAGTTTTCACAAGTTTCGATTTTGATACATGGGATTTTAGTGAAGCATGACCATGAAGAGCTTGTGCTATTTACTTAGTAACATGTTAATCATATCACTTGTGAGGTGGTTTTGATTTTATAAAGCCCTAAATTGTTAAGAAATAAACGGATCGGGGACCGCCCATCAGCACTGGCTTTTCTGTGGTCTTTATCCATCCGCTTCAAGACACGCGTGCGTCAATTTGATGGGAGGAGGTGTTTTGCTACACCGTTTTCCACCTGAGAGAAAAATAAAGGTTTGCACTTGGAACGCGCACGCAGTTGGTCTTGAACCTCGGACACCAGCGCTCATTATATAACTCCACAGCGGCCGGGCCTCCAGGCCTTTTTCCGAACCCTCACCGCGGGGCGGGGATAAGGTTACAACGCCCGCGGTCGTCCCGGGCTCTACGAGTTGTGCGTGTGTCAGTTAGAGACGTTTACATTTGAATTTCCCTGAACCGCCGGGTGTGGGCGGCGGCACGGACCCGCCCCGGAAGCCTCTGGGCCCCTTCCCGCCATCCGCCGACCCGACCCGACTAGCGGTCCCCGCGGGCTGGTGGGAAAGCACAGCCGGCGCGGAGCCCAAAGCCGCCGCTCGAGCAGTCCCCGGGACCCCTCCCCACAGCCCTCAGTCCTTCCGCCCCCAGCCACGCCCAGCCGGGCGCGCCGAGCCGACGGTTGCCTGAGGGCCAGATTTTGAATTTACAGGCCCGGCCCCCGAGTTGCCGGCCCCCCATTGGCCAGAGACGGTCACGTGGATACGCCGGAGCGCGCCGGCCATCTTGGGGAGCGCGGTGCCGCGGCCCGCGCCACCTCCGCCCCCAGCGGCTCGCAGCCAGACCGCCCCTCCGCCCTCCTCCCCCCGCCCGCGGCTCAGCGCCGCCTGAGAGGAAACAAAGTGCTGCGGGCGGGAGACTCGGCGGCGGCGGCGGCGGCGGTGGCGGCGCGCGGACTCTGCTCGGCTCTCCCGGCCACCCTCACCCTGTATTTCCTGAGCGTGTGTGAGTGTGTGCATGTTTTCTTACAAAGGACGTTTTACGTTTAATTGATTCGTAGTCCTCTCCCTTTGCCCTTTGTGCTGTAACCCCTCTCCCGCCATCCCAGGTGCTTCGTCCTTCCCCCGACGTCTGCCTCTCCGCGAGCGCGGATCGTCGGTTCGTGCTTTCCCTCACGCTTCTCCGACTGACGCCCCCTCCGTGTTCCGGCGCTGCCCGCTGCCTCAGCGCTCAGCTCTCCTCGCCGATCGCCATGGCGACAGCGACCCCCGTGCAGCCGCGGACGGGCAGCCGCGCCGGCGGCCCCGCCACGCCACTGAGCCCCACGCGGCTGTCGCGGTTGCAAGAGAAGGAGGAGCTGCGCGAGCTCAACGACCGGCTGGCCGTGTACATCGACAAGGTGCGCAGCCTGGAGACGGAGAACAGCGCGCTGCAGCTGCAGGTGACGGAGCGTGAGGAGGTGCGCGGCCGCGAGCTCACCGGCCTCAAGGCACTCTACGAGACCGAGCTGGCCGACGCGCGACGCGCGCTCGACGACACGGCCCGCGAGCGCGCCAAGCTGCAGATCGAGCTGGGCAAGTTCAAGGCCGAGCACGACCAGCTGCTCCTCAAGTGAGTGCCGGGGGCGCAGCTCGGGCGGGAGGGCGAGGGCCGGGGTGCTCACGTCCTTCGGAAGGGGCAGGGTCTCGGTCTCTAAGAAGGAGAAAGAATCTAGTGTTTTTCACCGGGGGCGGGGGTCGCGCGGGGGTCTCAAGCTGTAGTGATGGTGGGACCGGGATGCACATTTCCCGATCCTGGATACCCAGTGGGACTCGGCGAAGTGCGCGCCTGGGGCCGCCAGCGACAGGCGACCGGCTTCGGGCCTCGGACCCCGGGATCCAGAAAGCTTTAAACGCGCGGAGATCGGGCGGGCGCCAGGTGCGGGGAGGTTGCGTCTGGGCGCGCGCTCGAATGCGCGCCCCGGTTTCCGGCCGGGCCCGAGACAAAGCGTCTGGTGGGTTTGCGGTGCAGGAATGGCCGGCCGGGGAGGACCGGCTGCCCGCCTGGAGAATGAATGAGCTCTGCGCGGGCGGAGAGAGGAAGGGGAGGGACCTGCCTCCGGCGTCCCGGTCTCCCGGGGGTGGGTCCCGCTTTGGCGCGCTCAGTCTTGGCCCTGTGACATTCTGCGATCTTTCTGCGCCTGCCTTGGGCGAAGAGGGAGGGGCGGAGTCTGAACTGCGCGCCACTGTCGGCTCTGGGCAAGTTGGGTGTTCAAGCTGGTTAGCTTTCTCTGGAGAAAGGTGTTCTTTCTTTATGCCGAGACAGGCCGCGGTCTTTGGGTGTTTCTCTGCACCGGACTCCGCAAGCTGGGTTTTTTCACGTCTTGGCCACCGTTCTCGGATCGACGAACCGCCTGCCCTCCCGCAGCAGTCCTCTCCCCTAGCTTTTGTATCGCCCAGACATAGTCACTTGCTTTTTCGGGTGTAGAGGAGACCCAGCTCAGTCCCCGCATCTGTCCTTATGTTGACAGGCCAGGGCAGGTGAAAGGGTGTTGTGTAAATGTGGAGAGTTGTGGCGAGGGAGGGCTTGTAATTTTTTCACATAAGAGGGTCTGAATTTTTCAGTTAGGGCACACGGATAAACTAGCAAGCCTTTGCCGATCCTACCTTGCCTTTCTGATGAGCAAAATGTCATAGTTATCCTCAGTAGGCAGCTAGTGTTGAAGTCACGCTTTAGAATATTGCTCGGTTTGCCTCCAGAATTCCGGTGGTCTTCATCCCCTCTTGCCAGTTGAAATCTGTGGAGATACCTGATTCTGACTTTGACTTTGTGTTCCCCTGAATGTCCCTCTGTCTCCGTGTAAATGTTCCTGTCTCAGTCTCTGTGATTTTCACTATGTGAATCTCAACTTCCCCATCTTGTTCAATACTTGAAAAACGGTTCATAAAGAATGTGTGCACTTGGTAAAAAAAAAATGTATAGACGGGCTTATAGTGAAAAACGATGTCTCTTGCCTCCTTCCAGGAGACAATCACATTTAGCCTTTTTTGTTTTTATTTCTTTGAGTATTTAGTTCCACAAAATAAAAATAATAATAAGTTTATGTTTCTGTTTCCTGGATTTTCTAATCTTTGGAGTCGTCTTTTGAAATGGGTCAGTTCACTCACTACTGTCTCCATCTTCCTCCAAACTTTTCATTACTGAATTTCTTCATATCTTGGATGCCATTGCTTATATGATTCACCATTATCACATGTACCACTAAGAAGAAAAACGTAAGGGCCCACTATGCAGGATCCATCCTGTTGGACCCACCCTGTTTTCAGAGATGTTAAAGTGTGACACAGATTAAGTATGTTACCTGCCAGTCACTGTTTTATGTAGAGGATACAGAGATTTGAAAAAAATAAGTTACTGCCCTTATGTTGATGATAGGGGAGATACCCAGCAAGCGAATAAAAATTGTATTTCAGCTAATCTGAAACATTTTGATGCTGGTGCTTTTGTAATCTTTTCAGAAGGTATCCACTGAAGGTTTTTCACACAGTAACAAGACTGCCACCTGGCTGACTGTAGTTGTAAAATGCTCTGCATGGATTGTAAAATGCATGCTGGTTTCATCAAGATTAAAAAGTGAAGAATATATGTGTTAGAATCAATGAAATCAGTGAATGTGATATAATGTTAGGATAACAGATACTAGGGGAATAAAAATAGAGCAGGGTGAAGGGATGGTATAGTTAAGGAAGGCCTGTCTGAGGGCTTGACAATTGAAAACAATTTTCTTTGAGATGTCAGGTAGTGTACTGGGATTTTATAGATAGATAAATGTCTATATATAACTATATAGAGAGAGCCTGAACATATATATCTATTAGGATTAGATGTATTTTATTTTCTGATGTGCCATCAATTCCTCAAAACATACCACATTTTACTTTCATATTTCAATCCTGACTTTCTTTGTACAATTTTGTTCCTAAATAGCCTTCCATTTTTCTTGCTGATTAAAGAAAATTTTGCCTTTAGCATATCTTCAAACTTTTAAAAGATATCTAATCATAATATCTATTATATGAGGCTACTTTCTTCCCTTAAGCTCTCTGCTCTTAAGACATGATGTGCAGTTGACGTCTTAGGAATTTACCTGATTTAGACCCAGTTTCCTCCTGTATCATATATTTTCAGTTCCTTGGTTTCTTCCTTCATTTTATTGGAGAACATCCTTAAGTTACTTATTCAGAAAAGATGGCAGGAGGTAGACTTTCCAAGTCTCGTGTATCTGAAAATAATTTTGATTTTTGTCTCATGCTTGATGAATAGTTGGGCTAGGTATAGAATACTGGTTCAACATTTTTCCTCACAGCTTGGAAAGTATCATATTGCCCCGTTGTCTTCTAGTAGCCAGTTGTTGTTCATGTCTACCTAATGCCAGTCACAGTTACTTTCTTTTGGTAATTGCTTTGCCTCTCGGGAAGCTTTGGAATTTTCTTTTCTCCTGGTTTTCTGGGATTGCATGGTGATAGGTCTAGGTATGGATATTCTCTTATGCATTGTAGTTGTTATAAGCAGGTCCTTTCCATTTAAAGTCTTGGTCTTTGTTTAGCTCTGGGAATTTTACTTTATTCTGTGTTTTCTGTGCTCCATTTTCTTTGTTCTCTCCTGTTGGAATGTTGAACTCTTGGGTTTCTTGTTTCCTTATAATTCTTTTTTTCATCCTGGGAAATTACTTTGCTCTTCTCCAGCTCAATAGTGACATTTAAAGGCACAAGTCATACTTTTAATTCCAAGAAATCTTTTTGTACAGGTATCTCTTTTTTTCAGCTTGTGAAATCAGTGAATGTGATATAATGTTAGGATAACAGATACTAGGGGAATAAAAATAGAGCAGGGTGAAGGGATGGTATAGTTAAGGAAGGCCTGTCTGAGGGCCTTTTTATTTTTAAGGATGTGTTTATTTTTGTGTTTATTTTTAAGGATGATTATTTTCTTTAATCTGTCTGTGGGTAATATTTAGGGTTTTCTTTTTGTGTTTATTTTTAAGGATGATTATTTTCTTTAATCTGTCTGTGGGTAATATTTAGGGTTTTCTTTTTAAATTCTCTTCTGTTAATTGGATTATCTCTTTTCCCTCCCTGGTCACTTGTTCTTTTTGTTTGGTTTGCTTTTTATCTTCCTACTCATTTTTGTCAATTGCTGATCCTTGGTTGTCTACATTTTCAAATGAAGAACTAGGTAATGCTTGAATATTACTGCCGAGTTATTTAGGTATCTCCTTACCACTTTTCTGAGTGTAAGAGCATATTAGGATCTCTTTATGTAGGAATGGGATGTATTCTTGGCCAACTTGTTGGAAAGCCTGCAGTTATGTTAAGGGGTGCCCAGGAGGGCGAGGTGCAAAGCTGTTTCATGAGTTAATCCCTCATTTTAAGTCTGCCTCACTTTCTCCTGTAGCCCCTGTGTGCACGTTCTGTGGTAGGTACTTTTATCTATATATTTTTTTAAGCCACTAAGTTTTTATTTTTTTTAAATTAATTAATTTATTTATCTTTGGCTGTGTTGGGTCTTTGTTGCTGCACACAGGCTTTCTCTAGTTGCAGCAAGTGGGGACTACTCTTCATTGTGGTGCGCAGGCTTCTCATTGCAGTGGCTTCTCTTGTTGCAGAGCATGGGCCCTAGGCACGCAGGCTTCAGTAGTTGTGGCGTAAGGGCTTAGTTGCTCCGCGGCATGTGGGATCTTCCCGGACCGGGGCTCAAACCCATGTCCCCTGTATTGGCAAGCAGATTCTTAACCACTGTGTCACCAGGGACGTCCTCTACATTTTATCTACTAGAAATTTGTTGAAATGTTTGCTAATGATTCTTTTTCTGTTCACTTTCTTGCTGTGGGTTTATTTGTTGTTTAGTGCTTTTTTCCCTTAATATTTATGTTTATTTTGGGCTGCGTTGGGTCTCCGTTCCTGCATGCGGGCTTTCTCTAGTTGTGGCGAGCAGGGGCTACTCTTGATTGCGGTGCGTGGGCTTCTCATTTGTGGTGGCTACTCTTGTTGCTGAGCACGGGCTCTAGGCGCACAGGCTTCAGTAGTTGTGGCACGTGGACTCAGTATTTGTGGCTCGTGGGCTCTAGAGAGCAGGCTCAGTAGTTGTGGTGCACGGGCTTAGTTGCTCTGTGGCATGTGGGATCTTCTCAGACCAGGGATCAAACCTGTGTCACCTGTGTTGGCAGGCGGATTCTTAACCACTGCGCCACCAGGGAAGTCCCTACTGCTTTTTTATTAGGGTCTAGTGGGGAGGTCAGTGCCTGTGCATAGTAATCCTTGGAAATCTTGGAAATATTTTAATTTTGAACAATAATTGAAGTACAATTTGTAAGATGAAAAGGAAGAAATGTTTTATTATCTGTTTGGGTCCATTGAGCTCTTTTGTTTAAGAATAATTTTCTGTAATTTATTTGGAGTTAGAGTCTTTGTAATTAGTCTGTTAGGTGGATTTAGATTAAGAAAGCAATTCTTGGGGCTTCCCTGGTGGCGCAGTGGTTGAGAATCTGCCTGCCAATTCAGGCGACACAGGTTCGAGCCCTGGTCTGGGAAGATTCCACATGCCGCGGAGCAACTAGGCCTTTGAACCACAACTACTGAGCCTGCGCGTCTGGAGCTTGTGCTCTGCAACAAGAGAGGCCGCGACAGTGAGAGGCCCGCGCACCGCGATGAAGAGTGGCCCCTGCTCGCCGCAACTAGAGAAAGCCCTCGCACAGAAACATAGACCCAACACAGCCAAAAATAAATAAATAAGCTTTCATTTAAAAAGAAAGAAAAAAAAGAAAGCAAGTCTTGAGAGAATTATAGATTCCAAAATTACTTAGTCCCTTTTTGGTTCTTTAGCATACAACATACCTCAAAGACAGAAGAATTCTTGGAGACACTTGTCCTGCTAGAACGAATTTGACAACGGCTTCTGTGCAGATGGTCTCTTACGGGGAAACTGATCTTAGATCTAAGATATAGCTACTCCAGTTCATTCCAAGCCTAATTATATTTCATTGGAAGCTTTTTTGAATACTTGCCAAGAATGATGATGAATACCATCAGTCAACACTTTAAACAAAAAAAGCAAAGAAAAATTGACTTAATTGAGAATTTCAGTATTAAATAATTCTGCAGGAAAACTAAATGTAAGAGAAAGTTATGTGGAACAGTTGTTCAGTAACTAATTTTGTAGATGCATACATTTTTTTTTCTTCAGTGGTACAGATCCATAGTCTTTTATGTAAAACCCTTATAGCCACAAGTGTTTGGAATTAAAAGCAATTCCAACTTTAAGAAGGTAGTATGATGCGTATACTGTATATGACACCCCAGTGGGGTCTGGGGTAGCACTCTATGTGAAACAGGTATTTCTGCAGGGAAAGATTAATAGTCACAGTAAATGGAGAAAGACAACTAAAAATAGCCTCATGTCCATTCAGGTCAAGTTTTGTCACCAAATGAATTAATGAAAATTTAAGTTTTAGAGCTCTGGGATTACATATAAGAGTAATGATTCATGTTTTTTAATTGACTACTTCTTAGTAACTTTGCTTGACTCATCAGGTTCTAGAAGTTGTGCTTTATTCCTCAAACACAAATAAATTTGATTGATTGATTGGTTCACAGTAGATATTCAAGCTTGAAAGGATGCAAAATTAACTCTAAAGTCATTTTCTCTTTTTTGAGAATTATGAATTAATTAGGAAACTGGAGATGGGGGCTCACTGGAATATAACTAATATAATGGATGCTGTAGCATTGTTTGAGATGCTGAGCAAGTCAATTTACTGTCCCTTCATTAAAAAAAAATTTTTTTAAAGGATGTCCCGGGACTTCCCTGGTGGCATACTGGATAAGAATCCACCTGCCAGGCTTCCCTGGTGGCGCAGTGGTTGGGAGTCTGCCTGCCGATGCAGGGGACGTGGGTTCGTGCCCCGGTCTGGGAGGATCCCACATGCCGTGGAGCGGCTGGGCCCGTGAGCCGTGGCCGCTGGGCCTGTGCATCTGGAGCCTGTGCTCAGGCGGCGGGAGAGGCCACAACAGTGAGAGGCCCGGGTATCGCAAAACAAACAAACAAACGAACAAAACAAAAAAAAGAATCCACCTGCCAATGCAGGTGACACAGGTTTGATCCCTGGTCTGGGAGGATCCCATATGCCATGGAGCGGCTAAACCTGTGCGCCACAACTACCGAACCCACATGCTGCAACTACTGAAGCCCGTGTGCCTGGAGCCCGTGTGCCTGGAGCCCGTGCTCCACAACAAGAGAAGCCACCGCAATGTAATGAGAAGCACGTGCACCGCAACAAAGAGTAGCCTCCACTCGCCACTAGAGAAAGCCTGCGCGCATCAACAAAGACCCAGTGCAGCCAAAAATATAAAACCAAATCTTAAAAAAAAATAAAAAGGATGTCCCAAGAAACATAGTTTAGTGTATTATAGGTATTGGGCCTCAAAGCCAGTGTTTTCAAATTAGTCTTTGAGATACTGGACAAAAAATTTGTTATTTAAAGCAGAATTTCATATCTTTTCAAAACAGATGGTGCTTCTTTTTAAATATAATTTCATGAAAAGAAAAGTTTTTCTTAAAATAGAATAAAGTGTAATGTTGCTTGTATTTTTTTCACAGTATATATGCACCTGAAGATTTGTAGGCTTCCTACCTTCGTCCCCAAGCAAGTTTTTTTTTTTTTTTTTTGCGGTACGCGGGCCTCTCGCTGCTGTGGCCTCTCCCATTGCGGAGCACAGGCTCCAGACGCGCAGGCTCAGCGGCCATGGCTCACGGGCCCAGCCGCTCCGCGGCATGTGGGATCTTCCCAGACCGGGGCACGAACCCGTGACCCCTGCATCGGCAGGCGGACTCTCAACCACTGCGCCACTAGGGAAGCCCCCCAAGCAAGTTTTGAATAGGATAGGTTTGAGGTTGAGGGGATCAAGCCTACATAGTATATCCCTTTGGGCAAACGACATTCCTCTGATTTTGCTTTGTCAGTACGTTAATAAGGAAACTTCTGTTGGGAAATTTGGATTTGTGTGTTTTCGTTAAAAAATGTGTACAGATGTTCATGTGCTACTCGCATGTATAACTGGGACACTTGTCAGTCACAGTAGCCTGAGATACAGTAGTGTTAAGCAAGAGTGCTACATGAAGTTGCACCTTCCTACATTTTGTGACTTGGGGCAGGTATTAATACTTTAATTCTTTGAGCTTTCATGCCTCATCTGTGTAATTGGGATAAGGCATAACTAGTAGTTTTCTGAATCTCAGGAAGAATTAAGAAACCCAGATCTTTTTCTAGCCTGTCATTTACTTGTCTCATAATAACGGGTGGATTTTTATCAGAATTGGCTATTTGAAGAAATTAGGAAGTATATGGAAGTGAAAGTAAATCAGATAAACTTTTTTCTCTTTCTTTGGGGAGAAGGGGGTGCTGGGGATTTACTGTATATTTGGACTTATTGTATATGTTTACTGTGTTGACTTTCTACATATTTTGGTCACACAGAATGAAATTTAGGTGCAGGGCTAAACAGTATCTTCAGGGTTGTTTTAACATTAATATTTTTCAGTTTTCAAACCTAAAGTAATAAATGCTAATCTGCTCTAGGGACTTTCCTTTGTAGGTAGGATAATTAATTGAAAAACAAAAATCTTGATCCCATATATTACTTGGTCTTTTGTTTATGCCCTTATTTTGCCCTGGTAGAAGCAAGTTGCCAGTAACACCCTTGCCTTAACATGAGAGGTATAAAACTTCATGGTAAATATTACTTTAATTTTCAAGGGAAGAACAGGAAGGATAGACGACTAGAATTGGTGTTAAAGTCTAGGTGACAGGTCCTAAGTAATGAAACCATCATGATGCTTCCTTCCCATGCTTTCAAAGGATGTTTGGTAGAGCGTATCTTTTGGAGTTGTTTATTTAAACTAGGAGGTTAGACTAGGTAATCTTTTGGTGTACCCAGGCTCAAGGAAGTAAACACACAGAATGAAAGATAAAGCACTGTAAAAATATGCTGCTGAATGTTTTTTTTTTTTCTCCATATACTCCATTATGCTTGTTCTTTTCATTTGTCCAGATGACTTCACCTCAGGTATTTCTGAGTTAGAGATCTTTAGACTTTTACATCATCACTGTAGGTCTATTTCATGCACAAATAGTGAGAATGAGCCTTAAGTGTTAATTGGGTGACGACACCCTGTCTAACTGAAGTTCCCAATTATTTCTGGGATCCAGGGAAGTTTCCTAATCAGAGTTTTTAACTTCTTTTTTTTTTTTTTTCCAATATATCTCTCTGATGAAAGGGATTGTGTTTTGGCTGTTATATTTGGGAAATTTTAAAAAACTATTTTTTTTTTGTTACACAAAAATTATATATTCATTATGGAAAATTAGAAAATACAGATAAACACCAAGAAGAAAATAAAAGTCACCCTTGGTTCCATAAGAGCTCTGCAGTTTTTCTTTTTCTTTTTTTTTTTTTTTTTTGCGGTACGCGGGCCTCTCACTGTTGTGGCCTCTCCCGTTGCGGAGCACAGGCTCCGGACGTGCAGGCTCAGTGGCCATGGCTCACGGGCCCAGCCGCTCCGCGGCATGTGGGATCTTCCCAGACCGGGGCACGAACCCGTATCCCCTGCATCGGCAGGCGGACTCCCAACCACTGTGCCACCAGGGAAGCCCTGAAGTTTTTCTTTTTATATCCATATTATTAACGAAAAATGGGTTCATGATAAATATTGATGCGTAACCTTCTTTCATGCTACACTGCTTTGCGAACTTCTTTACGTGTCAGTAAATGTGCTGTATCGTCATTTTGAAGATACGTCAACAGCCTTTAATGGGTAGGGTTAGTTTACCGTGACCAGAGATGTCGGCTTTGCAGTGACTACCTAATTTCTCAGAGGCCATAGAGGGCCATGATTATCCTCTTCCCACTTACTGACAATATCAAATTTTTTCTCCTGGTTAACATATTGATAAAAATGGTTAAATGTTGAACTAATTTACTGGTGAAATGTTAACCATTGCATAAAGTAATTACAACTTTGCCAGTTTTTGATGCCAGTAACAGCATATGGGTGTCCATTTGGGGGAATTTATTTTTAATTTCTGCAGGTTCTTTTTAGTTCTCGATCATTTTTATTGTTATGCTCATGTTGCAAACATAAAGGAGTAAAAAGATCCACATTTGGGTCATAATCTTAGGTTTCTGCTGATATCTTTGCTGTAGACCTAGATGATAAGTGAGACTTTCCCTTTTTTTTTTTTTTTTTTTTGCGGTACACGAGCCTCTCACTGTTGTGGCCTCTTCCGTTGCGGAGCACAGGCTCCGGAAGCGCAGGCTCAGCGGCCACGGCTCACGGGCCCAGCCGCTCCGCGGCATGTGGGATCTTCCCGGACCGGGGCACGAACCCGCATCCCCTGCATCGGCAGGCGGACTCTCAACCACTGCACCACCAGGGAAGCCCTACTTGGTCCTTTTTAAATTTAATTTTTTGCCTTTGTCTGTCTGTATTTATGTATTTATTTGTTTATGCACGCGATACGAGGGCCTCTCACTGTTGTGGCCTCTCCCGTTGCGGAACACAAGCTCCTTAGGCGCAGGCTCAGCGGCCATGGCTCACAGGCCCAGCCACTCCGCGGCATGTGGGATCTTCCCGGACCGGAACACGAACCCGTGTCCCCTGCATCGGCAGGCGTACTCTCAACCACTGCGCCACCAGGGAAGCCCCGCATTTGTGTTTATTGATCATAGGATTATAGCACTTTTATAGCTAGGAGGGGACTTGGATCATCTGATCTATCCAGCCCACTGTGTAGGTTCAGAAATTGAGACCTAGAGAGATATGAATACTGGTGCAAGATGTGGGACAAAAAGAGCTAACATTTATCTTCTGCTTATTGTGTTTGCCAGGTACTATGCTAAGTGCTTTACAGACACTGTCTTTTAAGTGTTACGATAACCCTGTTTGATGGGTGAGGAAACTTGAGGCTCAGAGAGGTTAAATATTTTGCCTGGGATAACTTAGCAGATCAATGGCAGAGCTAGAATAGATCCTAGCTCTGTCTTCTAGCATTGTTACAGGGTTTTTACGTGGATCATGCCATTTAATACCGACCTGAAGCAGGCTCATGGAGCACTGTCATCTGTCCTTGGACTTGAAGTTTTACATAAGACAGCTGACTTTCAGGTTTGGGTGCTACTTTTGGAAATGGTACTAGATGTGAGTTTTTCACAGTGATATTTGAGATAATCTTGGATTTGTCAGGAGGGTGCAGTAACTGAGGCAGCTGTTTGAAATACTGAGGGCTTCATTTGCTAATAAGGAAAGGATAAAAATGAATTACTGAAAGAGACCTCTTTTGTCTTTTCTTCCTTGTTGAAAAACTTTCCTACTTTACTCCGTGCCTTAATAATAACTTTAAAATAAACTAAAATCTCTAAATAAGTCGTGAATACTCATGGCAGAAATATTGTTTTCATTTTTTATTCAGCACACATTTGTGGGACAGGTACTGTTACGAAGTGCAGGCTTGTACTGCTCCCCACACAGCAGGCCAGTAAATTGAGAAACGAGTTGTTGGGGCAAAGAATAGTGACTTTATTTGGAAGGCTAGCACACCAAGAAGATGGTGGACTAGTTTCCCAAAGAACCATCTTGCCTGGGTTTGGGTGCTAGTTTCTTTCAGAACAAAGAAGGGGAGGTGAGGGGTAAAGTAAAAAAGGTGATACGTTGTTGCTAATATTTCCTGGTTCAGGCCAGAACGGGAGGGGATATGTTCATTTCTTCTTACCTGCATCCATTCTCAGGTGGGCCTGGTTAGGGTATTCCAAGGGTATTCCAATACTAAACCAAGGTATTTTAGCTTAACTGGGAGACAGGGTTCCTGGAGATGGCTCATTATGTATACTTTAAGCTGTAGGCAACATCCATTTAATGATTAACTTATAGCAAAAGCAATAGAATACAAAGGTTAAAGTAGAAGAAACAGATCAATATGGAGTCAGGTTCTTCCCTATTACAAGTATTACCTGCCAGGCCTTGAATCAGATGCTGGTAACAGGGAGATGGGACACTTAGTGCCTGTTAACAAGTTGCTTACAATGTAGTGAGGAAGACATAAAATGCACTACAGTATTGTGATACTGTAACTGCAATATGCTAGTACAATGTAACAAGTGCTGTGATAGCAGTATCCACATCTTGCTATGGAGAAAGGGGCTACCCCTTTCTCCATACCACGTAAAGCAGAGTAGGAGCTTTGTAAAGTTTTCAGAGACATCCCAGAGGAATTGGGGAGGCAGTGAAATCTGAGTGTTGAGAGATAAGTAGGGTTGGCTTCTAAATGGAAAACATTAGTAGAGGCGTTGTCCTGAAAGGCAAGGAGAGTTACAAAGGAATGGTAGTACAGTTTTGGTGTGATAAGGCCTAGAAAGTATCCATTGACTTTGGTTCGTGGGAACTTACTGTTGACTGTGAGGAGCATCTAATGGTAGAGAAGAGCAGTAGGGTCAAAGCCACTGACCATAATTAAGGAAGAAATGAGAATAAAGGTCATGAGTTTAGGTCATAAAGAGTGTTTGATGTGAAAGGAAGAAGACATTCTTAAAGGTTGATTTAAAGTAGGTTCTTACTCAATGTTTATATAACAAAACATTGGATAGGGTACCAGAACATTTATCCCTCTAACATTCTTCACTAAAAAAATGATTGCTTCACCGCCTTTGCTTAAAACACTTTAAGTGGTTTCCAGGATAGTAGCTTCTAGGATGAAGAGTAAAATCCTCAGTATTACCTAATACTGGGGTGACCGTACAATTTAGCATTCAAACAGGGTTACTTCCTTCTTGGTGTGAAAGAGGGAGCAATTGATAATTATGCTGGGACACTGGCATCAATGGAAATTACCCTAGACAAACTTGGACATACCTAAAAGTTCTTCTCTTTATGAGCTGGCTCCTGAATGACTGTGGGTTCAACTCACACCATACTTGGTCTTGCTCTCTCCTCCCCAACCATGAAATTTTTTATTCAGTCCTGTTTACCATGCTGTCTCTTAATAGGGCCTTTGCATATGCAGTTTCCTTTGTCTGGACTTCTGTCATCATTGGGTTAACTCCTCCTTAAACATCAGATCTCTAATTCATTACTTAGGGAAGTCTTCCCTATCTGGTTTTGTAAATGTGAGCTTTTACCAAAAAAACCCCAAAACCTGTGACTATCCAACAAATGTGTATGTGTGAACATAATTTAAGGATTCAGAGATCTCCAAGACTTCTTATGAAAAAATTACCTTCAGCTATTTTAACTGCTCATTTGATATTTATCTTGATATCTAAATGGCATTATTGACTTTGTGCCATGGAAGATGAGGAATTGACTTTTTCATTTTGTTCTTCATAACAAATTTTTCTTCCTCTTATCCTCCCAATAGTCATACATTACATTTTAGTTGAGATTAGTTTAGATCAGTTTTGGTATATAAAGTATTATTTCACTGTGTTCTGCTGCAAATGTGTCTGTAGCACCAATTCACTCATATGTGACTGGTAAATAGAGAAATGATATTGTAATTAGAGGTTGTATTGACTTATATATGACTTTTCCTAGTAAAGGAGAGTCAGAATATCAAGAGTAGAGTTCAGAGGGAAAGAAAGCTCTGATTTCAACTCTATTTTAAGAAAGTTAAAGGAGTGCCTGCACCCAGGATTCCCTCCCCCAGAGAGGTGTGCACCACCTTTGTTCTTGTAGCCGGGGTTGTGTTCAGAGTCTATTTCTATCTCTAATGTCTCAGTTCCTGCAAGCCAGCATGGCCACTCTGATGTTGTTGTGCATCTCTGAGCATCTCTTGAGGTAGCTCTAGACACACTGACTGCTTGCATTGTCCAAGTCATCTCCTGGAGTACTAATTATCATCATTATTATTTTTAAAAATTTATTATTATTTTTTTAATTTGTTTTTGGCTGCATTGGGTCTTTGTTGCTGCACGTGGGCTTTCTCTAGTTACGGTGAGTGGGGGCTACTCTTCGTTGTGGTGCATGGGCTTCTCACTGGTGGCTTCTCTTGTTGCGGAGCATGGGCTCTAGGCGCTCGGGCTTCAGTAGTTGTGGCATACAGCCTCAGTAGTTCTGGCTTGTGAGCTCTAGAGCGTAGGCTCAATAGTGTGGCACACGGGCTCAGTTGTTCCACGGCATGTGGGATCTTCCTGGACCAGGGCTCAAACATGTGTCCCTTGCACTGGCAGGTGGATTCCTAATCACTGAACCACCAGGGAAGTCCCTGGGGTACTAATTATGTTACTGCTAGTGCTCTGGTTACAAGGTTGCATAGGTTTTTAGTGGTTTGTTCCAACCTTATTTTTCCCATTCTTTGTTAATTTTAATATGTGCAGAATGTAAGAGTTTTCAGGAACACATATATTGTGTTATAGCAAAAATACCTATACTCTATGAACATAACCCCCAGCAGAATTCAACAGTGTACTATACTTAGTTTCCCTTCCCTCTACCACCTTTTGATTGCTTGTGAAAATAGGATTTTTTCCTACTTACTTAGTTTTGTCTAACTATAAAGAAAGATGATACCAGTTGTTAAAACACCAAGTCATTCAGAATCAGGAGGCTTTCTATTAGTTTTATCTTATTTAAAAGAAAATATTTATTTATTTATTGGGCTGCGTTGGGTCTTAGTTGTGGCACACGGGATCTTCATTGTGGCATGTGGGGTTTTTCATTGTGGTACGCGGGCTTCTCTCTAGCTGTGGCACGTGAGCTCAGTAGTTGCAGCACGCGGGCTCTCTAGTTGTAGCACGTGGGCTTTCTAGTTGTGGCGCGCAGGCTCCAGAGCACACGGGCTTAGTAGTTGTGGAGTGTGGGCTTAGGTGCCCTGCGGCATGTGGGATCTTAGCTCCCCGACCAGGAATCAAACCTGCGTCCCCTGCTTTGGAAGGTGGATTCTTAACCACGAGGGAAGTCCCAGTTTTATCTTATTAAAGAAGTATCATTTGGAGTCTGTGCTGTTTTCTAGTCTAGTTGCATTTCATAAGCATTGATAGTTTTGGTATAGAATTCTAAGTTGTAAAGAATATTTCCTCAGGATTTTGAAGGCATGCTCTACAGTTTTCTAGCTTCTGTTGTTGCTAAGAAGTACTAATGAGTGAAAAGTTAAAAAGCTTGTATCATCTTTGTGGTCTAGTTCTTAAATTTCACAAGGATGTTCCTTGGTGTGGATCTTTTTTCATCCACTGTGCTGGTCATTTGGTGAGAATTCTTCAGTCTGGAAATTCATGTCTTCAGTTCTTGGAAACATTCTTAAATTATTTTATTGATGATTTCTTCCTCTTATTACTTTTGGAGACTCCTGTTTTTCAAATGTTGGATCTCTTAAATTGATCCTTTAGTTTTCTTATCTTAAAAAATCTCTTTTTCTCTGCTAGATGTTCTCAATTTTATCTTCCAATTTTTGCTGTCATATTCGAAATTTCCAATAGCTTCTTTTTATTCTTAATGGTTCTTTATAGCATACTGATCTCATTTCAGTTTCATGGATGCAATGGTTTCTCTTTTCAGAAGTCTCCGTTTTCCTTCATAGTTCCCGATTGTTCCAAGTTAATTTCTTTTTCTAATTGTTTAGGTCTTTGTATCTTTCAGGAAACCAATAGATATCTTAATCAGAAAGGAAAACAATATGGAAAGTAGATGCTTATAAAAAATTATTAGAAGGGTCAGAGAAGCAGTAACAATACCTCAAACACTGTAGAACTGATCTTCTTTGGGAGCTTTTATTTATGTCTGAGGTCACCACTGAAACCACTGAATTGAAAAAACAGTGTATAGCTATACTTCAGGACCAGGAAGCTGTCACTGCTGTTGCTGTAAGAACAACTGCCTCATGACACCAAGCAATCTGGAGAATGGACTTAGAATGGACATTATTTCAGAAAAACTTTACAGACCAATATCCCTTATGAATATAGGTGCAAAAATACTGGCAAACCAAACCCACCAACATGTAAAAGGATTATACACCATCACCAAGTGGGATTTATCCTGGGAATGCAAGGTTGGTTCAGTCTGTGAAAGTAAACAGTGTAATATACTGTTATTAATAGAATGAAGGACCAAAACCATATGATCATCCCAATAGAGGAAGAAAAAGCATTTGACAAAATGTACCAGTCTTTCATGATAAAAATATTCAAATGAGGGATAAAAGGGAACTTCTTAACTTGGTAAAAGGTATCTGTGAAAAACCTGTAGCTAACATCATATTTAATGGTAAGGACTGACTGCTTTCTCCCTAAGGTCAGGAATAAGACAGGGTTGCCCACTCTTACCACTTATATACAACATTGTATTGGAGGTTCTAGCCAGGGCAGTTAAGGAAGAAAAAGAAATCAGGCATTCAGATCGGAAAAGAAGTAGTAAAACAACTACACAGTTGACGCTTGAACAGCATGGGGGTTGGGGGGGGCCGACTTTTGCAAGGCAAAAATCCATGTATAACTTATAGTCAACCCTCTGTAGCCAAACAACTGCAGATCATGTAGTACTATAGTTTTTAGTATTGAAAAAAATCTTCACATAAGTGGACCCTTGTAGTTAAAACCTTTGATGTTCAAGGTCACCGGTGTCTCTATTTGCAGATGAAATGATTCTAAGAAAATCCTAAGGAATCTGTAAAAAACAAAAACTAAAAGCTCTTGAAAGCTAATAAACAAGCTCAGCAAGATTTCAGGGTATGAAAGCAATGTACAAAACTCAGCTGTATTTCTGTAAACTAGCAGTGAACACTTTCAAAAATGAAATTAAGAAAACTTCATTTTCCGTAGCATCAAAGAGATGAAGTACTTAGGAATAAATTGAACAGAAGAAGTATAAGACTTGTATACTGAGAATCACAAAACATTGTTGAAAGAAATTAAAGACCTAAATAAGTGGAAGGACATCCTATATTGATGGATTAGAAGACTTAATATTGGCATATATATATGTATTTTTGGCGGGGGTGGTGTCAAGAAGCAAAAACATCTACTGAATATAAAACTAAAAAAGACAGAGTCCTCCTGGGCCCAAGAGACCCATGGCAGGGAGCCAAGAGTTCTGCATCAGCACTGCTCTGGGGAGCCCTGGAAGAAGTCATTGCACACGGTAGTGATGAGGGGTAGAAAAACAGTGTACTCCTGGAAGTCCACCTACTGGTTGCTGTCCTCGGTCCAGATCACCCATCAGCTTCTTCAGGCCCTCCTCATCCACCTTCTCCGCCACAAAGTTGGGCAGCTCCCTGTGCAGAATTCCTTCATCTCCCCCTTAGTCAGCTTGAACTTGTTGCCCTCTTGGTTGGAGTACTTGTGGAAGGTGGTGACCATCACAGCCAGAACCTGCTTCAGGGGACTGGACATCTTGGATCTGGGGCTGCTGGTCTTGGAGGGTCTCCTGGGGAGGTGGGGGTTGGCTGTGGTTCTTCTGGGACCATGAAAGCTGGTGGCAGACATTTTGGGGAGTATCCATCTGCATGAACTCTCCTCGAGGTGGACATCTTGCCCAGGTAACCAAACTGAGACCTGGCTCCACCCAACAGTCTGTAGGCTCCAGTGCTGGGACGCCTCAGGCCAAGCCGCCAACCAGGTGGGAACACAGCCCCACCCATCAGCAGACAGGCTGCCCTAAAACTTCCTGAGCCCACAGCCGTGTCTAGACACCTTAATATTGTTAAGATGGCAATTCTCCCCAAATTGACCCACAGATTCAGTGCAGTTTCTATCAGAATCACAGCTGCCTCATTTGTAAATTGAGAAGCTGAACCTAAAACTTAAATGGAAATGCATGGTATCCAGAATAGCCAAAACAATCTCAAAAATTGGAGGAGTCAGTTCTTGGTTTCAAAGTTTACTACAGTAATGTGTGTGGTATTGATATAGGACAAAAGAATTTCAGGGTTTTTTTTTTTTTTTTTTTCCCCTTTGCGGTACACGGGCCTCTCACTGTTGTGGCCTCTCCCGTTGCGGAGCACAGGCTCCAGACGCACAGGCTCCGGAAGCGCAGGCTCAGCGGCCATGGCCCACGAGCCCAGCAGCCGCTCCGCGGCATGTGGGATCCTCCCGGACCGGGGCACAAACCCGTGTCCCCTGCATCGGCAGGCGGACTCTCAACCACTGCGCCACCAGGGAAGCCCAGAATTTCAGGTTTTAATGACCCTGCTTGTCAGCAGCAAAATTGCCACAAAGACCAGGACGGTGGCCCCATGATACTTCCTTCTTTCATTGCTTATGGATGTATTAGAGTACCTAATTTTCATCCAGAAGCCTAGCTGCAAGAGATTCTGGCAAATGTAGTTTTTAGTTTTCTAGTTTAAGAAAGTACAACTGGGAGGGTGGTATGGCCATTGGGTGAGTCAATTCACAGAGTTTTTCTCTGAGGTCTGATGACTATTGTATGTCCTCTGTATTCAGAAGTAGGGCTCTAAAAATCTGATGGGAAGCTCTACGCATGAGTGGGGCTTCTTGACTAAGCTTCATTGTGTAACAGTGGAATCATTTCACTGGGGACACCCAGTATCAGTGTCTTCAGGTCTTCTCTCTTGGGCTTTGGCTGCACAGTGTACTTTAAGCTGAGGGAGATTGAGAGGCAACATCAGCATCTGTAAAAGTCCACTGGAATTCTCCTGCCTTTTCAGTATGGTAGTGCTGCCTTTGGCTGTACCAGGTGACACCAGGTCTGAGATTCTGTTTTATTCCTTAGAGAGTAAACCTTTCCTCTTTTATCCTGGTGAATGAAGGGCCATTGGCCCAGGAGCATGGAGTGCGATCTGCTTTGCTTCTTAGATAGATTTTCATCTAGTCCTACTTCAGAGTACCAGGGTATCTCTTGCTATCAGCAGTATCTGCAGTATAAATTAGGTTACTTCTCACATAGCCCTGTGTCTGACTTTGGGATTCAGCACTCTTGGGTGGACTAAGCTCGTTTTCACTCATCTAATTTCAGCTTCTAAAATTTTGTTCTTTCCTTGTCAGTTGTTTTCATTGTGAATTTGTTCCTCAGTTGTTTAGTTGTGTTTCTGGAAGGGGTAATAGTGGAGTAATGTCTAATGTGCCATTTTTACCCAGAAGTTACATCAGGTGTTCTTGCAGCACTGTGTACTTTTTTGTCTTAGACAAGAAAGTTGCTGACAAGTTTGATTTGTTAAGACAATTTTGTGTGATTGATTGATTCCCTTATTAGAGTGGAATCTCTCTGTGGACAGGGCTAGTGTCTGATTTTGCTTCTTGTATCAGCACATTTCCTAGCACTCTCTAGGCTCCCCCCAAATAATTATTGACTTAGTAATAACCATTTTTTTAGGAGACTATTTTCCTATAAGATTGGGTTGCATATAACCCATAGAGGAGCAGTGAAATAACTAATGATACTAGTAACTGTATTGTTGGATAAAATCTGGGTTTGAAAAGTGATTTTCTGATGTGAAAAATGGCTATTGGCATAAAATCAGTCTCTTTCTGACCACACTATATAAAATGATCACCCTCCCCTCTTCTCTCTCTCTTTTTAAAAAATAAAATTTATTTATTTATTTATTTTTGGCTGTGTTAGGTCTTCGTTGCTGTGCGTGGGCTTTCTCTAGTGGCGGCAAGCGGGGCTACTCTTCGTTGTGGTGTGCGGGCTTCTCCTGTTGCAGAGCACGGGCTCTAGGTGTGTGGGCTTCAGTAGTTGTAGCACGCGGGCTCAGTAGTTGTAGCTTGCGGGCTCTAGAGTGCAGGCTCGATAGTTGTGGCGCACGGGCTTAGTTGCTCCACAGCCTGTGGGATCTCCATGGACCAGGGGTTGAACCCGTGTCTCCTGCATTGGCAGGTGGATTCTTAACCGCTGCACCACCAGGGAAGTCCCTCTCTAACTCTTTATTCTGATTTATTTTTCTTCAAAATACTGATTACCCCGACTGTATAGGTATTTGTTTATTGTTTGCTTCTCCCCAGTATAGGGTACCTTCCATAAGATCAGATGGTGTATGTATATATATATATATATATATATATATATATATATATATTTTTTTTTTTTTTTTTTTTTTTTTTTTTTGCCGTACGCGGGCCTCCCACTGTTGTGGCCTCTCCCATTGTGGAGCACAGGCTCCGGACGCGCAGGCTCAGCGGCCATGGCCCACGGGCCCAGCCGCTCCGCGGCACATGGGACCTTCCCGGACCGGGGCACAAACCTGTGTCCCCTGCATCGGCAGGTGGACTCTCAACCACTGCGCCACCAGGGAAGCCCAGCTACTCTTATATAAGGTGAACCTGACAATCTATAATAGCTTCTCAAAATTGCTAAGAAGTGATCTAAGCAACCAGAGAGTTGCCTAGTATTTTGCTATAGAATATTATGAATGGGACTTAAAACTGACCTCAGAGTTAGTTTTGGTTTCCGTAAGCTGTTGTTTTATCTGACATGTGAAGGCAGTCATTTAAAAAATCCAGATGTTTGAATTTCTATTTTTTATCTTTAGAAACATGAATGTTTCTTGTCTGTTTTTTTCAGATGTGTAGCTTTTAAAAGTCTGTATTCTTAAGTCTATCAATATTATACTTTGGGTGAATTTTTCCATAAGAATACACATCTCCAACAGATTTTATGCATTTAGCAAGCATTTGGTGAACACAAATTCTTGCCCTTATCTATTCTTGTATATATGCAGTGTAATAATCTTTGGTGGGTTTCATGGAAATGCCATTTAATATCCAAAAACTAATTTTGTATACCTTTTTCTAGATATGTAATTATTCTATCTCTAAGAGACCATCTAATAATTTAGGTCTCATTTTCAATTGCTTTATGTAACACTTTGTTCTTATATTTCTGTATATGAGAATCAATGAACAAGGGCAAAAGTACTTGCAAAAAAAGTGAAAATTAATGGCGCTTGTAAAAGAAGGAATCCAAACCCAAGCATGTGTATAGATCCCATACTGAAAATGAACATGGATTCTTTGTTCACGGGTACATAATAGGTGATTTAGAAAAGCTGAGTTCAGGGACTTTTGTGGCTGTGTTACTAGTCAAACTAGAAAATTCATTCAGCTGAGCGTCTGTGATACATACTGACTTGTATGGTATAAACTGACCAGTGAAATGTTAACAGAAAGGCAATAATTTGCCAATGCTTGATTAATTAAAACTGTAATTTTTAATTAACAGTTTTTTAATTTAAAAACTGTTCTGTAATGTGTTTCAGATTATGTCCTAAGTATGTGTTTGTCCCTCCAGTTCTGCTTCTTAGTTTTTGTTTCACACTAATTCTTTGTTCCCTGTTTAAGTGGTCAGTCTAATTTTTCAAGTGTTAAAATTACAATATGATTCAAGTAGTTATTATATCTTACTAGGTCTTAAGTTATTTTCTGTCATATATATGTGATATGACTTTATTTAAATGCTCTACAATTACTACCTAGCAATGATGCATTAACCCTCATTCATTTTCTAGCAATTCTGTAATTGGTTGCATTTCTTTCTTTCTTTCTTTTTTTAAATATTTATTTATTTTGGCTGTGCTGGGTCTTAGTTGCGTCACATGGGATCTTCATTCCGGCATGCAGGATCTTTAGTCACGGCACGTGGACTTCTTAGTTGCAGCATGCAGGCTTCTTAGTTATGGCATGCATGTGGGATCTAGTTCCCCAACCAGGGATTGAACCTGGGCCCCCTGCATTGGTAGTGCGAAGTCCTACCCACTGGACCGCCAGGGAAGTCCCGGTTGCATTTTCTAATCTCCACTTCCTTATTGGTGGGAGTAGTGTGGAATGGGGTACCCTTAGACAAATAAAGGATACCCCTGAGGGAGTGGGATACTTGAGTCATCCAAACAGAAAGGATAGTACACAGTCCTAAGCGAGCAGACACTGAGTTCCAGAGCCAGGTAGTTCATTCAGTGCGGAAGCCAGGGTTGAAATGCTGATCCGAAAACAAGTCAAGTTCAAAGAGTTGGTAAGTTGAAAAGCCAAGATGATTAAAGCAGTGAAGTACAGTGGTATTGATGGTAGTCAGAGGTGGTCAGGAGTAATTCAGAAAGTAGCAAGTAACGAGTTGCATTTAGGTTAGTCCTACAGGTCTCAGGAGATTATAAGGACAGGTCTCAGATTGTTAATTAGAACCAGGTTCTGTTGGAGAAGTACATCACTGAGGCTATGTCTTAACTCTTGACTCACTGCTATAGAATGTTAACAGGAATGTAAATGTATCCTTTCCAGTTGATTATTTTTTTTAATGGTCAGATATTCGATTAGACCTGGTTGCTTGCTATGACTGACAGTCAAGCTTACTTGAAATGAAAGCTAATTTTATTTATTTTTATTTATAGATAAGAGTTTTAAAATATTTATTTTATTATCATTTATTTTGGCAGCGTTAGGTCTTCATTGCTGCGCGTGGGCTTTCTCTATTTGTGGCGAGCGGGGGCTACTCTTCACTGGGGTGTGCGGGCTTCTCATTGCAGTGGCTTCTCTTATTGCGGAGTATGGGCGCTAGGCACGTGGTCTTCAGTAGTTGTGGCTCGCGGATTCTAGAGTGCAGGCTCAGTAGTTGTGGCACACGGGCTTAATTGCTCCGTGGCATGTGGGATCTTCCCAGACCAGGGCTTGAACCCGTGTCCCCTGCATTGACAGGCAGATTCTTAACCACTGCGCCATCAGGGGAGCCCTAATTTTGTTTATTAAGGAAGGAAATTCTTTTTAATTTTTTTTTAAGGAAGGAAATTCTTAATTAGAATAGATTGTTAATTACATTTTATAAAACTTTTTTTTTTTTTTTTTTGCGGTATGCGGACCTCTCACTACTGTGGCCTCTCCTGTTGTGGAGTACAGGCTCCAGACGCGCAGGCTCAGCGGCCATGGCTCACGGGCCCAGCTGCTCCGTGGCACATGGGATCTTCCCGGCCCGGGGCACGAACCCGTGTCCCCTGGATCGGCAGGTGGACTCTCAACCACTGCGCCACCAGGGAAGCCCTTTATAAAACTTTTTTCTTAGCTGCAATTAAAGTTTAGGTTCTCACGTGAACATTTACAGTAAATCGGTATGTTTTCTGACTTACACTCAGCAGTGTGCATACTTGAGAATGTCTCTTTATCTGGAGGTAGGAATAGGCAGGTCAGTAAGTGAACAAATCCAGTTAGGAAATATACTCAAAGAAAAATGCCAACCTCTTCAGTGATACTTTCTGATAACTTTGGATTCCTGTCTAAATTACTCTTTGTTCCGGAGCATTGTCAGATGTTACTCTGTGCTTAGGTAATGTGTATTTTTCTATTCATGTGCGAATGTTTTATGATGTCAGTTTTGCAGGTTTCTGCACTTTGACCATGTGCTGGTAATTAGCTCAAGACGTCCTGCATCATTTTTTTAAAAACAAATTTATTTTATTCATTTATTTTTGACTACATTGGGACTTCGTTGCTCTGTGTGGGCTTTCTCTAGTTGTGGCGAGCGGGGGGCTACTCTTCATTGCAGTGTGTGGGCTTCTCATTGCCGTGGCTTCTCTTCTTGTGGAGCATGGGCTCTAGGCGCGTGGGCTTCAGTAGTTGTGGCATGAGGGCTCAGTAGTTGTGGCTCGTGGGCTCTAGAGCGCAGCCTCAGTAGTTGTGGCACATGGGCTTAGTTGTTCCGCGGCATGTGGGATCTTCTCGGACCAGGGCTCGAACCCGTGTCCCGTGCATTGGCAGGCGGATTCTTAACCACTACACCACCAGCGAAGCCCTCCTGCATCTTTTTTTTTTTTTTTAATGATAATAAGGGTTTATTTCTCACTCCTATGTCCTATAAAGGCTCAGCTGCCACTCCGTTCCATATCTCCATACTGAAGCCAAGCTGATGGAGTAGCCTCTCCTGGGAACATTTCCTGTCATTGAGACAGAGGGAAAGAAAGATGGGAAACTATGTTCTTAGTGTCACTTCTGCCCACTTTTCATTGGCCAAGTGAGCCCATAGCTCCTCTGGAGTTCAGCAGGGCAGGCTTTTATTTATTTTTTTGTAAGTATATTTATTTTTGAATTTTATTTTATTTATTTTTTTATGCAGCAGGTTCTTATTAGTTATCCATTTTACACATATTAGTATATATATGGCAATTCCAATCTCCCAATTCATCACACCACCACCACCACCCCGCCACTTTCCCCCCTTGGTGTCCATGTTTGTTCTCTACATCTGTGTCTTAATTTCTGCCCTGCAAACCAGTTCACCTATACCATTTTTCTAGGTTCCACATATATGCGTTAATATATGATAGTTGTTTTTCTCTTTCTGACTTACTTTACTCTGTATGACAGTCTCTTGCTCCATCCACGTCTCTACAAATGACCCAATTTCGTTCCTTTTTATGGCTGAGTAATATTCCGTTGTATACGTGTACCACATCTTCTTTATTCATTTGTCTGTCAGTGGGCATTTAGGTTGCTTCTGTGTCCTGGCTATTGTAAATAGTGCTGCAGTGAACATTGGGGTGCATGTGTCTTTTTGAATTATGGTTTTCTCTGGGTATATGCCCAGTAGTGGGATTGCTGGGTCATATGGTAATTCTATTTTTAGTTTTTTAAGGAACCTCCATACTGTTCTCCATAGTGGCTGTATCAATTTACATTCCCACGAACAGTGCAAGAGTGTTCCCTTTTCTCCACACCCTCTCCAGCATTTGTTGTTTGTAGATTTTCTGATGATGCCCATTCTAACTGGTGTGAGGTGATGCCTCATTGTAGTTTTGATTTGCATTTCTCTAATAATTAGTGATGTTGAGCATCTTTTCATGTGCTTCTTGGCCATCTGTATGTCTTCTTTGGAGAAATGTCTATTTAGGTCATCTGCCCATTTTTGGATTGGGTTGTTTGTTTTTCTAATATTGAGCTCCATGAGCTGTTTATTTATTTTGGAGATGAATCGTTTGTCCGTTGATTAGTTTGCAAATATTTTCTCCCATTCTGAGGACTGTCTTTTCATCGTAGTTTCCTTTGCTGTGCAAAAGCTTTTAAGTTTCATTAGGTCCCATTTGTTTATCTTTTTTTTTTTTTTTTTTTTTTTTGCGGTACGCGGGCCTCTCACTGTTGTGGCCTCTCCCGCTGCGGAGCACAGGCTCCGGACGCGCAGGCTCAGCGGCCATGGCTCACGGGCCCAGCCGCTCCACGGCATGTGGGATCCTCCCGGACCGGGGCACGAACCCGCGTCCCCTGCATCGGCAGGCGGACTCTCAACCACTGCGCCACCAGGGAAGCCCCCATTTGTTTATCTTTGTTTTTATTTCCATTACTCTAGGAGATGGATCAAAAAAGATCTTATTGTGATTTATGTCAAAGAGGGTTCTTCCTATGTTTTTCTCTAAGAGTTTTATAGTGTCCGGTCTTACATGTAGGTCTCTAATCCAGTTTGAGTTTATTTTTGTGTATGGTGTTAGGGAGTGTTCTAATTTCATTCTTTTACATGTAGCTGTCCAGTTTTCCCAGCACCACTTATTGAAGAGACTCTTTCCTCCATTGTATATCCTTGCTTCCTTTGTCATAGATTAGTTGACCATAGGTGCATGGGTTGATCTCTGGGCTTTCTATCCTGTTTAATTGATCTATATTACTGTTTTTGTTCCAGTACCACATTGTCTTGATTACTGTAGCTTTGTAGTATAGTCTGAAGTCAGGGAGCCTGATTCTTCCAGCTCCATTTTTTCCCCTCAAGACTGCTTTGGCTCTTCGGGGTCTTGGGTGTCTCCATACAAATTTTACGATTTTTTGTTCTAGTTCTGTGAAAACTGCCATTGGTAATTTGATAGGGATTGCATTGAATCTGTAGATTGCTTTGGGTAGTATAGTCATTTTGACAATATTGATTCTTCCAATCCAAGAACATGATATATCTTGCCATCTGTTTGTATCATCTATAATTTCTTTCATCAGTGTCTTATAGTTTTCTGCATACAGGTCTTTTGTCTCCCTAGGTAGATTTTTCCTAGGTATTTTATTCTTTATGTTGCAATGGTAAATGGGAGCTTTTCCTTAATTTCTCTTTCAGATTTTTCATCATTAGTGAATAGGAATGCAAGAGATTTCTGTGCATTAAGTTTGTATCCTGCAACTTTACCAAATTCATTGATTAGCTCTAGTAGTTTTCTGGTGACATCTTCAGGATTGTCTATGTGTAGTATCATGTCATCTGCAAACAGTGAGCTTTACTTCTTCTTTTCCAATTTGTATTCCTTTTATTTCTTTTTCTTCTCTGATTGCTGTGGCTAGGACTTCCAGAACTATGTTGAATAATAGTGGTGAGAGTGGACATCCTTGTCTTGTTCCTGATCTTAGAGGAAATGGTTTCAGTTTTTCACCATTGAGAATGATGTTTGCTGTGGGTTTGTCGTATATGGCCTTTATTATGTTGAGGTAGGTTCCCCCTATGCCCACTTTCTGGAGAGTTTTTATCATAAATGGGTGTTGAATTTTGTCTAAAGCTTTTTTCTGCATCTATTGAAATGATCATATGGTTTTTATTCTTCAATTTGTTAATATGGTGTATCACGTTGATCAATTTGCATATGTTGAAGGATCCTTGCATCACTGTGATAAATCCCACTTGGTCATGCTGTATGATCCTTTTAATGTGCTGCTGGATTCTATTTGCTAGTAATTTGTTGAGGATTTTTGCATGTATGTTCATCAGTGACATTGGTCTGTAGTTTTCTTTATTTGTAGTATCTTTGTCTGGTTTTGGTATCAGGGTGGTGGTGGCCTTATAGAATGAGTTTGGGAGTGTTTCTTCCTCTGTAATTTTTTGGAAGAGTTTGAGAGGGATGGGTGTTAGCTTTTCTCTAAGTGTTTGGTAGAATTCACCTGTGAAGCCATCTGGTCCTGGACTTTTGTTTGTTGGAAGATTTTTAATTACTGTTTCAATTTCATTACTTGTGATTGGTCTGTTCATATTTTCTATTTCTTCCTGGTTCAGTCTTGGAAAATTATACCTTTCTAAGAATTTGTCCATTTCTTCCAGGTTGTCCATTTTATTGGCATAGAACTGCTGTAATAGTCTCTTAGGATGCTTTGTATTTCTGCAGTGTCTGTTGTAACTTTTCCTTTTTCATTTCTAATTTTATTGATTTGAGTCCTCTCCCTCTTTTTCTTGATGAGTCTGGCTAATAATGGCTTATCAATTTTTTTTATCTTCTCAAGGAACCAGCTTTTAGTTTTATTGATCTTTGCTATTGTTTTCTTTGTTTCTATTTCATTTATTTCTGCTCTGATCTTTATGATTTCTTTCCTTCTGCTAACTTTGGGGTTTTGTTTGTTCTTTCTCTAGCTCCTTTAGGTGTAAGGTTAGGTTGTTTATTTGAGATGTTTGTTGTTTCCTGAGGTAGGATTGTATTGCTATAAACTTCCTTCTTAGAACTGCTTTTGCTGCATCCCATAGGTTTTGGATCATCGTATTTTCATTGTTATTTGTCTCTAGGTAGTTTTTGATTTCCTCTTTGATTTCTTCAGTGATCTCTTGGTTATTTAGTAGCGTATTGTTTAGCCTCCATGTGTTTGTGTTTTTTATGTTTTTTTTCCCTGTAATTGATTTCTAATGTCATAGCATTGTGGTCAGAAAAGATGCTTGGTAAGATTTCAATTTTCTTAAATTTACTGAGGCTTGATTTGTGACCCAAGATGTGATTTATCCTGGAGAATGTTCCATGCACACTTGAGAAGAAAGTGTAATCTTTTGTTTTTGGATGGAATGTGCTATTAATCTCAATTAAATCTATCTGGTTTATTGTGTCATTTAAAGCTTGTGTTTCCTTATTAATTTTCTGTTTGGATGATCTGTCCATTGGTGTAAGTGAGGTGTTAAAGTCCCCCACTATTAATTGTGTTACTGTCGATTTCTTCTTTTATAGTTGTTAGCAGTTGCCTTATGTATTGAGGTGCTCCTACGTTGGGTGCATATATATTTATAATTGTTATATCTTCTTGGATTGATCCCTTGATCATTATATAGTGTCCTTTGTAACATTCTTTATTTTAAAGTCTATTTTATCTGATACGAGTATTGCTACTCCAGCTTTCTTTTGATTTCCATTTGCATGGAATATCTTTTTCCATTCCCTCACTTTCAGTCTGTGTGTGTCCCTAGGTCTGAAGTGGGTCTCTTATGGATAGCATATATATGGGTCTTGTTTTTGTATCCATTCAGCAAGCCTGTGTCTTTTGGTTGGAGCATTTAATCCATTCATGTTTAAGGTAATTATTGATATGTATGTTCCTATTATTTTCTTAATTGTTTTGGGTTTGTTTTTGTAGGTCCTTTTCTTCTCTTGTGTTTCCCACTTAGAGACATTCCTTTAGCATATGTTGTAGAGCTTGTTTGGTGGTGCTGAGTTCTATTAGCTTTTGCTTGTCTGTAAAGCTTTTGATTTCTCCATCGAATCTGAATGAGATCCTTGCTGAATAGAGTAAACTTGGTTGTAGGTTCTTCCCTTGCCTCACTTTAAATATGTAATGCCACTCCTTTCTGGCTTGTAGAGTTTCTGCTGAGAAATCAGCTGTTAACCTTATGGGAGTTCCCTTGTATGTTATTTGTCGTTTTTCCCTTGCTGCTTTCAGTAATTTTTCTTTGTCTTTAATTTTGCCAGCTTGATTACTATGTGTCTCTGCGTGTTTCTCCTTGGATTTATCCTGTATGGGACGCTCTGTGCCTCCTGGACTTGGGTGGCTATTTCCTTTCCCAGGTTAGGGAAGTTTTCAACTATAATCTCCAAATATTTTCTTGGGTCCTTTCTCTCTCTCTTCTCCTTCTGGGACCCCATAATGCAAATGTTGTTGTGTTTAATGTTGTCCCAGAGGTCTCTTAGGCTGACTTCATTTCTTTTCATTCTGTTTTCTTCATTCTGTTCTGCAGCAGTGAATTCCACCATTCTGTCTTCCAGGTCACTTATCCGTTCTTCTGCCTCGGTTATTCTGATATTGATTCCTTCTAGTATAGTTTTCATTTCAGTTATTGTATTGTTCATCTCTGTTTGTTTGTTCTTTAATTCTTCTAGGTCTTTGTTAAACATTTCTTGCATCTTCTCGATCTTTGCCTCCATTCTTTTTCCAAGGTCCTGGATCATCTTCACTATCATTATTCTGAATTCATTTTCTGGAATGTTGCCTATCTCCACTTCATTTAGTTGTTTTTCTGGGGTTTTATCTTGTTCCTTCATCTGGTACATAGCCCTCTGCCTTTTCACCTTGTCTGTCTTTTTGTGAATATGGTTTTTGTTCCACAGGCTGCAGGATTGTAGTTCTCCTTGCTTCTGCTGTCTGCCCTCTGGTGGTTGAGGCTATCTGAGAGGCTTGTGGAAGTTTCCTGATGGGAGGGACTGGTGGTGGGTAGAGCTGGCTCTTGCTCTGGTGGGCGGAGCTCAGTAAAAGTTTAATCTGCTTGTCTGCTGATTTGTGGGGCTGGGTTCCCTCCCTGTTGGTTGTTTGGCCTGTGATGACCCAACACTGGAGCCTCCTCGGGCTCTTTGGTGGGGCTAGTGGCAGACTCTGGGAGGGCTCACGCCAAGGAGTACTTCCCAGAACTTCTACTGCCAGTGTCCTTGTCCTCATGGTGAGACACAGCCACCCCCTGCCTCTGCAGGAGACCCTCCAACACTAGCAGGTAGGTCTGGTTCAGTCTCCTGTGGGGGTCACTGCTCCTTCCCCTGGGTCCCGATGGGCACACTACTTTGTGTGTGCCCTCCAAGAATGGAGTCTCTGTTTCCCTGAGTCCTGTCGAAGTCCTGCAATCAAATCCCACTAGCCTTCAAAGTCTGATTCTCTAGGAATTCCTCCTCCTGTTGCCGGACCCCCAGGTTGGGAAGCCTGACATGGGGCTCAGAACCTTCACTCCAGTGGGTGGACTTCTGTGGTATAAGTGTTCTCCAGTTTGTGAGTCACCAACCGAGCTGTTACGGGATTTGATTTTATTGTGATTGCACCCCTCCTACTGTCTCATTGTGGTGTCTCCTTTGTTTTTGGATGTGGGGTATCATTTTTTGTGAGTTCCAGTGTCTTCCTGTCGATGATTTTTCAGCAGTTAGTTGTGATTCTGGTGCTCTTGCAAGAGGTAGTGGGAGCACGTCCTTCTACTCCACCATTTTGAACCAATCTACCTGCATCATTTTTAATGAATGAAAAATAATACAACTAGAAAACTATGACATCAGTTATGTTCAAGATGTTAACTTGCTGCTTGGCCCACGTTTGTCCTTGTTGTGCTTGTATGGCATATAAAACTTACTGATTTGTGGCTTCTTAGCAGATGGAGACTTGAGTGTAAGCAAAAATTTCTTTCATGACCCATCTAGCCTTGGAAATTGGCAAGGTAATAGGGAGGACATCTAGGAATGTGAATTTTAGAGATTACAGAAGTGTCACAGTTATTTTTTCTTGTAGGAAAGGACGTGATATTTTACATCGCATAAAAAAAAGCAGAGCGAGTTTTTGGGGGGAGTGTATGGGGGATTTTCATTTAACAATTACCAAAACACTCATTGTCTACAGGTTGTCTATACAGAAGATAAAAGAATAATAAGTCATGGCCTTTGCCCTCAAAGAGTTCTGTCTCTCAGGGTAGATAAGTATATCCACAAATAGTTAGGGTCAGTATGGTAAGTGTAATATAAGTATGTGCCACGTGCAGAAGCAGTTTTCGACTCTCTTCCCTCAAGCCAGGGCGTATATGGGGTTAGCTTTTATTTGTTTTAAGCACATTTCCAACTTCTGATGTATATCTGCTTAATTTGTTCAGTAATGTAAAAGTTACAACTTTAAGAAAGAATTTATAATGGAACAATTTATATTTTTACAGAGTAACGGTGGTATAAGTGACTAAGAACTTGACATCAGATTTCAGCTGGTACCATTGCAGGGCTAGAGGGTACCTATCACAATAAGATAATAGCATATCCTACTCAACCCCTTAGTCCACCACTCCTTGTCTTATCTGGTCTTGATTTTTGTTGAAGAAATCACCATATTCTAGCCATTTAGGTGTACTGTCGTAATTTTTGGCTTCTCGAATTTCCTACACTCCACAAGACCATTGCGCAGTAATTTCACTTGTGCTACAACATTCTGAATTTGGAATCATGACATGTATTATTATCTATTAAGCCAATGAAATCAAACAGACAGAACATGCAGTAGCCAGTAAAATTGGTGTGAATTTTTTTTTTTTTTTTAATTCAGTATCCTTCTTGGTGTGCCATTTTGGTTTCTGGGAAGCACAGGTTCACTCTCCTGCCTTGAGGCACCATGTTCAGAAGCACCACATTATGATCTGAGACTTAAATATTGGACAGTGGTGCAGTAGAATTTTTGTAACTGTTAAGTAATTTTGAGTAAGTAGCTTTTGTAAATATTGTGCAATTCTCTATTATGGTATTTTTCCCTGTCAGCTCTGGTCATTTATATAGTGAGGTAAAGTAATAGCTCCTCCACAAGCACTGATTCTTTTCTATGGTGTTCCTAGCTTTCAGACCCAGCACTTGTATGAACTAGGCATTTTTGTTACAAAGTAGTGACTGTATGGAATTTTTTTCCCTCCAACAGTCCATCCCCCACCACCACCTTCCTAAACAAAGTCTTCAGGGAAAGGCTGCCATCTTGTGGTTTTTAAAAATACAGGATTTAAGAAAAAAATTATTGTGATATGACTGCTGAGATTTTATGTGTGTACGTAGTTGTTGTATAATACCAAAATGAGTAAGAAATGAGTACTATTAAATCTTCTCTTCAAACTACCTTTGCTTATCCTTTGGATAGCTGTTTTCTTCATTTTATTATAATATTACAATATTTTTAAAAAGTTCTATTAACTAAAGATTCCTCTGTTAAACCCACTCTCACACATCAGTAGTAGAAATACTTGTCTGTAATATCAGTTTTAATTAAGAACAGCTATCAAAAATTTTTATGTTATTAAGCTTTGCCCATATGACTAATTAATGATAATGGACTTATTTGGATTAAAAAATACTGATCTTTAAAATATAATTATTTGACAAAATATATCCTAAGGAATCTTAATTTTATAATGTAGAATTCCATTGAATAAAAAGTGATATTTAGAAGTAAAAGAAACCTTAATTTGAGTTTCATTCTTGGGTAGTTAATAGTATAAACAGGAAAAATTAACTTTTTCCTTTTTTTTTTTTTTTTTGCGGTACTCGGGCCCCTCACTGTTGTGGCCTCTCCCGTTGCGGAGCACAGGCTCCGGACGCGCAGGCTCAGCCGCTCCGCGGCATGTGGGATCCTCCCGGACAGGGGCACGAACCCGCGTCCCCTGCATCGGCAGGCGGACTCTCAACCACTGCGCCACCAGGGAAGCCCAGGAAAAATTAACTTTTCTTCAAAATACTAGGAAGCCCCTTATTTGTAGTTAAGGAAATTTTAAAATCACCTCTTATGTAAGAAATGGAAACTACTTGCAAGCTTAGGGTCAGTTAATTCTTAGGTAATGTCAAAAGGGGGGTCAGTTAATTCTTAGGTAGTGTCAAAGGAGTTTCTATATATCATCAAGTCATAAATATTATTTTTCAAAGTACATTTCATTTTCACTTAATCTCATCGTTTATCTTGATTTATGTCTCCTGTACATCTTGTTTTATAATATTCATTGTATTTAAAAAATAGCAAATTTCCATTTTCTTCAAAAATGTTTTAGTGAAGCATATAGATGTCTCTTTATAGAAAAAGGAGGACTTGTGCTCATCCCTCAGAGACAACCAGGATTCTGGTACGTTGGGCCTATGGACATTTTAGACCTAGAGTCATTCCTAATCAGGGAAGGGAAATCATTGAAAGAGAAAGTTATTATTCACCAAAACTCTAGATATAGTGTTCCTGAATTGCTCCTGTAATTTTACTAGGTATGGCAGCCTTTATTTAAATTGCCTCTTCTTTTATTTCCCCCTTTAAGCAGGGAGGGAGAAGGCTTCAAGTCAGAGGTATAATTTGATTTCTTGCACTTTTTCAAATGTCTTGCAGTTATGCTAAGAAAGAATCTGATCTTAATGGAGCCCAGATCAAGCTTCGAGAATACGATAGCAGCGCGAATTCAAAAGATGCAGCTCTGGCTACTGCACTTGGTGATAAAAAAAGTTCTAGAGAGTGATTTGGAGGATCTGAAGGATCAGATTGCCCAGGTAAGGTAAACTCTGCTCTTGAGCCGTATTGTGGCAGGTTAATTGCCCCATTTGTCTTGATTGATTGATTGTAAATTTATTTTATGCTTTTTACTTTTAAAAATTTATTAAGTTATTTTGGTGGGTGGTTAACCTGCAAGGATAGCCTTGAACTAACATGTAAAGCACGCTCACCTCTCAGTCCTTGTGTCTGGATTATGCAGATCTTGTTGCTGCTCTCCGTCCTCTCTGTTGTGCTTATGCTCATTCTGTTTCTTGCTCTCACAGCCTATTTTCATTATTGTACCAAAATGTGAGCTAAGAAGAGAGAAGGTGTCATAATGGTGCTCTGCACACAGGAAAAATGAAAGTGGTAGCTAAAATTGTTAGTTTGAGTTTTGAAATGTAAGTCATAGGTTTCTGTTCATTCCCTGTTGCCGTTTACCAAATTTGAGAGGTGTTTTGATGTGACACTCTGTGGGTGGGACCAGCAGTTGAACCCACAGTTCTGTGATAAATTGTTATCATGAGGGACTCTCATACATTAACAAATAGATAGAAATTGTAATACTTGATTTGATTCAATCCGTAGGTATCTATTAAATTCATTGCTAAATGGTTGCTGTATAATTTTCATTAATTCTTTTTCCTTATATTAGTTGGAAGCCTCTTTAGCTGCTGCGAAAAAACAGTTAGCAGATGAAACTTTACTTAAAGTGGATTTGGAGAATCGCTGTCAGAGCCTTACTGAGGACTTGGAGTTTCGTAAAAACATGTACGAGGAGGTAATTATATATAATTTTATTTTTTTAAGGCATGGAGAGATCCCAAAGGCTTTGTTATAAGCTATACGTATGAAAAATGGGAAGAATTTTGTAGGCAAATTATTTAAGGCACTGATGCTAAAGGACTGCGAGGAAGAACTCAGGGTGCTTATGGTAAACTTAAAAGCTTTTACTTCCATCTAACTTAAAAAGGCTTGGCTACAGCTGTTAATTACTATCAACCTCTGCATTTGTATTAGTTATATGTTTTGCCTAACAAATTACTTCAAATTAACAAATTACTTCAAAAACTTAGTAACTTAAACCACGGACTTTTATTATCTCACAGTTTCTGAAGATCAGGGATCTGAGAGCTGCTTAACTGGATGGTTGTTTCAGGGTCTCTCATGAGGTTGTAGTCAGGCTTTCAGCCTGGGCTGCAAGAACCGGTTTGGAGTTCATTCGTAGGTTTTTGGCCAGAGGTATCAGTTCAGCATGGGCTTCTCTATAGGGCTGCTCATGATAGGACTCTTCGAGCGGAGTGATGAGAGAGAGAGCAAGACAAGCCACATTAACTTCTATTAACTAATCCCAAAGTGATATACCCTCACTCCCCATCACACAGACCAACCAAGATGCACTATGGAAGGGGAATCACACAGCGGGTGAATACCGGGAGGCAGCAACCACTGGGGGCTGGTTACCCAGAGCTTATAGTTATATATGTATATCTAACAGTATCATTTATAAGCCGTAACTTCTGGTTAAGCCTTGAGGGTGAAGGTAGCAACATTTGCCAAAAAAGAAGTATACTGTAATACAGTTGAAGAAAGGGGAATATATATTTTCTCAAATTGAAGAGGGTTGGAGTTCACCCAGGTTAGAGAACATGCAGTTAAATACATAATGTTTTTACAAGTAATGTAATTTTGAAAACGGTGACTAACAATGCTTTTAAAAATAGAAATTTTTTGTAGAAGTTAAATAATTTTTTTTATTTGGAGAGAAAAAATAATATAATAAAAATATGACCATTTTTTATGACAATATAGTATTAAACTAGGTATTGTGGGGGCAAAGTGCACTCACTGGATGAGCAGCCAGACTTTGGACAGTTCTTGAGTCAGTTTCCTATTTAAAAATGAAATATCAGTACCTGCTATTTTTTTCTTCAAGGTGTGGTGAGATCAACGTGGAATATTGTGTGTGATAGCTTCTTGTAAACTACAGTGAATGCTGTCATATAATAATAATTATTATTATCATTATTATTATTTTCAGTAAATCTATTTATTATTTATTTTTGGCTGCATTGGGTCTTCGTTGCCGCATGCGGGCTTTCTCTAGTTGCGGCGAGTGGGGGCTACTCTTTGTTGTGGTGCACGGGTTTCTCATTGCAATGGCTTCTCTTGTTGCCAAGCACGGGCTCTAGGCACTTGGGCTTAGTTGCTTCCGCGGCATGTGGGATCTTCCTGGACCAGGGCTTGAACCCGTGTCCCCCTGCATTGGCAGGTGGATTCTTAACCACAGCACCACCAGGGAAGTCCCTGTCATATAATTATTAACTACAGTTCTGCTTATAAATTGAAGTATCTTTATATTAAGTTGACCTACATTTTTGTTTTGTTTTGTTAAAATTGTCCGTGATTTATTATTTCTAACTTTTGACGCTGTGTGTACTCCCGCATCTTTAAACCAGGAATTGCGTATTTTTTTTCTTTGTAAGTCACTGATTCTACATAAAAATGTTAAGTGAAAAACGGCATCAGTAAAAAGTAATTAGTATTTTTAGAATGTTTGGGTAGCAACTTTGAATTTTGGGGTTTTGCCTTTTTGAGAATGAATTTAAAATATTCCTCATTTCTTTTTTTTAACATGGAGAATAAAATTCTCTGCAATAAATTATCGTAAATTCCTTATTATGAACAGTTTAGGGGTTAAGGAAAGAGGAAGGAGAAAAACAGGAAGAAGAGGAAAGGAGGGCAGACGAAGTGCAAAATGATTAGTAGGTACTCAATATTTGTTGAACTAAACCTTTCATTTGCATAATTTTTTATGATTTAAGTATCATTCGCGTCATCATATAGATGTGAGCCTTGGGAGATTAATGGCAGAACTGGAATTTGAACCCTGGGTTTCTGATTCTATCGAGTGCAATCTGCCTCTGGTTAAGAGAAAAATGAGGAAATGCAAAGAAAAACTGCATGCTGTAAGATGATACAGAAACATGTTCTTCTTATATCCCCCTCTTGTGGCCTCCTTTAATTATTGCCATTAAAGACAGATCCGTTGTATTTTCAGAGCTAGAAGCTAGAATGAAAATTTTATTCTTGGACTTGTGTTCCTAGCCATTCAAGTTTGGATAGTTCCTTAAAACATAATGTGAAGGATTATGCCTATTATTTCTATTCTTTAATAGTGAATTGTCATATGTACTTGAGATAGCAACATAATATTGTCAGTAAGATTCTGTATCAATTGATGTTGATACCTTAGCACACTACCAGCTGTTAGGATAAGTCATGTAAATTAGCTTGCTCTGTCTATTGCATCTTAGTATGCCTAAGAAAAGTTTTATTATGTATAAGTCTTCTAGTTGAAGTTTTGCTGATAAGTGTCTAACTAACCTTGTAGATTTTTTTCAGAGTTGTCCTTAGTATCATCAGTACAATTTAGAAAAATAACTACGTGCTATTCAGTGTACCTAGTTCTCCACGATTGCCTGGTACTTTAGTAAGTCTTCCAGCCATTCCTTGCCTTTAGAGAAATAAATAGGTATGCCACTGAAAAGAAACATAAAATTCCTAGGGCTTGAGATGCTACCATTTCTGTCATTAGTTCCAGCTCAAAAATCTTCTTACTTGAAAATGAAGGCAAAAAAGTATCTATTCACATACTTGCCCTAGGACAAAACATGAGGAGCTTGGTGTGTAATACCTCAGATGGCCTTGATGTCACTCAGACTTGTACCAGTGCAGCTATGGTAAGTAACTTGGTTTTATGTCATCCCCCCCGCAGGAGATTAATGAGACCAGAAGGAAGCATGAAACTCGCTTGGTAGAGGTGGATTCTGGGCGTCAGATTGAGTATGAGTACAAGCTGGCTCAAGCCCTTCATGAGATGAGAGAGCAACACGATGCCCAAGTCAAGCTGTACAAGGAAGAGATGGAGCAGACTTACCACGCCAAAGTGAGCAGACTCTTCCGGGGATGGCTTTACACACTTGAAGCCTTTGTTTCATAGTCTCCCTGAGAACATGACTTGATGTTTGGTTTGTTCTAGTTTTCTTAAATGAATTCCCTTAGTCTCCATGGATATTAAAAAATGGATTTTTTTTTTAAAGAAAGCAGTTTTTAATAAAGTAAATGTTATTAGAGATTATTCAAAGAAAGTAGGGTTATTCCACTTTTATCAAAGGTAAGGTTTTTCTCTTTGTCCAACTGATCATTCATGTCAAGTCATATTAGTTAAACTCCAGACATCTGAAAATAGCTTTTCCTTCAGTAACAAGTACTAATCTTGTTGGACTGCATCTAGTTCTGACTTCCATGTCATCATTGTACATAGGTTGTGACCACCACACTTTGGACTTTTTTGAACAAAGGCCAAATGGACAGTGTCTGCAGTTTCCTCTGCCACTAATTATTCATTAAAAAAAGACTATAGAAACTTCTCTCTTGTATTAGGAGACCATGCAAAAATTTATTAACTCCCTGAGTACGGGCTTTCATAGTAAATAATTTTAGCCCAATGTGTTAAATGTTACATGATTTGATTAAAAAGAGTTATTAGTGGAAGACTTAGAAAATTAGGGTCATAGAGGTGTTGAAAATAATTTCCATTGCATGGCCTCAAATTGTTCATGTTGCTTTTAATCCACGTCATGAAGTAGTAATTGCCTGGTGAGAGGGAGAGATCTTTTAATCCCTACATTTAGTTGTTCCGCACTTACTCAGTGCTGGCATTGTGCTGGGCAGTGACAGAGCTAAAGTAAGGATTAGTCAGTCAAAGAGACTCTGGCCTCAAAGGGAGCCAGGGAGGAGACATACATAAAAAACGTGCCTGAGACACATGCAGAACAGAATGCTGTGGGCATTTGGAGGAGTGGGATATTGTTTCTACCAGAGGAGCTGTTTTTTGCTTCTGAAAAGAAGTGTGTCTGTTTGGTTTGAAATAATCTCTAAATTAGTACTTTCTGGTTATTGCTTTATATTCTGTATCAGATTTGGTGGGTTAGGGGTATATGATGCTTGTTTTCCTACAAATGCCACCACAGTTAAATTGCTCCTGTCCAGTCTCCTTATTAGCAGTGTTATCTGAGACATTAGAGATGTAATGGATTATATATTGAAGCACTAAATTTTGGGTAAAGACCCAGGTATATCAGCATTGTTAAGCTCCTATATTGGGAATTGAGCCGAAAAGGCAGAAAGACTTTTAAGGTAATTCATAGCACATCAGCAAACTTCATGATGCTTTTCCTGTTTCATCAACTAGTTACTGGCAGGGTTTAGGTTTGAAATGAGATGCCTTAAGATGAATCATGGTTCCTCATTTGTTTGTTCTAATTCACTAGATAAAACTGACTATGGTCTGCTTCTTTATTTAGCTTGAGAATGCCAGACTGTCGTCAGAGATGAATACATCTACTGTCAATAGTGCCAGGGAAGAACTGATGGAAAGTCGTGTGAGAATTGAGAGTCTCTCATCTCAGCTTTCTAATCTACAGAAAGAGGTAAGTAAGCATGGGAGTTGTACTTGAAGGCCACCTCCACCACGGTAGTCTACCTGCTCAGCTCTGCCTGAAATCACTTTTCAGAGAGGATAGTATTTTCCTGAATTCTGGTTTCACAGTACTGTCCAGATATTTTTCTATTCGTCATTTCATAAGCATCCTCTGAGCAGAGACTGTTGTTCCTGACCTAATAGATTACTCAGAGCTGCCCTTGAGGGTGCAACCTGCTGGCTTATTCCTTGGGTTTACCCCAGGGCCCAGGTTTTCTGACCCATCCAGCAGCCTGATCTCCACATAGTGCTCTTTCCAACGTACTCTTTTTCATCACATTTAGAAACCATAATGAAGAAAAACCTGCAGAAATTCTGTGTGGGTGGTAAATGCTTTGTGTTTCTAGACAAATTCTTTCCGTGCTTAGAATACCCAATAGTTAGTATCTTGGGAAGTAGCATCAATTTGCGTCTTAGTTAAGAATTTAGTGACTCATTGATTCATTGGCACACCTAACTGTCGCATGACTGTTACTGGTTGTGTTGATGGGTGCCTGTCAGTATGTGATGGTGCACACTGAGTGCAGTGTAAGCAGGTGTGGACACTGCCTGAAATCTGGTTTTTAGTCTAAGGGTGATGTCGATGTGCACACAAAGTACATATACAACCATATAAGTATGCAGAATGTTTTGATAATCTACTCACCGTAATTACTTGGGAAGTAACTTCAGCTTCTGTTTTCCTTAAGGGAGGAAATTTTGTTGTTTTAAATTTTCCACATGAATAAACTTTTTTATTCTTGATTAAGCTTTCTTTTTCTTTTGTTTTTAGTAATATCCTTTTTTGATTGTAAAACTGAAGACATTTATTGTAGGAATTTAGAAAGCAATGAGTTATGTAAAACAGGGTGATGTAAAAAAAGTTAATTAAAAAACAGAAGTTTTTACAATGCTTATCATGTGTACTTACTTTATTACTCACAACATAAATTTAAAAATTATTTTGGACCTATTTTGTCCTGATAGTATTTTGAAGTTTTCGTGTAACAGTAGAGCCGGAGGGACAAGGACCTTTGAGTTCATTCAGTCTGACCACAGACCTGGGTGAGTTTAATGACCGGTCCAGAGAATGTAGGCTGATAAATGGGTTTCTTTCATAGTTCCCAGTTTTTCCCTTTACACCTCACTCTCTTCAAAGATTTTCTTTTAAGAATTTAACAATCTCACCACCTAGAGGGGTGGGATAGGGAGGGTGGGAGGGAGACACAAGAGGGAGGAGATGTGGGGATATATGTATATGTATAGCTGATTCACTTTGTTATAAAGCAGAAACTAACACACCATTGTAAAGCAATTATACTCCAATAAAGATTAAAAAAAAAAAAGAATTTGGCCTTTCAGAGAATGCCTGTGAGAGTAAGTGCATTCTAGAAAAAAAGAAAAGAATTTAACAATCTCTTTTCCATTGAACCATTTAATAGGTACCTGTCCAAAAATAGTCCTGGCTGTTTTTACTCCGAGTTGACATTTACTACTCTTATCCATCTAATAAATCGTATTCTAATTATCCCCTCTTCCTCAATTTTACAATTCCCTGTCTTTTGGGGGGTGTGGGGATGTGGCTGGTGCTTAATCCACTTGATTATGCTAGGTATGGATGTTTTACAGATGAAAAGACTAAGACTTGCCTGTGGTTAAATAGTGGTAGGCTCTGAAATTTGGTAGCTACGTCTTCTGACTCAGGTCCAGGGCTGTTTCCCTGTTTGCCTGGTAGTTATGTTCGCATCTTCGCAAGTTTTTTGGTTAACTTCATGTTAGTGGTTTTTAAAAAATGTCAGGCAGGGCCCTGGGGGTTTTGAGGAGCTCACTCTTTAGGAAATAGGAGAGAAGCACCTCCTTCAGCCAGAATAGTTTAAAATTTCTCTCTAAATTTCAGGGGGATGGGGAATGATCCTTTCATCTATTCATTACTGGTATCAGATTTTATGATAAATAATATATCTTAAGGGATATCTTCTTTGGTTGATAAATTTTAACCTTAAAAAGATCACCAAAAAGAAAAAAAGCCATATATTGTAAGATATATTGTATATCTTAATTGTATTTGTTGTGGAGTCTTAGTTTCGTCATGCTGCACGTTAGGCCATAGAACTTCCTTTTTGGTTAAGTGACTCATGTTAGTGAAGTACTTCTTTTTTTTTTTTTTTTTTTTTGCGGTACGCGGGCCTCTCCCATTGCGGAGCGCAGGCTCCGGACGCGCAGGCTCAGCGGCCATGGCTCACAGGCCCAGCCGCTCCGCATCATGTGGGATCCTCCCAGACCGGGGCACGAACCCGTGTCCCCTGCATCGGCAGGCGGACTCTCAACCACTGCGCCACCAGGGAAGCCCCATGAAGTACTTCTTTAGTTTTACTTAAAATTGACATAGCCTTTATTTTTTATTTAAAAAAATTTTTTAACATCTTTATTGGAGTATAATTGCTTTACAATGGTGTGTTACTTTCTGTTTTATAACAAAGTGAATAAGCTATACATATAATATATCCCCATATCTCCTCCCTCTTGCTTCTCCCTCCCACCCTCCCTATCCCACCCCTCTGGGTGGTCACAAAGCACTGAACTGATCTCCCTGTGCTATGCAGCCGCTTCCCACTAGTTATATATTTTACATTTGGTAGTATACATAAGTCCATGCCACTCTCTCACTTTGTCCCAGCTTACCCTTCCCCCTCCCCGTGTCCTCAAGTCCATTCGCTATGTCTGAGTCTTTGTTCCTGTCCTGCCCCTAGGTTCTTCAGAACTATTTTTTCTTTTTAGATTCCATATATGTGTTACCATACGGTATTTGTTTTTCTTTCTGACTTACTTTACTCTGTATGACAGACTCTACGTCCATCCACCTCACTACAAATAACTCAGTTTTGTTTCTTTTTATGGCTGAGTAATATTCCATTGTATATATGTGCCATATCTTCTTTATCCATTCACCTCTTTTTTTTTAAGATGTTGGGGGTAGGAGTTTATTTATTTATTTATTTTTGCTGTGTTGGGTCTTCGTTTCTGTGCGAGGGCTTTCTCTAGTTGTGGCAAGCGGGGGCCACTCTTCATCGCGGTGCGCGGGCCTCTCACTATCGCGGCCTCTCCTGTTGCAGAGCACAGGCTCCAGACGCGCAGTCTCAGTAGTTGTGGCTCACGGGCCTAGTTGCTCCGCGGCATGTGGGATCCTCCCAGACCAGGGCTTGAACCCGTGTCCCCTGCATTAGCAGGCAGATTCTCAACCACTGCGCCACCAGGGAAGCCCTATCCATTCACCTCTTGATGGACACTTAGGTTGCTTCCATGTCCTGGCTATTGTAAATACAGCTGCAATGAACATTGTGGTACCTGACTCTTTTTGAATTATGGTTTTCTCTGGGTATTTGCCCAGTAGTGGCAATGCTGGGTCATATGGTAATTCTATTTTTAGTTTTTTAAGGGACCTCCATACTGTTCTCCATAGTGGCTGTATCATTTTACATTCCACCAACAGTGCAGGAGGGTTCCCTTTTCTTCACACCCTCTCCAGCATTTATTGTTTGTAGATTTTTTGTTGATGGCCATTCTGAACAATGTGAGATGATACCTCATTGTAGTTTTGATTTGCATTTTTCTAATGATAAGTGATGTTGAGCATTCTTTCATGTGTTTGTTGGCAATCTGTATATCTTCTTTGGAGAAATGTCTATTTAGGTCTTCTGCCCATTTTTGGATTGGGTTGTTTGTTATTTGATATTGAGCTGCGTGAGCTGATTGTAAGTTTTGGAGATTAATCCTTTGTCAGTTGCTTCATTTGCAAATATTTTCTCCCATTCTGAGGGTTGTCTTTTGGTCTTGTTTATGGTTTCCTTTGCTGTGCAAAAGCTTTGAAGTTTCATTAGGTCCCATTTGTTTATTTTTTTTATTTCCATTTCTCTAGGAGGTGGGTCAAAAAGGATCTTGCTGTGATTTATGTCATAGAGTGTTCTGCCTATAAGAGTTTTATAGTGTCTGGCCTTACATTTAGGTCTTTAATGCGTTTTGAGTTTATTTTTGTGTATGGTGTTAGGGAGTGTTCTAATTTCATTCTTTTACATGTAGCTGTTGAGTTTTCCCAGCACCACTTATTGAACAGGCTGTCTTTTCTCCATTGTGTATTCTTGCCTCCTTTATCAAAAATAAGGTGACCATAGGTGCGTCAGTTTATCTCTGGGCTTTCTATCCTGTTCCATTGATCTGTATTTCTGTTTTTGTGCCAGTGCCATACTGTCTTGATTACTGTAGCTTTGTAGTATAGTCTGAAGTCTGGGAGCCTGATTCCTCCAGCTCCGTTTTTCTTTCTCAAGATTGCTTTGGCTGTTTGGGGTCTTTTGTGTTTCCAAACAAATTGCAAAATTTTTTGTCCTAGTTCTGTGAAAAATGCCATTGGTAGTTTGATAGGGATTGCATTAAATCTGTAGATTTCTTTGGGTAGTATACTCATTTTCACAATGTTGATTTTTCCAGTCCAAGAACATGGTATATATATCTCTCCATCTATTTGTATCATATTTAATTTCTTTCACCAGTGTCTTATAATTTTCTGCATACAGGTCTTTTGTCTCCTTAGGTAGGTTAATTCCTAGGTATTTTATTCTTTTTGTTGCATTGGTAAATGGGGGGTGTTTCCTTAATTTCTCTTTCAGACTTTTCATCATTAGTGTATAGGCATGCCAGAGATTTCTGTGCATTAATTTTGTATCCTGCTACTTTACAAAATTCATTGATTAGCTCTAGTAGTTTTCTGGTAGCGTCTTTAGGATTCTCCTCTATGTATAGTATCATGTCATCTGCAAACAGTGACAGTTTTCCTTCTTCTTTTCCGATTTGGATTCCTTTTATTTCTTTTTCTTCTCTGATTGCTGTGGCTGAGACTTCCAAAACTATGTCGAGTAATAGTGGTGAGAGTGGACAACCTTGTCTTGTTCCTGATCTTAGAGGAAATGCTTTCAGTTTTTCACCATTGAGAACGATGTTGGCTGTGGGTTTGTCATATATGGTCTTTATTATGTTGAGGTAAGTTCCCTCTATGCCTACTTTTTGGAGGGTTTTTATCATAAATGGGTGTCGAATTTTGTCGAAAGCTTTCTCTGCATCTATTGAGATGACCATATGGTTTTTCTCCTTCAGTTTGTTAATATGGTGTATCACATCGATTGATTTGTGTATATTGAAGAATCCTTGCATTCCTTGGGTAAACCACACTTGATCATGCTGTATGATCCTTTTAATGTGCTGTTGGATTCTGTTTGCTAGTATTTTGTTGAGGATTTTTGCATCTATGTTCATCAGTGATATTGGCCTGTAGTTTTCTTTCTTTGTGACATCTTTGTCTGGTTTTGGTCTTAGGGTGAAGGTGGCCTCATAGAATGAATTTGGGCGTGTTCCTCCCTCTGCTATATTTTGGAAGAGTTTGAGACGAATAGGTGTTAGCTCTTCTCTACATGTTTGGTAGAATTTGCCTGTGAAGCTATCTGGTCCTGGGCTTTTGTTTGTTGGAAGATTTTAAATCACAGTCTCAATTTCAGTGCCTGTGATTGGTCTATTTAAATTTTTCTATTTCTTCCTGGTTCAGTCTCGGAAGGTTGTGCTTTTCTAAGAATTTGTCCATTTCTTCCAGGTTGTCCATTTTATTGGCATACAGTTGCTTGTAGTAATCTCTCATGATCCTTTGTATTTCTGCAGTGTCAATTGTTACTTCTCCTTTTTCATTTCTAATTGTATTGATTTGAGTCTTCTCCCTATTTTTCTTCATGAGTCTGGCTAGTGGTTTATCAATTTTGTTTATCTTCTCAAAGAACCAGCTTTTAGTTTTATTGATCTTTGCTATTGTGTCCTTCATTTCTTTTTCATTTATTTCTGATCTGATCTTTATGATTTCTTTCCTTCTAACTTTTGGGGTTTTTTGTTCTTCTTTCTCTAATTGCTTTAGGTGTAAGGTTAGTTTGTGTATTTGAGATGTTTGTTGTTTCTTGAGGTAGGATTGTATTGCTATAAACTTCCCTCTTAGAACTGCTTTTGCTGCATCCCATAGGTTTTGGGTCGTTGTGTTTTCATTGTCATTCCTTTATAGGTATTTTCTGATTTCCTCTTTGATTTCTTCAGTGATCTCTTGGTTAGGTAGTAGTGTATTGTTTAGCCTCCATGTGTTTGTATTTTTTACAGATTTTTTTCCTGTAATTGATATCTAGTCTCATAACGTTGTGGTCGGAAAAGATAGTTGATATGATTTCAATTTTCTTAAATTTACCAAGGCTTGATTTGTGACCCAAGATATGATATATCCTGGAGAATGTTCCGTGAGCACTTGAGAAGAAAATATATTCTGTTGTTTTTGGATGGCATGTCCTATAAATATCAGTTAAGTCCATCTTGTTTAATGTGTCATTTAAAGCTTATGTTTCCTTATTTATTTTCATTTTGGATGATCTGTCCATTGGTGAAAGTGGGGTGTTAAAGTCCCCTACTATGAATGTGTTATTGTCGATTTCCCCTTTTATGACTGTTAGCATTTGCCTTATGTACTGAGGTGCTCCTATGTTGAGTGCATAAATATTTACAATTGTTATATCTTCTTCTTGGATCGATCCCTTGATCATTATGTAGTATCCTTCTTTGTCTCTTTTTAAAGTCTAATTTGTCTGATATGGGAATTGCTACTCCAGCTTTCTTTTGATTTCCATTTGCATGGAATATCTTTTTCCATCCCCTCACTTTCAGTCTGCATGTGTCACTAGGTCTGAAGTGGGTCTCTTGTAGACAGCGTATATACTGGTCTTGTTTTTGTATCCATTCAGCTAGTCTATGTCTTTTGGTTGGCGCTTTTTTTTTGTTGTTGTTTGTTTGTTTGTTTTTTTGTGGTACACAGGCCTCTCACGGTTGTGGCCTTTCCCGTTTCGGAGCACAGGCTCCGGACGTGCAGGCTCAGCGGCCATGGCTCACGGGCCTAGCCGCTCCGTGGCATGTGGGATATTCCCGGACCGGGGCATGAACCCGTGTCCCCTGCATCGGCAGGCGGACTCTCAACCACTGCGCCACCGGGGAAGCCCTGGTTGGAGCATTTAATCTATTTACATTTAAGGTAATTATTGATATGTATGTTCCTATTACCATTTTCTTAATTGTTTTGGGTTTGTTATTATAGGTCTTTTCCTTCTCTTGTATTTCCTGCCTGGAGTAGTTCCTTTAGCATTTGCTGTAAAGCTGGTTTGGTGGTGCTGAATTCTCTTAGCTTTCGCTTGTCTGTAAAGATTTTAATTTCTCTGTCGAATCTGAATGAGATCCTTCCTGGGTAGAGTAATCTTGGTTGTAGGTTTTTCCCTTTCATCTCTTTAAATATGTCCTGCTACTCCCTTCTGGCTTGCAGAGTTTCTGCTGAAAGATCAGCTGTTAACCTTATGGGGATTCCCTTGTATGTTATTTGTTGCTTTCCCCTTGCTGCTTTTAATGTGTTTTCTTGGTATTTAATATTTGATAATTTGATTAATATGTGTCTTGGCGTGTTTCTCCTTGGATTTATCCTGTATGGGACTCTGCACTTCCTGGACTTGCTTCACTATTTCCTTTCCCATGTTAGGGAAGTTTTCAACTATAATCTCTTCAAATATTTTCTCAGTCCCTTTCTTTTTCTCTTCTTACTGGGACCCCTGTAATTCGAATGTTGGTGCGTTTAATGTTGTTCCAGAGGTCTCTAAGACCGTCTTCAATTCTTTTCATTCTTTTTTCTTTATTCTGCTCTGCGGTAGTTATTTCCACTATTTTGTCTTCCAGGTCCCTTATCCGTTCTTTTGCATCAGTTATTCTGCTATTGATTCCTTCTAGAGAATTTTAAATTTCATTTATTGTGTTGTTCATCATTGTTTGTTTTGCTCTTTAGTTTTTCTAGGTCTTTGTTAAACATTTTTTGTGTTTTCTCCATTTTATTTCTAAGATTTTGGATCATCTTTACTATCATTCGTCTGAATTCTTTTTCAGGTAGACTGCCTGTTTCCAATTCATTTGTTTGGTCTGGTGGGTTTTCACCCTGCTCCTTCATCTGCTATGTATTTTTGTCTTCTCATTTTGCTTAACTCACTGTGTTTGGGGTCTCCTTTTTGCAGGCTGCAGGCTCATAGTTCCCGTTGTTTTTGGTGTCTGCTCCCAGTGGCTAAAGTTGGTTCAGTGGGTTGTGTAGGCTTCCTGGTGAAGGGGATTAGTGCCTGTATTCTGGTGGATGATGCTGCTGGATTTTGTCTTTCTGGTGGGCAGGACCATATCCAGTGGTGTGTTTTGGGGTGTCTGTGAACTTCTGATTTTAGGCAGCCTCTCTGCTAATGGGTGGGGTTGTGTTCCTATCTTGCTAGTTGTTTGGCTTAAGGTGTCAATCACTGGAGCTTGCTGGTCGTTGAGTGGAGCTGGGTATTAGCGTTGAGATGGTGATCTCTGGGAGAGCTTTTACTGTTTGATATTATGTGGAGGTGGGAGGTCTTTGGTGGATCAATGTCCTGAACTTGGCTCTCCCACCTTAGAGGCAAAGGCCTGACACCTGGCTGGAGCACCAAGACCCTGTCAGCCACATGGCTCAGAGGGAAAGGGAGAAAAAAGGAAAGAAAGAGAAAGTGGCAGGGGGTGGTGGTGGTGGTATGATGAACTGGGAGATTGGGATTGACATATATACACTAATATGTATAAAATGGATAACTAAGAAGAACCTGCTGTATAAAAATAAAATAAAATAAAATTCAAAAAAAGAAAGAAAAAATAAAATAAAGTTATTAAAATAAAAAATTTATTAAAAATAAAATAAAATTTAAAAGTAATAAAAAAATAGAAAGAAGAGAGCAACCAAACCATAAAACAAATCCACTAATAATAACAAGCATTAAAAACTATACTAATAAAAAAACAAAAACAGAAAAACAAACAGAACCCTAGGACAAATGGTAAAAGCAAAGCTGTACAAAATCTCACAAAGAAGCATACACATACACAGTCAGAAAAAGAGAAGAAGGTAATAATTGTATATATCTTATATATATAAAAAAAGGAAGAGAGCAGCCAAATCAATAAACAAATCTACCAATGATAATAAGGTCTAAATAGTAAACTAAGATAAACGTAAAACCAGAAAAAAATTAGATGCAGAAAGCAAACCCGAAGTCTACAGTTGCTCCTGATGTCCACCGCCTCAATTTTGGATGATTCGTTGTCTATTCAGGTATTCCAAGTTGCAGGGTACAACAAGTTGATTGTGGAGGTTTAATCCACTGCTCATGACGCTTCTGGGGGAAATTTCCCTTTCTCTTCTTTGTTCGCACAGCTCCGGGGTTCAGCTTTGGAGTTGGCCCTGCCTCTGCATGTAGGTCTCCTGAGGGTGTCTGTTCTTTGCTCAGACAGGACAGGGTTAAAGTAGCGGCTGATTTGGGGGCTCTGGGTCACTCAGGCCGGGGGGAGGGAGGGGTACGGATGCGGGGCGAGCCTGCAGCAGCAGAGGCCAGCATGACATTGCAACAGCGTGAGGCGTGCCATGTGTTCTCCCGGGGAAGCTGACCCTGAATCTCGGGACCCTGGCAGTGGCGGGCTGTACAGGCTCCTGGGAGGAGAGGTGTGGATAGTGACCTGCGCTTGCACACAGGCTTCTTGGTGGCTACCGCAGCAGCCTTAGCATTACATGCCCATCTGTGGTGTCCACGCTGATAGCCGTGGCTTGCGCCCATCTCTGGAGCTCATTTAGGTGGTGCCCTGAATTCCCTCTCCTCATGCATCCCGAAACAATGGTCCCTTGCCCCTTAGGCAGGTCCAGCCTTTTCCCCGGACTCCCTCCTGGCTAGCTGTGGTGCACTAGCCCCCTTCAGGCTGTGTTCATGCAGCCAACCTCAGTCCTCTCCCTGGGATCTGACCTCCGAAGCCCTAGCCTCAGCTCCCAGACCCCGCCTACCCCGGCGGGTGAGCAGACAAGCCTCTCAGGCTGGTGAGTGCTGGTCGGCACTGATCCTCTGTGTGGGAATCTCTCCACTTTGCCCTCTGCACCACTGTTGCTGAGCTCTCCTCCGTGGCTCCAAAGCTTCCCCCCTGACCCACCCCCCCGACTCCCCCAGTGAAGGGGCTTCCTAGTGTGTGGAAACTTTTCCTCCTTCACGGCTCCCTCCCAGAGGTGCAGGTCCCGTCTCTATTCTTTTGTCTCTGTTTTTTTCTGTTTTTTTTGCCCTACCCAGGTATGTGGGGAGTTTCTTGTCTTTTGGAAAGTCTGAGGTCTTCTGCCAGTTTTCAGTAGGTGTTCTGTAGGAGTTGTTCCACATGTAGATGTATTTCTGATGTATTTGTGGGGAGGAAGGTGATCTCCATGTCTTACTCCTCTGCCATCTTGAAGATCTTCCTGACATAGCCTTTAAAATGCTGACTTAGAGGGGCTTCCCTGGTGGCACAGTGGTTGAGAGTCCGCCTGCCGATGCAGGGGACACGGGTTCGTGCCCCGGTCCGGGAAGATCCCACATGCCACGGAGCGGCTGGGCCCGTGGGCCATGGCTGCTGAGACTGCGCGTCCGGGGCCTGTGCTCCGCAACGGGAGAGGCCACAACAGTGAGAGGCCCACGTACCGCCAAAAAAAAAAAAAAAAAAAGCTGACTTAGAAAATATTTTTTAAGATATATATATATATATGATAGTGTTATGTTTTGGAATTAGGAGTTTCATACATTGCTTATAGCATTTCTTTCATTTCTATCTAGATGTTTGACTTTGGCCAAATTAATTGATTGGTCAGAGACTGTTTGAGTGGCAAAAGAGTCTCCAGTGGCACTTTGAGATTACCTCTACTTTTTGTTTTTCTAACACCCGAACTCTGGAAACTTCTGTTGCAGCTAGATCATAATAAACTGGTACAATTATGTTACATACTTTAAAACAAAGAAAAACCCAAGACCATTAGAAACCAGTTAGTAAAATATTAACTCTACAGGCAGAATCTTAACGGATAGTTTAGTTAGACCTCTTCATTTCCTAATGTGGATACAGTTTAGTGAGGTATGTTACAGTTAATGGCAGAATCAGGAAGAAGAGTCTAGGTCTATCTCTCATGTTGTGTTCTTTGTATTTCACTACAAAGCAGGTGTAGAGCAGCTATTTAAACTACATTTAACTATTTCTATTTAAAATACAAAATGACTCAGAGTAACTTTAAGCTTATTTATACCTAGATTGTGATTTTTCCCTCTTAAAAAACTCTATAACATCAAAGGCGGACAAATAGAGACATTTTGGTGTTTACAAATTGAGGCTCAGAAGTTAAGTCTGAATCTTGGGTGATTTATGTCCCTTTAGATTCCACGTTGTTGCTCATCTGTTTCTCCCACATGGGAGATAAAAGTGAAGAGATTGATTGAAGAGGAGACTTTTTATTTATTTTTTTTGGCCACACCCCGTGGCCTGCAGGATGTTAGTTCCCCGACCAGGGGTTGAACCCGTACCCCTGCAGTGGAAGTGAGGAATCCTAACCACTGGACTGCCAGGAGTTCCCAAAGAGGACACATTTACACTTCTTATATTTTCTTCCTCCAAAAAGATCATAAGCCTGAGAGGGAGAAAAAATGGATTTCTCAGTTTATAGCCTGGTTTTTTGCAAATGCAGTTAAATGCAAATTCTCTGAGGCAGGATTTTGTTTAGTATCACTCTTGAGATGAATGCCTGCTTCTGATATAGAATGTCTGGATTTTAATAAATTGATTAGTTGATTTTTTTTTAATTAAAAAATTTTTGGCTGTGTTGGGTCTTCATTGCTGTGCATGGGCTTTCTCTAGTTGCAGTGAGCAGTGGCTACTCTTCGTTGCAGTGTGCAGGCTTCCCAACGTGGTGGCTTCTCTTGTTGCCGAGCATGGTTTCTAGGCACGTGGGCTTCAGTAGTTGCAGCATGAGGACCCTAGAGCGTGCGGTCTTCAGTAGTTGCAGCACGTGGGCTCAGTAGTTGCGGTGCATGGGCTCAGTAGTTGCGGCGTGTGGGTTCTAGGGTGCACCAGCTTCAGTAGTTGTAGTGCATGGGCTCTAGAGCACAGGCTCAGTAGTTGTGGTGCACGGGCTTAGTTGCTCCGTGGCATGTGGGATATTCCCCGACCAGGGATCGAAGTCCCTGTGTTGGCAGGTGGATTTTTTACCCACTGCGCCGCCAGGGAAGTCCCTGGTTGATTATTTTTTAAATAACCTTTTTATTTTGGCATAATTGTAGATTTACAGAAAAGTTAGAAAGCTGGTACAGACAGTTCCCTTATCTCCCTCCCTGCGTTTTTCCCCCATTGTTAGCATCTTAGGTGGACTTGTGGTTCATTTGTCAAAAACTAAGACACTGCCATTGGTACATTACTATCAAACTATACTCTAGGCTGTACTGTAGTTTTTGTGTTTTTTAGGATACCACAGGTCTCTGTAAGTCTCCTCTGGTCTGTGACAGTTTCTTAGGCTTTCTTTGTTTTTCATGACCTTGAAAGTCTTGAGAAGAACTGGCCAGGTGTCCTGTAGACTGTCCCCCAATCTAAGTTTGTCTGGTGCTTTTCTCATGATCAGCCTGGGGTTATGGATTTTAAGTGCCCTTCTTGTTACATCATATCAGGGATTACGTGACATACACACAACGTCACTGGTGATGTTAACCCTTATCATTGATTAAGACAGTGTTAACCAGGTTTCTCCACTGTTAAGTTACTATTTTCGCCTTTCCATACTCTGTTCTTGGGAAGCAAGTCACTAAGTCCATCCCACTCTCAAGGGTAAAGGGCAGGAATTTAGCTCCACATCCTGAAGAAAGTATTTACCTTTATTAAATGGAATTCTTTCGTAAAGATTCATCTTTTTTCCCCCCCTATTTGTATATTTATTTATTCATTAGTTTTATATCAGTATGGACTCATGGAAATGTTTTTATAAAATGTTTTTAGTATAATATCGAATACTACATTGTTTTACTGGCTCAGATTGTTCTAGCTTTGGCTGTAAGGAGTTCTGTCCGATTGGCTACCATGTTCCCCCTTTTTTTGAGCACTTCTTTACTTTCTGGTTCTATAAGATGCTCTAGGCCCATCTTGTATTTTCCCTGCCCCAGCACTAGAATCAGCTATTTCTGAAAATAGCCCTGGTTTCTTTTTATTGGAGAGTGGCATCTAGAATTAAGCTCTGGGCACTGAGTATGCTCATTGGTATTGGGGTGTCATTGCTTCTAGGCCTGCTTGTGGGCAGAGCTAGGTAATAAATGTGTATATGCTAACCCATGTTTACACATTTATCTGTAATTGTATCTCTGTCCACTTGTGTTTATATTAAGGTAACCAAGAGTTTATACATATGTCTCTGACTTTAACCCTGTACCACTGGGTTCACTTAGGCTTCCTTCCTTGCTTACCTGTAACTGCTCTCTGAGAGTAAGAAACCTGGTTTCTGCCATCCCATTTACTTATTTATCCAGCCCCAGTATACATGCAAAATAATTTCGGATTTTTTTAACCTGTAACCCTGTGAGAAATAAGTTCACTAACCTGGAGTGTAGTGTTTCTGCATAACATAGAGCTCCTTTTTATCTTTAGCCTTCTAGATTTAACTTTTGCACAGTATGTGCCCTTTCTCTCCTGCTTTGATGCACAGGTACTGTGTTTTAAGGGCCTAAGCTATACATCAGTCTTTCTGAGTTGATTACCTTTGTTATTTTCTGAGGTTATGGAGATGAATTCTGTCTTGGAGAAACACAGATGAATAATTACCTAGTGAACCACAGGGTTTCTAAGATGAACCTTCTGGTATAGGATGTGTGATTTTTCATTTTTTTAATACCAAATATGAAGTTTCTATGTTTACAATAATATTTCCAGACTACCATATATCATATAGTCTTTGCATGCTGATTGAGTGTGGGAAAGAACAACAGTTCTAAGTGGTAACTGGAATCGCTTTTCTTCAGTTTCTCAACAGTTCCAGCATTTCTCCAAAAGATACTAGGTTTCTTTTGTCAATGAGTTTCTATCTTTTAATTCTTTACTTTTGTTACTTTATTCTTTTGAGCTCAGTGGTTTGTAGGGTAGCCAGACTTGACTTTTACTAAAACCACAGCTTACAATTTTGCTTTATTTGGTCAAGTAAAGAAAAATTATATGTACATTTATGACACATTTGAGGAATATATCTTTTTCTAGCCTTTTTATAAGATAAAACTTTCCTGAGGGCTATATTTTGTATTGGAGACATTTTTGGTTTTTAATTTCTTAAAATAAAAATTTTCTTGGATTCTGGTGTCAGAGATTGGATTTGTTCCAGTCCAGGAAATAGTTTAGAATAGCTGCCTTGTGCTACTGTTGGAATGTTCCTAGAAAGTAAATGTGTTCCCTTGAATCTTAAGTCTAGAGCATGTTTGGAGAGGATTCAAGAGTTGGAGGACTTGCTTGCTAAAGAAAGAGACAACTCTCGCCGCCTGCTGTCTGACAAAGAGAGAGAGATGGCGGAAATATGGGATCAGATGCAGCAACAGCTGAACGATTACGAACAACTTCTTGATGTAAAGTTAGCCCTGGACATGGAAATCAGTGCGTACAGGAAGCTCTTAGAAGGCGAAGAAGAGAGGTGAGTAACTTAGTTGTTACCCTACCTCATAGTCTGCTTTTTGCCCCACTCTTTCTATTTAAAGAAAAGTAAATAGGTTTTTGGTTTTTTTTTTTTAACAATTAAGGCAACTTTAAATATTTTCTTGTTTCTTTTAATACCTAGCTGTAGAGATAGGTAGTAATAGATTCATACTTTTACCTCAACAATAGAAGATGTTCAAGCAGTCTTATTATTTTAAAATGCTGAACTCTGTCAGGATAGAGTCCTTTCCTTTGAAATTTAAATGTTTTGATAATTTAATATATTGCAAAATATCAGATTTTTTGAAAGAGACTTTATACTTATTTTTCAAATCTGGTTAGTGTATTAATCCTTTTATACCTTTTCTGAGAAAAAAGTTCCAAAGGGAAAGTGTCTGATTTAGAATAAAAGCCATTTAATTTCAGTATTGTATACATTGTGACTGTAATTTTGTAAAAAGAAAAGGCAGGTATGAAAAACTTAAGGAAAGTATACTAAGTGTAACAGGGGTTGTGGTAGGGTGGTGGTAGATGACATGTTCACCCCAATGTCCTCCCCTCATCTCCCCACCCCCGGGTTTTCCAAACTTCCTACATTATGGTTATAGTCTATTCCTACCTAAAACATTCAAATAATACTTTTTTAAAAAGAAAAAAAAGTATGACAGTGGGCATTGTAGCACAAATAAGTTTCTCTTCGTTAAGATGTATGTGGGGCTTCCCTGGTGGTGCAGTGGTCGACAGTCCGCCTGCCGATGCAGGGGACATGGGTTCGTGCCCTGGTCCGGGAAGATCCCACATGCCGCGGAGTGGCTGGGCCTGTGAGCCATGGCCGCTGAGCCTGCGCATCTGGAGCCTGTGCTCCGCAACGGGAGAGGCCACAACAGTGAGAGGCCTGCGTACTGCAAAAAAAAAAAAAAAATGTATGTTGGCTTTGTCTAACAGATTGTCATTAATGTTTTGCTTTAGTAATGCATGTGCAGGATATTAATATCCTTTTTTTTAAGGTAAGGAAGGGCATATGTGTTTCATAATTGGAATGTTTTATTCCTCCATGTAGATTGAAGCTCTCTCCGAGCCCTTCTTCCCGTGTGACAGTATCACGTGCATCCTCGAGTCGCAGTGTGCGTACAACCAGAGGGAAGCGGAAGAGAGTGGATGTGGAAGAATCCGAGGCCAGCAGTAGTGTCAGCATCTCTCACTCTGCCTCAGCCACTGGGAATGTCTGCATTGAAGAGATAGATGTTGATGGGAAATTTATCCGCTTGAAGAACACTTCCGAACAGGTGGAAACACAGGCCCCTTTTTGTCCAGCGTGGCTTTGCTGATTGGTGTCTTGCAATTGTAATAACTTCTCAGCCTTTATTTGGATTCAGTCTTTGTGGAATAAGAGTTTCCTTCTCCTTTTTAACCTAAATTCATGAAATGTAGTATAAATTTAAATAGGAGGAGCAAGAGGGATGGTGCGCTTAGTAGTTTAAAGATTTTATTCTTTAGCTCTTCTTCAGAGAGCCAGGGCTCTTTTTCACATCTGGTCATTTTGTCACTGTGGCCTTCCTAAGGATGAATTATTAATATTCCCTGTCCTACCTAGCCAGATTTGTGAAGAAGTTAGATTATGGATATAGATGGTAGATATTCTTTCCCAGCTGTTAATTTTATGGAAGGAAGGAAATACAAGCCCAGACTCGGACACGTGTAGGGAGTGTTTTTCTCTCTAAATAAATGAATGAATAGTACTGATTTAATTTATATCAAGACTAGTATGAAGCCCTATCTTGAAATTATTTGTTTAAAAGTAAACATAAAATATTCATAGCAAGGGGCTTCTCTTCTGGCGCAGTGGTTGAGAGTCCGCCTGCCGATGCAGGGGACGCAGGTTCGTGCCCCGGTCCGGGAAGATCCCACATGCCGCGTAGCGGCTGGGCCCATGAGCTGTGGCCACTGAGCCTGCGCGTCTGGAGCCTGTGCTCCGCAACGTGAGGGGCCACAACAGTGAGAGGCCCGTGTACTGCAAAAAAAAAAAAATTCATAGCAGGGAATTCTGAACTTTTGCGCTGGGGCTTTTGAGAGCTCAGTAGTGGAGGTCTTGGGAATACCCTGGCTAGGCATCATTGAGCTGGGGTCGTGAAGGGGTATCAGGTGATGCCAGAGGAAGGCAGGTCTGGGGTGTATTGGGGATGCAGTGGGATGGATGTCACTTCCAGAAGCATGTTCAGGATTTGTAAAATGTTTGTAAAATCACTCCTTTTCTCACCAAAGCTATTGAAACTATCTTGCATGTGGATGAATAAATACTTTGGATGGGCAAAGGAGCTTTAGCAGTCCTGATATGGAAGAGCATAGGTTCTAAGCCCTCTTAGTCACGACTTCAGAAACTAAAGAACAGAGTCGCCTCTGCTACTCCATTGTAGTAGTTTGGCTGTTTTTCAAAAGGCATTGCTGTGCTTTGTGGAGCTATTCTGGAGCTGGCTCTCAGCCTTGTTTACTCCTGTCTTTGAGTTAGAGATGGATATAAATAAATTAATTCAGCTAATTGCTTTAATACCCTGCACCGTTCCTCAGGAGAGTCAGGCAGCTCTGGGCAGCCTACGGGCTAGCGTTGATAGCCGGTGCTTGGGACTGGCTCATTATGTCATTGACCCATTTTTGAGCCCCTTATGCTTTAAGGTAAGAGTTAAATATGGGCAGAAGTGGTACAGATGAAGAAAAAGGACATATTTTCTTCCTTCTCTTTCTAGGCTTTATGTGTGTATATTTTAAAAGCTTAAAGCAATCAAAAATTAGATGTTTATAATGGTGGTTATGAAGCTAGATTGTGTTGTAAATTTAAATTATATACCTGTTCTAGCATTGAATATCACCATTTAATTTGGTTCACATCCCTTTTCTTGCAGTTTTGTCCTCTTTAAAATTAAACACTTTAATAATTAAAACTGCAGCATTGTCAAAGTTTCTGTTTTTCTGAATGACAAAACCATGTTTTCTTTTCATAGTAGGAAAATATGAACTATGGGAAGACAGTCATAAAGTTGTCTTAGTTTAACTGCCTATGGATTGATTTATTTGATTATTCCATAACTTTCTGTATATTTGAAGTGACCTTGTTTTATTTTGTTCTTTCAATAGGATCAACCAATGGGAGGCTGGGAGATGATCAGAAAAATTGGAGACACATCAGTCAGTTACAAATATACCTCAAGATATGTGCTTAAGGCAGGCCAGACTGTTACAGTAAGTTAATTTAGTCATCATTTAATTTAACTTCATTGTCTTAACCAATAGTTAAAGTAATTAAAACCATTTTGGCTTAAAGAGAAGCATTTTAGAAATGGGCATTAAAATGTTTTTGACATTATTAGGGAATTACAAGTGCTATTAAAGATTTTTAAAATTCTTTGTTATTGAGAGTGGTAAGTGACTATTAAAAGTGAAAGAATTGACCTTTGAATTATTTTTATTTTCTCTACTCCAGTAGAAATTAGCAGCTGACACCCCCCCTTCACCCCTAAAGAAGTTGAGGTGACTGTCTCCTTTTATCAATTCCTTTGTAAAAATATTAAATACATGTTTAAGATTTTATGATTGATACACACCTTACTGAGTGTTTAAGATCAAAGGCTCAAACAGGTTAGAACTTCTCTTTTAAAAAGTGTATTCATAGAACTTGCCACCACATTGTGAAAATATCAGATGCTAATTTTGTAATAATGGGTAAAAATTGGAAAAGATATCCTAATCAGCTATCTTTTCTTTTCTTTAGTAATTATTGTAATGAGAGCAAATTTCTCAGCCCTACTATGTGTCTTACGGAAGCTGCATAATGTGATGGAAAGAATCTGACATTTTTAATTCAGAAGATTCAGATTTGAGTGTGCCCTTTATTTCTTTAAAAGTATAAAACCACTCTGCCAATCATCTGCTTTTTCCACTGGATACAGTTCCTCAGTGACTATATATATATATTCTATAGGTCTAGTGGAGAACTCAATTTTCACATAAAAAAATGTAAGGCATTTTTTTTTTCCTTTGGTAGCTGGCATAAATGTGTTAAGAAGCTCTTTGGAATGTGGTAATCATAAGTGATATTTCTATAAAATTGTACAAGGCAGGACAATAGCAAAGATCAGTTTAAAACTCCAGAACAGGGGCTTCCCTGGTGGCTCAGTGGTTGAGAGTCCACCTGCCAATGCGGGGGACACGGGTTCGTGCCTCGGTCTGGGAGGATCCCACATGCCGCAGAGTGGCTGGGCCCGTGAGCCATGGCTGCTGAGCCTGCGCATCCGGAGCCTGTGCTCCGCAACGGGAGAGACCACAGCAGTGAGAGGCCCGTGTACCGCAAAAAAAAAAAAAACAAAAAAAGCAGAAAACCCCCTCCAGAACAGAAGTAAGGGAACTACTATGTAATTTTAAATTTTCTTGTAGCCGCATTAAAAACAAGTGAAAAAGAAAGATGTGAAATTAACTTTAGAACTATGTTTTAAATTTAACCCAATATATCTAAAATATCATTTCAACATCTGATGAATATAAAAGTTATTAGATCACTTTAAAAAATATCTATTTATTTATTTATTTTGCTGCACTGGGTCTTAGTTGTGGCCCACAGGATCTTTGTTGCAGCATGTGGGATCTTTAGTTGTGACATGGAGGATCTTAGTTGCGGCATGTGGGATCTAGTTTCCTGACCAGGGATCGAACCCGGGCCCCCTGTTTTGGGAGTGTGGAGTCTAAACCACTGGACAACCAGGGAAGTCCCTTTTTTTAAAAAAAAAAAAAAACCTAAATCTTGACACTTCGAGATACCCTTACAGCACACCTCAGTTGGGACTAGCCATGTTTCAAGTGCTCACAAGCCACATATGGCTACCATATTGAACGACACAGCTCTAGGACATATTAGTTTTAGGTTAAATTACCCAGTAAGGTTACTGACGTGTTACGATTATTATTAAACACTAAACCAACTGTATGATTCCATATGGACTAGTGAAAAGTATAGCTTGAGGTTAGATTAACATTCCACATAACTTGAAAGTCAGCCCAGATCCAGTTCTCTTTTCAGTTTTATCCTAGTAATGCTCCTTGCCCCTTTCCATTTATAATGGTGATGGAAGATCTGGAAGCTTCAAGTGAGCACTTGAAGAGGAAGGGGTCTCTCCTAATTAGTAATTGATAAGGTTTTCTCCCCATTTAAAAGAATACCTGCTTATACTATCTCCAGTCTTCATTCTGCTGTCGTATGGCTCTTTATATTGCAAGACAATTTATGGAGTACAAAACTTTCCTGTCTCTTTTCATATGGTCTTTTAGAAAGATCAGGACTGGTAGTAGTGTCCCTACAAGTGAGGACATAGAGGTTTGTAGAGGTGTAGTGTTATGTCCATGATACAAAACCAGGTTTTCTAACTCTCAAGTGTTCTCTATTCTACCAATGCTCTTCTGCCAGTAAATACATAAAAAATGTTGCAGAATTTCCCTGCTTATGAAAAGGGAAATCTGTTTCTTTTGCTTATTTCTGTAGCAGTCATATTTTCCATTGAATAATGGGTTGTTTCCTGAATTCTTTTTGGAATTCAGACTCAGACACTGGGTATTATGACACTGTCTCTGGTTGGATATATACCACCTTCCATTAGAATATTCTAGATAGGCTGTCTGCTGCAGAGCTTTTGAGAGAAGTTGGTCATCTCCTCAATTCCTGCTATAGGCAGCTGGAGGATACCATTGGAACGGGTAGAAGGCTCTAACACGGAAGGGATGGCTCATGAAACCCGTAGAATAACAGAATGCTAACAGTGAGAGCTTATATTCATTGAGTCAGCCATCTCCTCCATGTGGGTAATCATTTTTCTTCACAACAGTCCCGTGTATTATCAGTACCATTTCTGTACCATTGGAGGGTAAGTAAGGTAGCTTGCTCAAGGTGAGCTGGCATGTAGGCGAGCTAGGATGTGAATCTAGGCAACTTCACTTCAGAGTCTCGTGTGTCAACATTTTTATTTATCAGACTGGGAAGCTGAGGCCTAGCTAAGCTCTATGGGATGTACAGCTAGTTAATATAGCAAGTCTAAAGCTAGGCCATAGTTCTGGAACTTTTAGAATCAGTCCTCTTACAAGGTGTTAAAGTCTCATCATTATGTTGTTATTGGCACGTGGGAAAGCTGGGCTCTGTGTAGAATGATTTCCTTTTTTCTTTCTAGATCTGGGCTGCAAATGCCGGTGTCACAGCCAGTCCTCCCACCGACCTCATCTGGAAGAACCAGAACTCTTGGGGCACTGGCGAAGATGTGAAGGTTATATTGAAAAATTCTCAGGGAGAGGTATGGTCATTTTATTGGTACCACCACAGTGTCAATTTTTTTTTCTTCATTGAAGTATAGTTGACTTACAATGTTGTGTTAATTACTGCTGTACGGCAGAGTGATTCAGTTATACATATATGTACATTTTTTTTTTTTTGGCCACATCACGCAGCCTGTGGGATCTTAGTTCCCTAACCAGGGATTGAACCCGGCCACTGGCAGTGAGAATGTGGAGTCCTAACCACTGGCCTGCCAGGGAATTCCTGTGTACATTCTTTTTTTAAAATACTTTTCCATTATGGTTTATCATAGGATATTGAATATAGTTCCCTGTGCTATGCAATAGGACCTTGTTGTTTGTCCGTTTTATATATAATAGTTCGCATCTGCTCATCCCAACCTCCCACTCCCATCCCTGCCCCAACCCCTGCCCCCTTGGCAACCACCAGACTCTTCTCTATGTTCGTACCACAGTGTCAGTTTCACCTGAGAGTTCATCATGCGAGTGTGATTTCTTTTCAAAAATCAAATTTAAATGTGAAGTAACTGATTGCTTAAATCAGACCAAGGCTGCTGAGTCAATGAAAGAGATGCTAACTCCAGGTTTTAGGAATGAAATATGATTGTTAGTACAGGTTCCAGAGTCAGTCTGTGTCCAGTTTCTGTCTTCACTGCCCAGTGACTTTGGGTAAGTTCCTTCACCTCTCTTAGTTTTATCATTTTAAAATGGAGATAATAATAAGATAACTAATATAAATAAGATAATATAATGAGAATAATATAAATGAGACAATCCTTGGGAAATGGTCAGAATAGTTTCTGGCCACTGGTAAATGCTTAGGTTATTAACCTTGTTACTGACTTTCAACATGCTCGTGAAACTGAGTTTAAGGATTGTGGAGTGTACATTTGCTTGATGTGTATGTTTTCAACATGTCAGTCCTAGAACTCTTGTCAAAGAACCTTACCTACCCCCACTGTCACATAAAGACACTCCCAAATTCCCCCAGCCACGCACACATACCAAGAGATGAAAGTGTCTTCAAGGATGGCGTGGTTTCAGGTCAAAGTACAGTATCCCCTTAGGGGTTTCTTCTCTGCTCCCATAGTGCCCAGGCACAGACTTTGTCTAGCTTGTCACGTTGTCCTCTCTCACTAGAGTAATAAGCATGTCAAGGGCAAGGACCTGTTCTGATTTTTCCTGGCACATAATAGGCACTTAGTGAGAAATTACTGGATAAAATTTTAGGAAAATCAAACATGGACCTTTACTTAAGTTCAGAGAAATAAAGTGTAATTAATAACATTCATTCTGGGGGTCTGAGGTGTTTGCATACGAGAAGTCCTCTGCCCAGCCATCTTTCCAGCCATCCCTCACTGTAAACATCTGCTGGTGTTTAGACTGCTCTTAGTAAGGAATTCACTGTCTGCTGAATGAAGGATGCCCTTTATCTCAGACTGAGGCTGAAGATGAAAGGGCATCTGATGTTTTCCACTGCAGACTTCAGTACAGTTCACCTCCAAATACTTGCTGGTTCTCAGGCTGTGGGCGTTTATAGATGCCTTCCGGAATTCACAAACTTCGAGGAGCTGGATCTCCTCCTGTTCTCTGTGTGGAGCCCTGCTCGCTTTTTGCCTTCGGCACTTTGGAATTCTTCCCGGTCGTCACTGGTGCTGCTGCCCAAGTGCTGAAATTACTGCAGCTCCTATGCTGGTAGTTCCTTCGACATCTAAAACTGGCAGAATACATGTCTCTTTCAAAACAGTGTTACGAGTGCCGATTTGCCCAGATTGAAAAGCACGGTTTTAAGGGGCTGTGGTAGATGAAATAGGTTTTCATGAACCATGGAATCTAGTCACCACCTTTTTCTGTGTGAAAATGTGTTCCAAGTTAGAAACGATCTTATAGGAGGATATTTGGAGTGCAGCGGGTTTAAAAGCGCACAAAACAGATACGACAGGTGAAAAAGTAGATGCCATGACATGGGATATGTCTGGAGGTAGTATTACCAGTGATGTTTCAATTAAGCTGAATGAAGCTCAGGTTTCCCTTCATAATTCAAACCACTGAACTCTGTAATGGATTATTTGGTTGGTTTGTTTTCCTGTTCTTTTAATAAACTTCTGCATTCTTCTTGTTAGGCTCCATGAAGTGACCTCTGTCAGAAATGAGGAAAGTATTATGAATACAGTTCTCATTTCTGTGATGGTCAGGCAAGTGCTTTTGGCACTTATTCATTTAATTTTGTGAGACCATGTTTATTAATAGATCCCGGACCATATTTACAATAATTCATAATTACCATCCTAAGGACCACTTTTCTGTAAGATTGTAGGTAATTGGCTTAAGTCAGTGTAATTTTTTTACGTATATTTTCTTGCTGAGACATTGGAGATATCAGGAAACCCAATTAAACTGGCTTTAAAATAATGGGAATATATGAGTTCACAAAACCAACCATCCAGAGATAGTGGACTTGATCCATTGGCTCCCCCAGTGTCCCCAAGGATCTTTCTGTTGTCTGTTTCCTGAGTGTCTTCCTCAGGTGCATCATTCTAGGTTTACTTCTCGTGGGCAAGAGCATTGTGCCTAGTCAGGTCCTCGTCTGGGCTTTGCTCTCGTAGTACCAGCCTGGGTCATGTGCCCACCTCTGAGCCAGTTCCTGGAGTCAAGAGAACAGAGTTAGAACTTGAGCCTTCTCCATGGCTAGATCACATTCAGCTTGTGATACACATGTCACATCTCCATGGGAGAGAGGGTACCCAGGTAAAAGTAGGGGCTCTTACTGAGAAATGGCCGGGGAGGGGTGGTCCTAGGGATGAAAAACAGCAAATGTCACCAAAGAGAAATAAAATGTTTTTTTAATGAGGGAAATAAAAAATAAAGCAGTCTCTCTGTACCTTCTAGAATATAGGCATCACTGAAATTTTTGTATATGCAGATGATTACTTATGTATACAGAGATACTCTAGTTTAACAGTCAGCTCCTTCATCAACAAAAACTGCCTTGATTTTTAGTATTTGCTGAACTGTGGTGATTTCAGGATACCCACACGCTGTGACTGAGCACGGAGTTGAAGAGGCAGCACGTGAGCAGGCGCTAGCTGGCCCTGCAGCACTGCTGGGGAGATGGGTGTACCTTTATGTGCCCAGGGCTTTACCCAGGCAGACTCATGGCATGTTGATAGAGACCATTTTTGTGTGCCTTTCAGGGCACTTGATAGGGTTGGGTGTCTTGCTGAGAGGAATGTTTTTGGTAAAGACATTTGTCTTTTAGCACCTTGACTAATAATTTCCTGGGCCTAAACCTTCCAGCAACTTTTGGTTCTAAATTTGTTTTATTATTTTTCTATTTAATTTTGTCAACATTTATTTAGCTCACTTATATTCCATACAGGCTTTCTGCATTAAATTAACTGATTTTTAAATGTTGTCAAATGAAAAGTGCTTAACAGCAGGCTTACATTAAAGGCAGTTATGCTGAAGTAATTCATAATTAATGAAGTTGGGCAAGTTGCTCTTTTCTAAGCTTCTCATTTGAGGCTCATAGTCTGGTGTTTCATCACAAGCTTTAAGAGCTGGTGTTTCCATATGGGATGTATACACTGTCATGAGTTGCTAGCAGCTGAAATGTGAGAATTCTATAACAGATTTTATTTGACTTTTCTTTCCTCATTTTAAGATGAGTTGAGGGAAGCTAGGTACTCTGAAAACTTTTTGGGAATCTTTTTTCTGTTTTGTATGCCATCATCCCCCAGTGGATATCTTAGTTCAAAGAGTTGTAATTGATCTAAGGATTCACATGCTTTTTTATTAGTACTAATTTGGTTAAAGCAAGTGTTATTTGTGAAAAGACTATTTGTGTGTATAAACATGGACTGATCTCACAGAATTGAAGTTTCTGGCTAATTCAGACTCAAAATGGTCTATCTTCCTCGGCCGTGCAACAATAATCAAAATTCCCTGCAAAATACTACTGTACTACCTTACTTCATTTATAAAATATATATGTTGTAAATAGAACTCTCATTTCTCTGTCACTGTTCTCTGGTTTTCTTCCTCTGCCATTTTAAACTAGCTGGTCTGTGTTAAATTTCAGGTAAGCTTTTACTGACGTGATTTTAGTGTCTTCATCTGGAGTTATCTTTCTTGAGTAACCTTAGGACATGCATGATACAGAGTAAAATTAGACATTCTGCAGTACCCTAGGACACACTCATTTACTTGCTGCTAGATCATCAGGTTAGCCTTGTGCTTAAACAGAAACACTGCTGCATTTGTGCAAGTCAGCATTCTCTACAGGACAGTCATTTGTATTTGCGCCTTTCAGTAGAAAATGGAAATGGTTACTTTCTGTTATGCCTCCAGTGAATAATAGGAGATCTGTTTTTTTGTACAGAGTACATTGGAACTTCACTGGTATGTTATTAGTAAATAGTGTTCCTGTGTCTTGATTCTGTTTCATTCAAGAGGAACTAGCTGCTGAAGGAATGAAAGTTTGTCCTTTTCATCTCACTCATCAGGTGGTCCTCTTGCCACCAAGGTCCCTGAGAGCACAGCAGTTAGACTCTGACTTCATTTTATTCAGCATTTATTTAGCACCTTCTCTTTGCTAGGAGCCAAGATCTTTAAGCTGAATTCATGTTGAGTGTTATAAAGAATTTAGTGTGCCAAATCATTTACAGAATTCTTAGTAACAGAATGGGATAAAAAGCAGTGGAAACTTCTCAGCAGGTATTTCAAATTGGATACCAGTAGCTCCCCTGCAGGGAATATTGAAAATCTAAGAACTGCTACTAATTATGCAAAAATTTCTGTTCAGTAGCTGAAGCTATTGATGAGCCACTTAAAAAAAAAAAAAAAAAAGTCCCTGACGTAGGAACGCTGTTTCTTAAATTTACGCAACGAAAAGATGTCGTCCTCCCACAGTCTTTGTGATTTTTAAGTATAGTGGGTTTTTTTTTTTAATTAATTAATTTTTTATTTTTGGCTGCGTTGGTCTTTGTTGCTGCGCACCGGCTTCCTCGAGTTATGGTGAGCGGGGGCTACTCTTCGTTGCAGTGCGCGGGCTTCTCATTGTGGTGGCTTCCCTTGTTGTGGTGCACAGGCTTAGTTGCTCCACGGCATGTGGGATCTTCTGGGACAAGGATCGAACCCGTGTCCCCCGCATTGGCAGGCGGATTCTTAACTACTGCACCACCAGGGAAGTCCCAAAGTACAGTGTTTTAACTTAAATCAAACTGTTGTGTTTAGGAGGTTGCTCAAAGAAGTACAGTCTTCAAAACAACCATACCTGAAGAGGAGGAGGAGGAGGAAGAAACAGCTGAAGTGGCTGTCGAGGAAGAACTTTTCCACCAGCAGGTATTACTTTAATATATGTCTTTTAAATTTTATTAACAGAATTACATGAAAACCAAAACCAGTAGTGGAGCTTGTTTTTTCCCTATTACTTGATGAACTAAGTCAGTGATCTACCAAGTGGGGTTTGTTTTTCCTGAGGGGATCTTCAAGATACAGTACATTTGGGTACTGGAAGAAAATGTTTGCACTTCTTTTTTAAAAATTATTTCTCATATCAAATTTCAGTTTTGTCTTTTGTTTTATAATGTATGTAATATGTTATGGTAGGGCATGTATGCCACATAAATAAGTATATATGGATTGGAATGCATGCTAAAAATTATTTATTGAAGGGTTCTTTGATTGAGTTTAGATGACTAAATTGGAGCAGGTATCTGCATATAAACTCAAAAGAAACAAAGAGTAGGGACTTCCCTGGTGGCGCAGTGGTTAAGAATCCACCTGCCAATGCCGGGGACACGGGTTCGAGCCCTGGTTGGGGAAGATCCCACATGCTGCAGAGCAACTAAGCCTGTGAGCCACAACTACTGAGCCTGTGCTCTAGAGCCCGCCAGCCACAACTACTGAGCCCGCGCGCTGCAACTACTGAAGACCACGTGCCTAGAGCCTGTGCTGTGCAACAAGAGAAGCCACCGCAATAAGGAGCCTGTGCACCGCAACCAAGAGTAGCCCCTGCTCGCTGCAACTAGAGAAAGCCCATGTGCAGCAAGAAAGACCCAACACAGCCAAAAAATACATAAATTAAATTTAAAAAAATCATTACCTGATTAAAAAAAAGAGTAATGTTCAGCTTCAGTGTGAAGCAAAATTCTTGCTGTCTTAAGTTTTTAATCATTTAATTGCAAGATAGATTTTAGCTGACGCTTGGACTTTTGAGAGTCCTTGAAATAAACTCCAAATTTGATTTTAATTAATTAAATTGGAATTATTAATAAGTAATGAGCCTTCAGTTTATATTCTCAAGCTGTTCATGTCTACCATTAATCAAAATTCCTACCCTTATCCTTATAAGATGTCGTCACCATGTCTCCAGATTTATAAATCTGTTTGTTTTGCTTAATTAGCCCCAGTCCTGCTCCAAATAAACATTCTCTTATGTGTTCAGCCTCCAGAGTTGAGAACCACTTGAGGTAGGTTATAGTAGAATGAATTTTTGGCATGGATACTTCCTCGTACATTTTGGAGGAATATTTAAGAACAGGTGTTTTATACTTGGTTTTAACAAGAAACAGGTACAAGATCCATTTTCTGCCCTTATTTGAAACATTATAATGACTGGAAGTAAAATAACAATATAAGAGATATCTCAGGGTGCCAGGCTAGTGGTTCAGAGCATGAGTTGTAGCAGGTCAGATGCTGGAGAAGGCTGTTTAGGCCACCAGAACAGTTGAGAAGATCTCTGGAAAATAGGCTTATCCAGTATTTTGAAGGATGAGCAATTATTTGAGTATTAGAAGGCAGATGGTAGTGTTCTGTGGTTGTTTGAATTATCTGTTGCTACATTAGGAGACCACCTTAAATTAAAACTCAGTGACTTAAAACTGATTTCTTAATTCCTATGACTCTGTGGTCTGACTGGGCTCCACTGGGCAATTCATTTGTTCCCACCCGATGGAGAGTGAAGTCAGTCATGCAGCTGCATTCAGCTGGAAGCTTGGCTAGGGCTCGAATGTTCTCCATGTCTGTTTCCATGTGGTTTCTTATCATTTGGTTGTTTAGCCCAACCTTCTTTACAGCATGGCAGCTGGCTTCCAAGAGAGTGAATACGGAAAGCATTAGATTTCTTAGCCCATATTCTCTTAGTCAAAGTAAGTCATAGGCCAGCTTCAATTCCAGGGGAGGGTAAATAGTCTCCACCTCATAATGGGAGGAGTGGCAAAGAATTTATCATGATCTTTAATTCATCACAGGGTATATGTCAAGACCTGAGCACCAAGTATATCTGTCCATCCAGTTGTGTTTGTAGGGTGTGAGTGAGAGATAAGTGAAGTGGGGAGGTTGGTGTTAAATCAGCATACTCTGGAATGCCTAGGGAAGGAGCTTCTGCACACTTTGGAGCAAGGAGAAGTTGAGACAATATCAGAGGGATGACTGTAGAAGGGAGATTGCAGACACCCTGAGAGACTATGCAAATGGAGATTCATTAATTAAGGCATAGTGACTGAACTTGAGGGGGAGAAGAAAAAAAATCAAAGATGTGCGAGGTTTTTAGCTTTTGTGATCAGAAGAAATAATGATATAAAAGTTCAAAAGAGGGGACTTCCCTGTTGGTGCAGTGGTTGAGAGTCCACCTGCCGACGCAGGGGACATGGGTTCGTGACCCGGTCCGGGAAGATCCCACATGCCGCGGAGTGGCTAGGCCTGTGAGCCATGGCTGCTGAGCCTGTGCGTCTGGAGCCTGTGCTCTGCAACGGGAGAGGCCACAACAGTGAGAGGCCCGCGTACCGCCAAAAAAAAAAAAAAAAAAAAAAGAAGTTCAAAAGAGGAAAGATGGAAGGACAGATCAACTATTTTGACTTCATATTAGAGAATGAATCCAGTGGCCTTTCGAGTTGATTAGAAGTTTTTCTGGTTGACCTTCAAGAAACCAATTTCAGTAGTCAAGTGGTGTTTCACAGTCATGTTGTGAGATTTTAAGGAATTAGTGAGGGATAAAGAAATGGATAGAGGGAGCCGTTTTGGCTTCACATTTGAAGACGAACCCAATGCACATGCTTCAGGATATGAAAGCTGAGGATCCAGCAAGCCATATTTCCTGATGTGGTTGTTCAGAATGCCGTCCACTGAGCTCCTGTTTCCTAAGTTACCAAAGGATGTTATTGAATAGGAATTTTCAACTTCAGCTGCTTATTAGAATTTCTTAGGGAGCTTTAAAATTACATATAAATAGATACTGTTCCCCAGTTAAATGAGAAATTCTCATTTATTTAAAAAAAATTTGTTTATTTATTTATTTTTGGCTGCATTGGGTCTTTGTTGCTGCGTGCGGGCTTTCTCTAGTTAAAGCGAGTGGGGGCTGCTCTTTGTTGTGGTGTGCGGGCCTCTCATTGCAGTGGCTTCTCTTGTTGTGGAGCATGGGCTCTAGGTGCGAGGACTTCAGTAGTTGTGTCATGCGGGCTCAGCAGTTGTGGCTTGTGGGCTTTAGAGCTCAGGTTCAATAGTTGTGGCGCACGGGCTTAGCTGCTCCGTGGCCTGTGGGATCTTCCCGGACCAAGGCTTGAACCTGTGTCCCCTGCATTGGCAGGCAGATTCTTCACCACTGTGGCACAAGGGAAGTCTGAAATGAGAAATTCTCATTTAATTGATCTAGGGACCTAGATCAGAATTTTGTTTTAAGAACTCCTCAGGATCTCAATGTGCAGCTAGAGTTGAGAATCACTGTTCTGGAATTTGTTGGAGTATTCTAGGGGAGAAGTCCATAAGAGGAGGTTAAAAAGGATAAGTGAGAAGTAATAAACGTTCATTTGAAGTTAGGTAATAATGAATTTGTAGTATCTCTGCCTTATTTTAAAATACCGTGATCCATTTTCTTAGCACTAATTTTTTTTTCTGTTTTCCTCATCAGGGAGCCCCAAGAGGTTCCAATAGAAGCTGTGCAATTATGTAAACTTCTCACATCAACTGTCTTCCTCAAAATAAAGAAGTATGGTAATCCTTACCTACATGCAGTGCAGAGCCTTCTCAGAAGCACAGAATATTTTTATATTTCCTTTATGTGAATTTTTAAGCTGCGAATCTGATGGCCTTAATTTCCTTTTTTGACACTGAACGTTTTGTAAAAGAAATCATATCCATACACTTTGTTGCAAGATGTGAATTGACACTGAACTGTGTACTGTTTGAAAAGGGTCCCTCAAATTTTTTGACATTTTTTTTGTATGTGTGGTTTTTTTTTTTATGAGGAGGGGAGGGTAAATAAACCACTGTGTGTCCAGGTTTAATTTGAAGATTGCTCCATCTAGATTAGCAATCTGCTCTTGATTATTCTCTGCTATATATAACGGTGCTGTGAGGGAGGGGAAAAGCATTTTTCAATATATTGAACTTTTATACTGAATTTTTTTGTAATAAACAATCAAGGCTACAAAAATTTTTTTTAAATAGAAAAGAGAAATTTTGTAAGAAGGCAATATTAACCTAATCATCATGTAAGCACTCTGGATGAAGGATTCCACAAAACTTTGTTTTATGGTTACTTCTTCTCTTAGATTCTTAATTCACAAGGGGAATGGGGGGAGGGGGGAGGGGGGAGGGAAGGGTTTCTCCTAAAACGCATTAGTTGTGTTTTTTAAGATAGTGTAACTTGCTTAAATTTCTTATGTGACATTAACAAATAAAAAGCTGTTTTTAATATTAATCTGCTGTCTTTTAACTTTAGAACTGTTTTGGGGGAGACAAGCGTTGTTTCAGTTTTACTTTTGATAAAAATAATTTGGCTTTTTGTTTGAACTAGATTTTTCTTTAAGACTGACAATGGGGAATATAAACACACAAACTGTTTTGGGGTCTCCCCTGTTTTCAGTACTCTGTTGTCATTAATGATAGCACTAATAAAAGCCATAATAATAGCTAATTTTTTGGAGCCAGACACCATGCTCAGTGCTTTATATTTTTTAGCTTATTAACAATAAGACCTTTGAAAATCTCTTTAAGAAAGCCATTTAGGAACATTAGGGACAGTAGGAGAAATTGGGGAAGACACTCCTTTTAAAGGAAAAAAATGGAGATAATATTTCTGGAATCTAGTTTTACTGTCTTCTCCCGTTGCGGAGCACAGGCTCTGGACACGCAGGCTCAGGAGCCGTGGCTCACGGGCCCAGCCACTCCGCGGTACATGGGATCTTCCCAGGCTGGGTCACGAACCCGTGTCCCCTGCATCGGCAGGCAGACTCTCAACCACTGCGCCACCAGGGAAGCCCAAGTTTTACTGTCTTTCGAAACACAGAAGAGACACTGATTACAAGGAGTACAGTATGAATGATAGAAAATATGTGTGTGCTGTATGGGGTAGTTACGTATGGTGGTAACTAGAGTGTCATTTTTTACGCATTTGGAGAGTTTATCTTGTGATTGCTTTAGCTAAGTGAGTTAGTTCATCTTGTAGAAAGTAGAATATCCAAACCATCCCTAGAATGAACTGTTGATAACAATTCAGAAGCTAATCCAGAGTCAGTGTTTGCTTTTCTCTTAAAATATTCCTGCAGTAAGCTGCACAGACTAGCAACTTACACTTGAAAATAACTCACAAAGTCCCAGAATTACTGTGCTTTGCAGATTTACTGCATTCGCTGGTGCTGTCGGAGACACAAGATAAATGCTGGGTTAGAAATTCTGTCTGGTGAAGCAGATAAAATGATAACTTCTCCACACAGATTTATCTTCAGAATGAGAATGGCAGTGCAGGGTATGGCCCAACTTGCTTGTGAAAAGTGTTGCCACAAGATAGGATTCTTGCCATCAAAATTCATTCTGGGTACTTTATTGCCAGATAAATTGGGTTATAGGAATCACTTTAATTAGTTAAGCATTAAGAAAATTTGGCAGATTTTCTTTTTCTTTTTTTTTTTTTTTTGCTGTACGTGGGCCTCTCTCACTGTTGTGGCCTCTCCCTTGCGTAGCACAGGCTCCGGACGTGTAGGCTCAGCAGCCATGGCTCACGGGCCCAGCCGCTCCGCGGCATGTGGGATCTTCCCGGACCGGGGCACGAACCTGTGTCTCCTGCATCGGCAGGCAGACTCTTAACCACTGTGCCACCAGGGAAGCCCAGGCAGTTTTAATACAGAGGAATATTATATACTCTAGTGAAATTTAGAGTAAGAACCCAGGACTCAGTTGATACATAGCTGGGTGCCTCTGAATATGTGGCAGGAGATTGTTGAGTCGATTTAAGCTGACAGACTTTACACTAAATAGAAATTTTCTGAAAGTGAGCTGCACCTACACCTGTTCCCACAGAGCATCTGGGAGGCAGAGGCTCAACGGCTGCCTCTCTGTAGTAAGTGCTTCTCCCCATCAGTGGAGGCTACGGCTGCGTATCTGCATTATTGAACTGTTTCATAACAAGCGTGAGATTTTCCTCCCTTATTTCATCTGCAGTGGTCTAGTTTCACCACTATGTTTAGATACAGATTTATTTTCCTCTTGCTCAGCTCTCACCTCAGGGTTTTTGACTAAGAGAATTCTGGATGTTCGTATTTTGTTGAATATCAGCTCATCCCTGTTCGCTGTTCTTCTCTTCTGGGGTTTCTTTTAGCCTTACACTGAAACTATCCTCTTTCATATGTTTTAGGTTTCTTTGTGCTGTATTCTCGGTAACTTAGTATTTATCTCACTAATTATGTTCTCAGCCCTGTCTAATCTGTTTATCCCATTTGTTGTAGTTTCTAGTTTCGTTAACTGTACTTTTCATTTCTGAAATTGTGCTTGATTCTTTTTCAAAATTTGCCTGTCCTCTTTTCAACTATTTTTTTCTTAACTATAGTTGTCATCTTTTAAAAAGGTCATTTTCATCGTATTTATTTTGTAGTCTCTAGTCTGTGTTCTTGAGTATGCCCATTTTTTTTCTCTCAGCTGCAGAAAAATTATTGGTGGTTTGCTTCCTCGTGGGGTTTTTAGGATTGTGAACTTATCTTCAGTAAGGGCTGTTTATTTTGTGAGTTGTCCCTGTCCCAGGATTTTGCTGTAGAGTAACTTGGAGGTTTCCTGTGTTGTCTCCCCAGTGATGAGGTGGTATAGTGGTCTGGACCTCTGTTGCTGTTTTCTCACCTTGCGGTGGTGAAGGTCCACTACGACAGTTGTGCGGAGTGTTTGCTGGTTCTTGCAGGTGACTTTCACATGCAGTCCCCCGGCCCCAGCAGGAGCTGGGTTTTGCTCTGGGCCAGCAGGCGGTCCGTGTTCTGCTTGCCTGGGCTGTGGGCTGCACGGCATGGTCCTGTGCCTTGTGCACCGGGCCCTCTTCCTTGCATGGACTTAAAGCCATGTTTCCTGTCCCCATCTCCAGCCCCCGAGGCTTCTCCTTAAGACTTTGAGTTCTTTGTTCCTTATGGCACCCGGGCATTTCTTGTTTTTTTAGGCTTAGTCCTAGATTAAAACAAAAATAAGTTCTAGTTTATCAGTTTTATAGTGGAAGGAAGGGGTCATCTTGGCCAGTTCCCTCCACCATCACACACACATACAAATAAATGCACATTTATTTTCATATGTGTGTAGTTTTAAGAGATACAGATATGCTAAATCATGTTCCTTTGGGTTTCAGTTTCTTACCCATCATCATCCCTTTTTTTTTTTTTTTTGTGGTACGTGGGCCTCTCACTGCCGTGGCCTCTCCCGTTGTGGAGCACAGGCTCCAGACGCGCAGGCTCAGTGGCCATGGCTCACGGGCCCAGCCGCTCCGCAGCATGTGGGTTCTTCCCGGACCGGGGCACGAACCTGTGAACAGCCCTGCATCGGCAGGCGGACTCTCAACCACTGTGCCACCAGGGAAGCCCCCAAATCTTAAATTACAAAGAAATTTATTTGAATGCCCCTTCTTTTCCTGGCCAAATCACATGTTTAACACAAAGTGAGAAATTGAAGAGACGCTTTGATCCACGCTTCTGGATCATTGGCTTCTGAACAAAATGCAGGTCTTTCTAGTTCCACTGCATGAAGTAGCGGCATGGGTGTGAATTTTAGGAGGTACCACCAGAGGAGAATGAGTCTTAGGGTTCAAACTTCTGAGCCCCTGAAGCAAGGTTCTGGAATTTCTATGATATTTACCGGGCAAAACCCAGAATTCTGAAATTGGGACTGACTCCTTCCCTTCTTACCAAAAACAGGCACTGAAAGAGGTGGTATTTAGGATTCGGTTTTTCTGCCATTTGTCTACCTTACTAAAAGAACATTCAGAACAAAGTTGATGGGAATGAGGAAAATATTTAGGCAAAATACATGTAAAGCTCACAGAGGTCACAGTTCAAGTTGGAGAGGGAGCTTCACATTAACATGTTGAATGGGAAGAACAGTGAATTAATGCAGACAGGACTGGGAGTGGATGCGGCTTTGCTGTTTTGGAAGGTTAGAGTGCGGGCCGAGGACAATCACAGAAGTCCCCTGGGAGCCAGTTTGCCCTGGAGACATGCACCCGACAGCGACAGCGGGGGAATCACCTCACTCCCTACCTCCTATCCTCGCTTTCATGATACGTAGTTTTCCTTTACTTTAACAGCACAGTAAATCCTGTCTTCTGCTGATGTTTCTCAAGAGACAAAATGCACCTCTCAGTTTAAGGAGACAGCTTGTTCAGTAGTTTGATTACTTATAACAATAAAACACATATTCATGCAGATTTATTATGTGAGTGCCCCAGTCTGTGTACCTTAATGATTTCTCTGCATTTTGTATACCTTTTTCTTGATATTGGTGTTTATTTCTGTGGTTTAAAACATCATCCTCACCTGCCTTTTAAGCCTTCTTTCCCGCAGCTTGTGTGCCCCAATGCCCTTTGCCACTAGTGTCTGGTCTGCCAGCCTTCTGACTTTCTTCATGAATCTGGCTTACGGCAGACCTCCCCATACAGCTGTAACAGTTGGGGGCGCGTACCTTCCCTAGTCTTTGTTTTTCTTCAGCGCTTTGTGACTCAATGTGGATAATTATTTTCAGACTGTCTGGTTTGGCCTGTTAAATACGCTTGGGTATTTCCACAACCCCCTCCATATAATCCTGTGTCCTATGATGTAAATTAGCCGCGAGTGTTAGCTAAGTGTCCATTGTGTGACCACACCAGAGGGACATGTCTCCAGATAGCAGGTCTCACTCTGGCAGAAACCGGCTTTCTAGCTTAGTGGCCAAGAGCGGTCTTAGAGACAATGATCTTAGATCATTGTTGTGGTTTCCAAACTCTGAGTCCCAGGTCACTTGTTCCCCTCATCTTTCTCGTTCTCTCTCCATTCTCTATTTGTGAGCCAGGGAGCCTCCCAGCCCACCCCCGCCTTTAACAAGCACTGCTTTTTGACTTAGGCCCTGGCAACTGGTCCATTCTCTTCTGAAGCCTGGGATCGTGACCCAGCCTCGCTCTTCGCTGCCAGCTCCCCACTCCTTTGTTATGCTGCCTTCCAAGCCGTGTCAAGACGGCTGAACCCAAGCTCTTTCTAGGGCCAGAATTTTCCTCTGAACCATTTTCCCAGGTGCCCATTTCTCTTAAGTTTTTGTCCTGCTAAGAGAAAAATTGTTAGGAAGTTTGAACTTCGGAAAAACGAGCTGAAAACATTCACTGAGCGCCTGTTGCCTAGTTTTCATTATTCTACGTCATGAAAGAAATAGCCTGGACTGAACTCTGAGAGGTGTGGCCATGGGGTCACCAGGACTCAGTGCTTATGTTTACAAATCTGGGTGGGATCCTTTTGTGGAGAAGGAAGGGTTTGGGCATCAGAGGGGGGATGACTCAGGGTGCCTCATACCAGAAACTCCTGTAGGAACCTGCAGCAGGGCCTTTAGTTGTGTCGGGCACCTGGGGAACTTTGGGAATCCAACCAAGAGGAATGGGCAGGGGCAGGGTCCTGGATGTGCAATGCTGCTCTCGCACTGTGTGGGGGGCACAGAATATCACATGTTGGTCTCTTGCTTACACATGGAATAGTTTCAATCTCATACGGGAGGAGGAAAGACCCATAAAGAGGAAAGAGGGAGAAAGTGAAAGGATTAGACGTTTGTTGAATGTTTACACAGCCAGGCACTCTGCTCAGGCTTGTCCCCCAAACATTAACTCACTTGAAGCTCGTAGTACCACACTGGGCAAGTAGTGTTATCCTTGTTTTGCGGATGGGTCAACTTGCCCAGAGGCTAAGTCATTCATTCATTCATTCCTTCAATGACCGTTCACTGGGGGATTTAGTTTTGCCAGGCATTGCCTTGCCAACACCCAGAATACCAAGATGAGAGATCCTGTGGTTTTCTTGGGAACTCAGTCTGATTGCCCAGGCCACCACCATCTTTTTTTTTTTTGTCTGCTCGGCTTGTGGGATCCTAGTTCCCCCATTAGGGATCGAACCCGAGCCCCCTGCAGTGGAAGCGCTGAGTCTTAACCACTGGACCGCCAGGGGATTCCCCAGGCTACCAACTTCAACAGCTCTGCCTATTCTACTGTCCCAGGCAGCTGTTAGGAAATAATGTACATAGCTAGTATACCATTGACAGTGGTACTACTCATTGTCAACAATGAATGGGAACAATTCCAACTGTCAGGTGACTCCCAAATCCCCATTTTTTTTTTTTTTTTTTTTCTTTCGGTTCGCGGGCCTCTCACTGTTGTGGCCTCTCCTGTTGCGGAGCACAGGCTCCGGACGCGCAGGCTCAGCGGCCATGGCTCACGGGCCCAGCCGCTCCGTGGCATGTGGGATCTTCCTGGACCAGGGCACGAACCCATGTCCCCTGCATCGGCAGGCGGACTCTCAACCACTGCGCCACCAGGGAAGCCCCCCAAGTCCCCATTTTAAACCTCTGTTGTCTCTGATGTTCTTCAAATGAATGTCAAGGTAAATAAATATTACTTGCATGCTGCTGTTTAAAAAATGCTTTCATGTAGGTTAGCTGATGTGCCTTAGTCAGGAGTGGGCGGGGCATTCTGCTTTTTTTCCAGAGCTCAAGCTTGTGCTCATTCTGTCTTCCTTACTCTGCACTGCATTTACCCTGTCCGATGAAACGGCAGGTTACAGCCTGGGTGGACTGCCCTTTCCTGAACTGGCTACGTTTTAAGATGTGTTTTTCCTGACATCAGGGAGCTGATTAATTGTTCTGGTTTAAAGTCTCCTGTGGGGTCACTGTTAGGTAAGCTAAGCAGGGGTGGTACAGGGCTTAATGAGTAGTTGAAAGCAGGCTGGGCCTCAGGGAAGCAACATGTTAGTGACAGATCTGGGAGTTGTTGAAAGTGGCCCAGAGAGTGTGCACCGCACACCCCATTTATCCTAGTGGGCAGTAGGGGCTGTGAATGACAGGAATTACTAGCACTGTGATTCAGCTCTGATTGCAAAGGAGGTAAAAAAAAATTTTTTTTTTAATGATAGAGAATTAACTCTTATTTAAAACATGCCAAGTGTAGTCATGGGTTATGTCCCAAATTTGTACTTTCCCACATGGATGGTCCTTCTCCACAGACAGGCTATAAATAGAAGAAAGAACAGCATTGTTTCTGCCTTTGAACTAACTCTGAATGGAAAACCCCCGATAGGAGCGGCATTAGTGACACTTAAGTTGCTGGCACTTAACGGTGTGATCCTGAAAAAGCTAACATTCCTGTTTCTCAGTTTCCTTGTCTGTAAATTAAGACTAAAAGAAAAAAGTCCTATTAGAGAGTTGATGGGAGAATTACATTAGAGCACGTAGAAAGATCATGCCAACATGGTAGGTTTAAAATACATAGGAATTTAAAACTAATGATTACTTCAAATATTTTGATTAGGGGAATTGGGACGTAAGGTGAGACTTTGGTTTTGAAATGGCAGGTTGTTCATTGTTCTTAGTGTACGTAAGTCTACAAGTGAAGACGGTGTTAGAGCTAACACTTCTGGTCAACTGAGTGGTTAAACAAGGAAAGCCATTGAGAATACTGGAAGCACCACATTTTATTCATCTCATGAATAAATATTAATTTCAACACACATTTATTCAGCACTTACCAAGTGCCATGCTGTGTACTAGGCACGGGCAAGTGCAACACTGAGTAAAAGGAAATCTTGTCCTGACCCTGATGGAGCTTACAGCTCAGTGTGGGCCTCAATCAAATAACCATACAAAGGTAGAAAACCACAGCTGTGCTAAGTGCACTTCTAGAAGGAAGGCACCATACACAGCAGGTTTCCCGTAAGAGACCAGGAGCAACTGGTCTCCCATAAGAGGAGGTAGGAAGGCGGCACTTGGGAACTCTGGTTTTAAACAACAGGGGCGGAGGTGCCAATGTGGCCAACCCATCACAGATTGACAAAGATGCCCGTGACTGTCAAGGGGCCCCCTGTGCTCAGGGCTCATGGGAAATGGAGAGGATTTCTGGAACGTGTTTGCAATCACTTCCCGGTTCTCCACTGAGACCCGAACGCTGAGAAAATCTTCTGGCTCGCGCCAGTTGGCCGCCCTTCTCTGAGTGCTCTGCTGGCGCAGGGGCTGCGCGCTGCCGAAGCCGAGCTGTCCTCCCAGCTGCCCTCGAATGCGCGCTGCGCACCGACTTGTTGTGGTTGATCCACGGAACTGAGGAGACAGGATCTCGCTTGTCCTTGATGTGGTGTCTGTAGGTTGATTTCAGGCTTTCATTTAAATAAATAATTCAAGCCTTCAGCTGGGAAAGGGGTTGCTACATCACCGAGCAAGGCCTCTGGCTGCTAAAGCAGCACGTGACCAGCCAGGGGGACTTCCCCCGCCTCCCCCCCCAGGTTACTGGGAGAAGTAACTATGGGTCTGTGGCAGCTCTTTCCCAAACTGCATGATGAAGGTTGGGAAACACTGAATTGTGAAGTAAAGGAAGGCAGTCGGCGTGCTTCTGTCATCCTTGGCTCATGCATCCTAAGTTAGTTATGAGCTCAGCCTTGTGGTGGTGTATCACAGGCTGCCTGGCGATGCTTCAGCAAGTTGTTTTCAGTGTGTTCTCATCAACAGTCTCAGGAGGCGGGAGCTGACCTGTGAGTGACTCTGGGTGGTTATAACTGGGAAACAAGTCAACGCTCACCCCTACTGTCTCAGCGGGAAATGAGGAAATGGACAGGATTCCGGAAGGCTGTTGTTTGAAGAGGCTCCGTTCAGTTCCAAGAATACTGGGGAGGAGCAAGAAATGTGAACGTGTTTACTACCCATTCATTGACTCAAACGGAAATTGTCCCCATCTGGGGCCTTGTGACCCCTGTTATGTCAGAAGAGCTACCGGGAAGTTGTGGAGACAGATGTGTCCTCCCCTCCTCTCTAATGCCCTGACCTGGGCGGACATACGGCCGCTTCTTTCCTGAGTCTTCCATGGTCGACTTTTGCTTCTCAGAGCTGCTGCCTCGTTCTTTTTCCTCCTCAGATCACTGTGTTCCAGGCACTTCTTCCCTGAGTGGTGCTGAACTCAGGAGTGGGGCGGGGGGCGGAGAGGGGGGGGCTTCAGAGGATGTCACCTTGAGACACACTGATACTGACAACGGAAAGAGTTGGCTTGTCCCAGAATTCTCTTAATGGGGTGTGTGTGTGTGTGTGTGTGTGTGTGTGTGTGTGTGTGTGTGTGTGTGAGTGACAGGGTTTTTTTGTTTTTTTAAATATTTATCGGAGTACAGCTGATTTACAATGTTGTGTTAGTTTCAGGTGTACAGCAAAGTGAATCAGTTATACATATAGCCATATATCTTTTTTAGATTCTTTTCCCATATAGGTCATTAGAGAGTACCGAGTAGAGTTCCCTGTGCTGTACAGTAGGTTCTTATTAATTATCTGTATTACATATAGCGGTGTGTATATGTCAATCCCAATCTCCCAATTCATCCCCCACCCTTTACCCCCCTGGTAACCATAAGTTTATTTTCTACATCTGTGACTCTATTTCTGTTTTGTAAATAAGTTCATTTGTACCATTTTCTAAAGATTCCACATATGAGTGATATCATATGATATTTGTCTTTCTCTGTGTGACAGGGGTTTTTAATGTGCGCCTGTGCACGCATGTGTGTGTCTGTGGGAGCATATTTTCTGGTTCACAATTACTTCTTAAACTGCTAAGTTTTCCTCTAGGAGAAGTACCCCAGTTTTGGTCCTCTATCTAGATGTTGTTAACTCATTTTGGACCACAGAGGGCGTTCGATTCACAAAGCTTTGTCCTTTGGATGGCAAGTCTCTCTTATGCCCCGGGGCCCACCAGACACATCCTCCTTGTCCCTGGTGGCGATGGATCAATAAGATGTGCCCTTACAGGGGCTGGGCTTTTCTGTCCAGCTGGGAAGCCTGGCAAGGGTCGGGGCAGACCCGCCCGCCCGCCCTTGCACCTGCTTCGGGCCCTCGGAGCGCCCCGCACTGCCCGCTTTGACATGGGGATGCGGAGAGAACGCCGAGAACCAGCGCGTGAAAATCACTCTCTCACCACGAACCCCACCCCCAGCCTCCAAACCCAGCTGGGCGCGTGCCAGGCTTCCGGGGCGCTTGCGTCCTGTCTCTGGGGCGTGGAGGCCTCTGCAGCCGTAGGCCTGGCTGATGGGTGACAGCTCACCGGTGCCTCCCAGTCTCAGCTGGGCGTGGGGTTTTTAAACAGACGCACCGAGGACGGTCAGTCTTCTATCTGTGCCCGAAAGCATTGTTCGTGGCACAGAACCTGAGGCTGCTTCTCCCCCATGCCGCCTCCTCTGGGTATCACTGTGCCGTCTGGCAGAGTTTCATTCCAGCGTGGCAAACAGCAAAGTAGTTGACCTCGGTGTGTATAACATCACTAAGGAAAATGACCAGCCTTGACCCTACAGCCTCTGATTCAGGCCCATCCTTGGTCTCTCCTGTTCTTGCGGAGCCGCTCACTCCTATGGCGACAGCTCCAGCCCACTGCTCCCTGCCGAGCCGGGAAGCCTTTTAGAGTTTGTGTCAGGCAGTTGTGTCCTACTACTGTTTTTTTTCTAATAAAGTTTTACAATGGAAAAGTTTAAACCTATATAAAAGTGGAGAGAATAGTATAATGAACCCCGTGTACCCATCACCCCGTTTCAACCATGATCCACATCTGGCCAGTCTTGTGTCTTTCATACTCCCTGACTCTGCCGTCCAGTGGAATGTGAGATATTGCACAACTTCTTCATAAATTCTTCAGAATGTATCTCTAAGAGACAAGGGCGTTTTATAAACATAGCCGTCATTCTATTATCATACCTGAAACAAAGAATTCCTTAATATGATCAAATATCCAGTGCTCGAAGTTCCCTGATAGTCTCATAATTTTTTTTTTTTTTTAATATTTTGTTTTTCTGAATCAGGGTCCAAACAAGGCCCATATGTTATGTTTGTTGATACATTTTTAAAAGTCTTCTAAATGAATTATCCACCCCAAAGTGTCAATAGTACTGGTGCTGTTAAATGTTGGTGTCATTTAACAAACCATCGATCTCTCTCACTCCTGTAAGCTAGTAGACAGCAGTGCTTGATCACACGCAGGTTCAGTTTTTTGCAGGAATACCCTCACAGCGTTTCTGTGCACATCCTACCGCATCACATCAGGAGGTGCCCAGTGTCAGATTCTCTCTTTCTTGTGAGGTTAAGATCGATGAGCGGGTTTGGGTGCTGAGGGTCTGACCCCATCATAAGTTCCCCATCAGCTAATGGTTTTAGCTAATGAACATTAGACACATCCATGATTTCATTTAGATTCGATCATTATTTCTACACTTTTTAGGTGCAAGTCTTCTCTAAAGAACTTTCCTTCATCCTTTATACTCCAAGGTACAGTGCACACAAGACACTTCTTAAAAAGCCATTATCGGAATAATGATTTGGTTCTCTAGCATGCTCCAAAGGTGGCCAGTGAGTTTTTTTTTTTTTTTTTTTTTTTTTTTGCGGCACGCGGGCCCCTCACCTCCGTGGCCCCTCCCGCCGTGGAGCACAGGCTCCGGACGCGCAGGCCCAGCGGCCATGGCCCACGGGCCCAGCCGCTCCGCGGCATGCGGGATCCTCCCGGACCGGGGCACAAACCCGTGTCCCCTGCATCGGCAGGCGGACTCTCAACCACTGCGCCACCAGGGAAGACCGTTTTTTTTTTTTTAGTATCATTATAAACTCATGAATTTTAACATAGGTGATGTGTAACAATTCAGCACAGTCTTGTTCTCTGTGATGCCCCTATTGTCCACCTTAGGCCAGTGGGAGCCTATTTGGGTTTTATCCTGTGTCCTCTGGACGTGACCACAGGAGTCCCCCTTGCTTTCTGATATGACAAGGTGCTTGCTCCAGATTCATCTTTTACACATTCCCTGTCCCTGACCTAGACTCAGACATTTCTCCGAGGATACCTGATTTTTTTTTAGTAGGAAAAGGGCATTTAGAAACCACAACCAGGTGTGCCCAGTTTTTGAAGACTGCATAAATAGCAATGAGCCTGTAAGGGATCTGTATACAGAGGGGACCCAGGTGGTACACAAGGGTGTGATTGACGGCCACTGCATTTTTCACCAGGTGCATTAAACAAAATAAATCCCACCTGAACCTCCTCAAATAGACTGTGCTTTTGTAGACCCTGCCTGAGTCTGGTTCCTGGTCCTTCTGGGATGAAGTAAATTTACCCATAACCGTTAGATTCTTTCCTCTCACCGTTCCTGTGAGCACAGGCTTCTGAGAGGGGAGGTTCGGGCCTGCCCCACGCCTTCCCAGATGGTGCATGCCTTCAGGGAGGTTCTCACACACACACGGACCTCCTAACTCAGGATTGCTAATTTCGTTCTAAGATGTTGCCTGCAAGGCTTGGGTCCTGTACCTCACACAGGCTGCAGAATAGATCCACTGGTGCTCAGATGACAGAGTCTTAGACCATTTCCCATAGACCCCCGCTTAATCTGTCTCCGTGGTCTGGAGCCAGGTTGTCAGTAGCCCCTTGCTGCTGAGAGAACCCGTAGAGGGTGAGCTCTGAGTCAGTGTCCTGTGGATGTCACTAAGCTGCCTGGTACCCTCAGCTGCTGAGTTGGAGGCATCAAATGTGGCTGGCCCCGCATTTACTAGGCGGGGGCGGTGAGAAGGAAGGTAAATGATGGAGAAAAGCCAGTGACATTTCAAGCTCTGTAGGAGTACATTTTTACATTAGCTAAGTTATTTGCAAATTTCCCCAAAGCCAGTCTGAGCTTCTGTTTAAGGGGCAGGAAGACAATGCTAGTTGTTATACTGTGGAAGTGAGGCCAACTCGCCCCTCGTGGGGGACATGCTCATAGCAAGCTTGTCTGCTGCTTCCCGGGCCTCGAAGGGTCTCCATGCAGGTCTGTGATGGATGTTCTGCACAGTCGCCCTCCCGGTCACTCCCAGACGTTTTCTCGCACAAATCTCCAGACTGACCTTAAAAAATCCTAACGTCAGCAGCCTTTAAGCCTTATCTGAGAACAAAATGCAGTTCATTTGTCGCCTAAGTGTTACTTATTTGCAGCTGGGTTAAAAGTCACAGATGCCTCCTTGCTGTGAATTGGGAGGGGATGGGGAGGGAGGGGGAGCAGGCCGTCAGGACGGGCCCATGCGGGTGCAGATCCTTTCCTGCCAAGCACTCCATTGCCCTTGGCAGACCCAGGGTCCCCAAGAGTCAGGGAGCTAGATGAGGTTACCCAGAATTTTAGAATAAAAAAGGACCTAACAGACTAGCACTATTATTTTCCCTTGGGTGAAATCTAGCCCAGATCCCCAGAATATGAAGCAGAGGTCAAGTGGCTGGGTGGGGCTGAAGCACCAGAGCCTAGGTTTTGGGGGCTCTTTCCATGCCCTGTCCCCCACAGCAACTCAGGGCTGCAAGAAAGGCTTTTTGAAAAGTGTTCATGGCAGATACTACGGCAAACTTATCCTGAGTCCTGGCTCCCCTCACTTCTCCCCATGATCAACCCTGGATGTGAGAAAAGAAAATAAAACCCACGGAACACTTGGGCTGCAGAAGATGTGTGAGGAGGAGGGATGGATGCTTGGTGACATACCCAGGGGACAGGAAACGGGGGGGAGCGGGGAGGCGGTCATGTCCTTTTCTCTCTCCTGTATAGTACCTTTGGAGGCATCATCACCCGCTTCATCACATCCCAGAAAACAGAAGATAGCAGTGCCAGCCCAGTGCCACCAGGTCAGTGGGGTAACATTAGGGCTGCATTCATCCATGCCGGGGTAGGTGCATATAGCATACGTGCAGGGAGATCTGCCACCCATATGGAGTTAACATGTGCCGCCCCCCCCCCGCCCCGTTCCCCAACCCCTCCGGACCCCCAACTATCCCCCTATGCTTCAAAGGAAAGCTGATGGCAATCCAGACAGACGGAACTTAGAAAATGTGATGGGGATAGAGATATGAGGATTTCCCCTGAGGAGCAGAGTCACTTGCTGTGGTGTGGCAGGTGGAGAGTGGTTCAGTCCAAACTGCAGCACAGAGCATCTCCCACCCTCTGCTGACCCACCAGGGGTTTAGCTCCCCTGTCATAGGTACACATCACTAGCCAAGGGAGACAAGATCCCCAGGCGAGTATGCGATCACAGAAAAAAAAAAACTAGACATGAAATAAGACGATAGAATTAAGACCCAACATAATAGTAAAACAAATGTAAATGGATTAAAGTCACCAATCCAAAGATAGAGATTTTCAGAGTAAATTGTGAAAAGAATATTTTAGCAGTATGCTGTCTACAAGAGACATAAAAGGATACAGAAATGTTTAACATTAATTCAGACAAAAAAGCTTTTTAAAACATCAAAATGGACAAGCAGAATATTAGAATGTTATATTTGGGGAAGAGGAGCAATATAGCAAGAAGATATAATCATAAAGATAAATCTATTTAAATTGCCTCAAATACATAAAGGAGCTACCAACAGGGCTAGAGGGAAAAATAAATAAATCAACAATTGTAATCAGAAATTGATCTGTCAGAAACTGACAGATCAAGCATGAAAAAAAGCAAAGATAGGAAGATGTGAACTACACAATTGATAAGCTGTACCTTATTTATTCATATATATTTGTAAAAATCAACCATGTATCTTTTTTAAAAATAAATTTATTTATTTCTTTATTTTTGGCTGCGTCGGGTCTTTGTTGCTACACGCAGGCTTTTCTCTAGTTGTGGTGAGCGGGGGCTACTCTTCATTGCGGTGCGCGGGCTTCTCACTGTGGTGGCTTCTCTTGTTGCGGAGCACGGGCTCTAGGTGCGTGGGCTTCAGTAGTTGTGGCTCGTGGGCTCTAGAGCGCAGGCTCAGTAGTTCGGGCACACGGGCTTAGTTGCTCCGCGGCATGTGGGATCTTCCCGTACCAGGGCTCGAACCCGTGTCCCCTGCATTGGCAGGCAGATTCTTAACCACTATGCCACCAGGGAAGTCCCTCAACCATGTATGAAGCCACAAAAACATGCCAGCATTTCAAAGAATCAAATCATCAAGGACATAGTTCTTTGACCATAATGTAATAATAACTGAAATACAAAACAAGAGAATAACACTCCCAGGCTTCCCTGGTGGTGGGAATTATAGGAGATTGGCCAAAAATTGTGAAGATCTGTAAAGATTGTAATTTTCATGAAATTAATATGTAAATTCACTACAATTCCAATCAAAAGTCCATCAAGCCTTTTAAAATGACTTAACAAAACTATTCTAAAATTTATACACAGGGATAAAAAGCCTGTCCACAGATAATTAAGTCAATTTTGAAGAATGGAGAGAAGTTAGTGGGGGACTGGGGAGGAGTTGCTTATTCCACCAGATAAAGAGGCACATTATGAAGCCGTATTAAGAAAACCAGTGAGGTTAACTCAGGAACGGACAAATGGGTTAAAGCCATAGACTGAGTATGCAAAACCAGATCGTGTTTATATGGAACGGGGTACATGATCCAGGTGACACCACAAGTGAATGAAGAAAGGGGAGACTGTTTAGTAGATGGTGATGGCAAACCGCCTACCTTAGGGAGATAAAGTTGGATCATTATATCAGATACAGAGGTGAACTCTAGATAGACTGAAGGCCTAAAGGTGATACATAAAACCATAAAGGAAGAAAATGTGGGAGACTATCTTTGTGATTTTGGAATGAGAAAGGACTTCTAAAATTTAAATAAGATGACCCATAGTACAAAACATGACAAAAACTAGATTTGACTGTTCAAAGTTCAGGATTGCTATTCAACAAAGTATACTATAGAAAAGTTAAGAGAGAGTTGAACAAATGAGATAATTTGCGGCACATCAAACTGACGAGGGAGACTAAAAAGGAAAAGGTAGTCAGCCCAACAGGAGACATAGAGAAGTGTAAAGGTGGACAGATATAAGCAATAAGACCTAGGTTTATATGGTCAGATTGGCTAAAAATGAATAAATAAATAATAGCTAGTACAGGAAAGGATGTGGAGAAATGGGAAAACTCAGCCACTACTGGGGGCCATCTAAAGTGGAATAGTTGTCCTGGAGAACCATACAAAAATATTGCAATTAAACATCAACATCCTATAGCCCAGCATTCCCACCGACCAGAGCAGAGGAACCCTCCAACAGGGCTTTAAGGAGGCAGGTAAGAGGATGTCCATCACAGCACTGTTGGATGCGGCAGGGAGTTGGAGGTAACATGAAGGGAATGGAAAAGGAAATGGAATTCCAAGCAGTCATTGGAAGCAATAAACTAGAGGCACATGCAGACAAATCTTAAAAACATAGTGCTAAGGTGGGAGGGGGGTGGGGGAGAAGAACGAGATGTACAGCATAATCACTTTTATGTAAATTAAGGCATATACTCACAAAACAATATGTTTTGCAAAGATATGTCCATAGTCAGTTTATATGTCAAAGGTATTAGAATGAGTAACTAATGAAGGAAGGAGATTAAAGTGGAGATTAGGAATGAAGAGGAAATTATTAAAAAACTAGAAGCTGAGAGGCATCAGAATACAGTGGTTAAGAGCAGGGACTCCAGAGCCTGGGTCTGAACTCCAGCTCTCCCCCTTACTAGCTCTGTTTCCTTGGGCAAATAATTTAACCTCTTTGGTTAAGCTTCTCCATCTGTAATAAGGGTCTGGTAGCTAATCTCCAAAGATGGCCCCAAACAATTCTGCCCCTCCCTGTATGTGCAGGCAGCACCTCCCATCAAGAGGAGAGACCTGTGACTGCTTTGACCAATAGGACCAGAGGAAGTGATCCTCAGGGACTTCCAAGCCCAGGCAGGAAGCAGGAGAGAAGCTTCTTCCCTCTTGGAGCCCTGAGTCGCCGTGGAAAGAGGGGCCATTTAACTGAGATGTCACGTGGAGAGAAACCACAGGAGAAGCACCTGGGCCATATGACTGTCTGAGACATACAAGTGCGACCAGAAAAGGCACTGCCCACAGACTGCCTGGCTGAGCCCTAGCCATCCCACGGAACAGTGAGGTGCCATAGAATGGTTGTTTGAGACCACTAAATTTGGGGGTGTTCTGTTAGGCGACAATGGATGAGGTCATTGTAAGGATTAAAGGAGGTAGTTTTCAAAGTGCTGAATAGCTCATGGCTCGTGGGAAGTGCTTGGCTCTATGTACACATTTGTGGAATAAAATAGAACAGGGATTTATAGAGGCTGACGGTGACAGAAACCGTGTCCTGGGCTAAAGTATAGGAGTAACTCAATTCTTCGCACTTGGTGCCCACAAATAAGATAAAATAAAACCTACAATAGGTCCATCTATTCATTTCCTTGATAGGGTAACTGTGGCCCAGGAGGTGAAAAGTGTATCCAAAAAAAAGTTTTTCAAAATGACACAGGCCTCCCTGAGCCCATCTCTTCTGCTGTCTTTGTGCCCGGAATTCAGAGCCTCCAAGAAGGCACTAGATATATGAGCTCAGTGACTCACGAGTCCCTCATTTCTGGGAACACAGACAACTGATGGACTATATTTGTTTTCCTCTGCAGCGCTAGAGCCAGAACAAGCACATTTTTTATCCGTGATGAATTCTCAATTAGCCATAGGTTCCAGTATAAGGAAATGCAAGGATAAATGAAATCCATGCGTAATTCAAAGATCTCAATCAAGTCAGTCATTTCAACCTCCAGAAGGATCTCTTACAGTTCTTTTTACTCCCAAACACAGTGTGCTCAATAAATGTGTTGATTATTTAAAATTAATCCCTCTTCGTTTTGAAAAGGATTTAAAACCGTTTATGGTCCTTCAAATCATTGATCAAAGTCGTTTGTCAAAACCCAGGCGATCGCCCAGACGTTAGCAACAGCGAGTGGAAGGAAGTGGTGGGAAGGGTGCTGATGTTCATGCATGAACTGCTTACTGGGCACCTTACAAACCCTACAGGGACTGACTGTCTGAGGTAGGTATCGTCCCCATTTTACAGAGGCAGGAACTGAGGCTTACATAGGTGGGACACCGCCACTGGGACACTGCAGAGCCCGATTCAAACTCAGGTAGCCTGACTCACAGCTGGTCCTCTCCCACTCTGTCCCACCGGGAAGCAAAGATCCAGACTCACCCCAGAGCAACTCAACAGCAAGGGGAAGGCAGTGTGTCCCAAAGCCACAACTCCAAGACACCAAGACTTCTGTAAAGTCAGAAAAGGTGGACTGTGGAACCTAATAGCCCGTGTATTTCTGCAGAACTGACACATTTTGGAGAGGGTCTGCAGTTTAGAGCCGATTTCTCATGACTGTGGCCTCCGTGGCAAGAAGCCTCCGGCTGGCAGCCTGCAAGATCCTGCATGTGCATGGCTGGGAGGGATGGCGTCCAACCAGGTCCATCCTGGTCCCAACCTCTCCACCTAAAATAATCCCGAACCCCGTCCCCACCCACTGACCCCATCCCACGTAAGCCTGCAGAATCACAATCTGTAATTCTGATTCAGCACGAGGGCTGCCTGCTCTGTGGCTGGTCTGCAGGGAGCTTCTGGGAAGACATTGGATGAAAGCGGAGAGGAAGCATGTGCTGCCGATTCCCTTCCCCAGGTTGCTTCCTCCTCTGGGTCTTTCGGCCTGAGGACACCCCCTAGGAGGGCAGGTTGAGGACAGAGGTTTTGTGCACACCAGGCCTCTCTGTAAGCCGCGTGAAGCTTCGGGGCGAGGCAGACCCGGGCCGGGCCCAGGCCAGTGCCAAGAGGGGAATGAGAGGCCCCAGGGTAGGGAGACTCCAGCCGGCTGGGGCCCCAGTGCAGGTAGCCAGGCTGCTGGTTCACTTCCATTTTCTCCTTTGGCTTCTCCACGTCCTCAGATGAGTGACTTACACTGAAAATAAAATGACTGTGGCTACAGTCCAGCCGCACGCAAGTGGCCACCCTGGGTGCGTGGGGCACAGGGAGGGAGACCTGGACACCAAAGACAAATACACGCAACTTCCAAGTCATGCCATTTATTTTTCCTTAATTGGGCTTCACAGCCCATCTGAGCTTCTGCTTAGTTCTCTGAGGAGCCGGAGAATTCGTGTGAATGCTCTGTGTCCCTGTCCTTCCCCAGAAGAGAAACAGGCAGGCACGTGAGTACACACAGGGGCCAGTGAGAGTGCCCTGCACTTGATTCTGTTACTTTCCTCTCTGGCTTCACTGTGACACACGTTTGTCTCCATCTAATATTCTCAAGAAAAATGGTCCAGACAGGATACGGCGAGGGACGCGGGGAGAGGACTGTGTAAAGGGGTCGGTGGAGGGAAGCAGTGAACCAGTAGGATCATTTACCTGCCCCTCCTCGTTCCTTTCCCTGTTTCATTCTGGATCTTTCAAAAAGAAAGAAGCAGAGAGAGCGAGAGAGAACAAGGCTAGCAGGACCACTGGTGACTCATGCAGCACCCCGGTTAGCAAATGCACCTACCTTCGGACAGGTGCTGCGTGGCTTGTCGACACACACAGAGCCTGGACCGAAGCTCCCGCTGCCTCTGTCCTCTTGGCTGGTGTCTTGTGCTTATGCTGCAGTTCCCGGACTCTCCCACCTTGAATGACCTCAGGGTTAAAGGGCCAAGAGGGGATGAAGTGTCTTGCAAGAGCTTTCAGAATCCCAGATGGGCCCTGGTGCTGTGGAGATCAGAGTCTCTCACTGGGCAGCGAGGCACTGATGCCTCCCTTGGCCACCAGGGTGTCCTGCCCACCACCCCACATGCAACCCACTCCTTGCACGTGGACTCTGCTTAATTTCCCGGGGTGGGAGTGTGCACTGCGGGGAGAGAGGCGTGGCTCAGGCACAGTACTACCGTGCCAACCTTCCCAGCCCGGAAGCCCCAGCGAGCTGCCGGGGAGGGACCTGCCTGCTTTTGATATTTTGCTTCATTACATCTCATCTCATGAACCAAGACAGCAGGAATTTTCTGCAGCCAACCAACCTCAGCAGGAAATGATCCCGGGAAGCTACTGCTTCCTTAACTCATGGAAACAACAGGGAGGAGCAAGGGCATGGTTCCCTCATGAATGTTTGCACCACTCCGTTGAGAGGCTGGTTGACCAGACAGCTCAGGGACCAAGGCTGGGTGGACATCGTTTGTCAACTATATTACAGGGCTGCAATTCACACGCTACCAAGCCGGACTCTTGGCTCTGGAAATTTAATGTGTGACAGCTGCGTGCAGCCAGTGGTGTCCAGCATTTTAGAAAGGTCAATTAAGAAATGGTCGATGGTGGTGCAGCTAATGACAGCCCAGAGGGGTGAGCAGGGCTGAGTAAACAGAAGGGCTGAGACATATATTACTGGAATTGAAGTGTCGAAGTGAAGCGTGGTGGGGGGAAACCTATTGTCACAGGCCATAAAGCACATCTGAGTTTTGCAGCGGAGAGCAGTACAGCTGTTTCTCTCCCCAGGCAGCGTGGGGAGCGGTCTGTGAACGGAGGGCTCGCCAGACAAAGGCGACACCTGCATCAGCTTGATCCATCTGCAGACAAAAATCGTTACCCTCCTCACTGCCTGTTCCTTTGCACTTCCTGGAGCACGAGGCAGACGCTGGAGTGATAGTTGCAATGTGGGTCATGTTCTAGAAATCCATATTTTAAGCATTCCCCAAAGCTGGGCTCCGTCTTCTCTTCAGGGCTGTGGGTAGGTGGGCGGACGGGAGCCTGAGTGCCAATCTGAGCGAGTGCTCTCCTCAGACAGCATGTCTGCTCCCTGGCTTCAGTGGACACACAAAGGCAGGGAGCAGTCTAGACCCTTTACACTGCGATGGATAAAAGAGGGACATGGAGCCCTTAGAAAAAGCCTATTTCAGCCTGTGACAGAATTGGCTCATGGTTGGGGGAAGGCACTGCGTGGGGCCTTTTTCTCTGTTTTTTTGGAAAATCAGACAAAGGGGTCTTAGACTGCTCGGACAGGCTTTCTTGGCCACAACTACCTGTCAAGCCGGAAATTCGGCAGAGCAATGGGAATGCTAATTGATATGCAAAACAGGTCCAGGGTTCCTAGAAATGTCTAATGATCCTCCAGTTCAATGCGAATGAAGGATTAAGACATGCGCTAAATGAAATGGGAATAGGAACACCAACCTTTTTGCTTTTGCTTTTTTTTTTTCCTTTTTCAAATCTACGTTGGGAAACTTCACAGGTTTTGTGATTAAAAAAAATAGTATTGCAATCAGTGGGGGTTTGTCTTTCACACACTGGATATTTATTATTAGAAAATAGCTTCTGTCAGCTGTCATTACCAAACAAGTTGAAAGGAGCGTGCTTCTCACCATAAATTGTTTTTCTCCTTAATGAAATTTAAGTAAACAGTTCACTGTGGGGAGAGCTGCCACGCTTGTTTTTCCTTTAAAAACTGAATAATTAAATGAAGTTGAGTACAAAACATCCTTCAAATATGACTTGTCCTGCAGCTGCTACGCTGTCCCCTTGAGTAAGGGGCATGGAAGAGATGGAAAAGACACTCAAGCTATCAAATTACCCCAAAGAATCTACAGTAGAAACTGGGAAACAAACCAACGAATCCAAACAAAACCCATCCAAACCAACCATGAAATCAGTTTTAACATTGGCTTTTCAACTTTGATTATCATCTAAGTTTAATATATATATATATATATTTGAAATAGTAATAAAAAAGGAAGAGTTGAATTGCATCCTTAGCAGGACAGCCTTCCTCATATGTTAAAGAGGTGTTCGGAAAATTCCATACAGTATCTGCTAAATAAACATGTTTGGCAGCTTAGCAAATATCATATGATTGCAGCATCCATGATTTGAAGTCAAAGAGCGATTTGCTTTCTGCAGGCGGAGTCTGTTGCTCAGGGCGACATGATAACATGGCTCTGGATGTTCTTCGACCCACGGGCTCGAGGAAGGGTTTCGGGGTGGCCCAGTGCAGAAACTTCCAAACCCCAAACAACAAATCAACCAACCGAACACACAAACATCAAACAATCGTCTCCTTTGAGTTCCTCTTGACAGAGTGGAGGCCCAGCAAGGACTTCTGGTTAGAAGGGACGTTGACAGACTTTGGAATGAGGAGAATCACCCTCTGATTGGTCCGACGCCATTCATTGTACAATCGACAGTGGTACCTAAATGACACCTGGGGTCAGGAGAGGAAAAATAAGGGAAGGTTTCAGGTAAGCGGAAGCTGATTATCAACCCAAACAACATACACGCCATTTAAAACAGCTCCAAACAGCAGTACAGCGGGGCAACAGCTGGGGGGAAACTGCTGTAGCAGGCAGCTGAGCGCTGGGAGACTGGCCCCAGCCACAGAGCACCCACGTATGAACAAGGGGCAGGTCTCCCTCGTGCCTCTTCAAACTGGGTAAAATCGGAGTATTAATAGGAAATGAGGTTCTTCCTGAGTTTGGATTTATTTTCAGGATAGCGGTCTGGGCCCCAAAGTGTCAGTGGGGAAGAAAGTTGGCTGGGGGCAGTGGGCAGAGTAGGTACGGCGCCAGCCCTTGCCCAGCTGTGGGACTAGGCAATGTGCCTTTCTGGTCGTCAAGTTTCTCTCTGTTAAATGAGAGGGATGCTGGGGCTTCACGCACCCTTCTGTAGGTTGGACACTGCACAACTCGAAGGACCCCATTCACGGTATGATAGGAAGGGCACCCTTCGTACTGTGCTGTGGACAAACTGAACAGCTGTACTTGGCGGCCCCTGTGGGTGATCCCCATTGCCTCCAGCTCAGTCCTTCCGTGGCGTCCAGTGGGGAAGCTTTGGCCTGGGCACCAACTCCGCTGATGAGTTCTTCCTGAGCCAGTGCCTGTGCCCACCTCAGCGTGGCATCAGTGCCCTGTACACCACGGCACTTGTTTCTCTCTCACCCTGCACTAGAAACACGTTGAGGGCAGGTCTTGTGTTGTATTCATCTTGGCATGCTGTGTACCTATCACAGTGTCTGGCGCTTAGGAAGCTGCTTAGTTAAGTTCACTGAGTGAATGGATGCGTGACGAAGTATCCTGTACCTTCTAATTGCAACACTGCTTTAGATTTAGGCCTCTCTTACATGATACAGGACAGCACGAGCAGTAAACGCATCATCAACTGTGACATAACTTGCCCCCAAAGTGCTTGCTTCTTGTGTAAATAGACTGGAATGAGATGCTTACATCTGTGGTTTGCTTTGGAGAAGGCTGGCACAAAGCACTGACGAACCGCCCAGGAAATTCAAATAATCTGTCCTTCTGAAGATGTACAAACTGCCTTTAAAGGTGGAAGTAGGTTCTAGTTTGAGTATATCCAGATAACTAGGTAAGTGCTGGGGAGGAAGGCGCCCATGACCTGAGAGTGACAAATTATCCAGGTATGGGCTGTTTAACCACCTAGGTTGTGTGGGTCATGTTGACCCTGGTACAGGGCCTACATCGGTCAAAGAGTGGGCTGACCCTGTGGTTTGGGCTCGGTGTTTCTGGAAGTAGAGGAGAATGCAGGCCCTTGATCAGCAAGGGCTTGTCTGTCTTCATGGCAGGATCATGAAATCCAAGGCCACTCAGATTTCTGAGGCTAGAAAGCAGATGCCACAGGCTGAATGCCAGAGAGATTTGAGTATGAAAATAAAAGCTTTTAAACTCACACAGATGTGCTTTTCTCCAAGAGGCTCTGAACATGCCAAAGTGGATCAGAGGTTTTTTTTTTTTTTTTTTTTAAGTTCAAGTCTCTTTTATCTGTTCTGTTCTGTCCTGCTGCTGCTTGGTGCTACTCAGGAATGTAAGAGGCAGGCTGGAAAGCAGGCTGTTCAGGGCCAAGGGCCGGGAAGGTGTACGAAACAAAGTACTAATGAAGAGCTGAGGCAGTACAAGAAGTCTGGAATCTGGAAATATTACAGGAAAGCTGGATTTGAAATCAAGAGTCCCTTCGTCCGGGATGTTAAAGAGCTGTGCACGCTCGGCGTCTTCAGTAAGCAGCAGAAGCAGCTGCACCTGTGCGCAGGAGGGAGCAGCCCGAGGGCTCCGGGCGGGCGGGCGCACCGGGCCGAAGCCCCATCCTCTACTGATGTCTCTGCGACTTTGGGAGGGTTGTTTGCTGCCTCCAAGTCCCGGTGTCCTCATTTGTATACTGTGAATAATGATATCAGAGAGAATGCACAAAGAGCACTTAGCTCAGTGCCACTGCCACACGTTACTGTTCTTGGCCTGTTATTTCTGATGGGTTAAATCTGGAAAAGAAGATAACTTTGTGACACTCCTTCTTGGATACAGGAAACTGGGGGCAAAAAGAAAAAGAGAGGCTGGGCTATTTCCTTGAAAGCCCTGCTCTCAGTGTGCCCGTGGAGGCCGTACCACCTGGGAGCTTGTTAGAATGTGACACCTGTGGGCTCCGCCCAGACTTACGGAATCAGAGCGTGCATTTTAACAAGATCCCCTGGTGATTCGCACGTAAGTTCAAGCCTGTGAAGCACAGGGAAACGTGGGGAGTCCATGACTTAGCAGGTCTCGTGGTTCCTTGGCCGGGAAGTACAAAAATCAGCCCGCTTGTTCGGACAAACGAACGAGATCTTATAATGCATTAATCTATCTTGATTGCTGTTCACCACCGTGTCTGCAGGCAAATTCAACCAATAAGAAGAAAGCATCATGAAGATGACGCTGCATCGGGGAAAATAAAGGAAGGTAGGTGCAGGGCAGAGGGACCATGGGTTTGCAGTCGCCCTGGGTAGTCCTGGCTTTGGTCTCTAGGAGCGCCAAGACACTCCCTCCCCTTGGAAAAGAAGAGGAATAAAGCAGGTTTGATTTAGAGCAATAAAGAGGCAGTGAGGAAAAAATAAACAACATGAAGGAAGAAGAAGCTATGGCAATAGTAACACTGGGAACTTCATTTAGATATTTCTTAAATTTCTGAGGTTTTAAAGAAAGAGGGTGAAGAAAGAGCACAGGGCCACTATTCTAAAAACACTACTCTTTATGGGATGGGTTTCTTGAAGTGTCTTCATTTCTTCATCCAAAGGCTATTTATTAACCTCCTGTCACGGGCAAGGTCTGCACAGAGAGCTGCGGTCATGTGCATGGCACACAGAGGGCTGGAGCGTATTAGCATCACCTCTCCCTGAGGAAGGTGATGGGCTGCACTGAAGCTTTGCTGTAAAGTCGCAGCAGGCTTTGGGAAATCTCATTATGAATTTCGATTCTGCCCTCTCGGGAGTTTATGGTGTGGACAGAAGCATATTGGTGGGGCCAGGGCTTTGGCAGCTGCCTTCCCAGAACTGGGCCCAGCTCACTGACCTGTGATGGCACTGTGGAAGAGAAGAGGGCGGCGTGGGTGTGAATCAGCCACACCAGGTCGTGCTGGACACCCTTGGGGTGTGTCTAGACCCGCCCCACAGTGAGCCTTGCCGGGACAGTGTTCTGTGGGACCTTCCCCCTTCGTAAAGAGATTTTAAATGATTAACCCGTGGGACTGGGAGTCAGCCAGTGGAGCCGGAGCATCATTCATTTCATCCTGTGATGTAACTGGTTTCTGGGCTGGGCACTGGTTGCATCAGCGATGTGGCGGATGGTGGTACCTCCTGGGGGTCACTGCACGTGGGCATCGCTACACTGGGTTAATGCACATCCTATGTGGACACTTTCTAAATGCTTCATGTGGACTCAGTTCTCACCTACTCTTCTCGTGTCCATGGGCTTCAAATCGTTGGTGACATGCACAGTGATGTTTCTGGGGTATCTTCCCCCCCCTTCCCCCCCCCCCGCCCAGCCCTCAGTGGGGAGGTGGTAGAGGTCTTGGCCTCCTGGGTCCCAGACACCTGTGTTCCCGCACAGTAGGTTTCAGAAGGCAGAACTCCCCGAGTCTGCGTCAAGCCTGGGCCCTGGTGGAGGCAAGGAGCTCCACAGGCACCCGCAGGCGAGCAGCACGGGGCGCGGGTCCCTCCTGACAGCGCCCGGCGAGGCCCTTCCAGGAGGGCTCCTCCGAGGAGCCGGGCTGGGACTGACACTGTTTGTTTATCTAAGACATGTTCACAGCGTATTCTCCTGAAGCCTGACAGCTTGTTTACAGTGCGATTCTGCTGGAGGGCAGTTTCCAAGTGCTGTCAGCTTCTGAATTACGGCTCTTGCTAGGGCCACTCAGTACAGCATTTATCTGGGATTTATCTAGATTTATCTAGATTCGATAACCTGCTGCTGAGCTATGGCCGTGCGTTCTTCACACCCAAGGGGAGAAGCGCTTTCTTTCCCTCCAGCTGCTCGGCATTTTACGGGGAGCCAGGGGGCAGTGCAGGATGTGGGAACACAGCAGTCAGAGGAAGAAAACCCGTCCTCTGCCAGGTGCTCTGATGGATGTTCCCGAGGTCATCCCACCTCATCCTCACAATAGCATATTGGCCCAGGGGTTAGCAGTCGTTTCCCCAAGTTTTTGCATTAGGAGAAGAATGCTCAGAAAGGTTAGGGACCTGTTTGAAGTTACACAGCTATCAGGATGCTAAACCTTGGGTTTAAACACAGAGCCTTTGGATTCTGAAGGGATGTGCTTGTTACCACGCAGCACTGCCTTTTGGAAGCATTTCTGGAATGACGTATGTTATCAGACTCCTGAAAGAGCCACTCCGGGGACCTTTCCCTCCCAAATTTTCCTTTCACCTGGGATGAGAGATGAAATAGGATCACATCATAGGTAATCTCTTTTTTTCTTTCTTGTTAGGTAAGTGTGTGCTTTACAAAGCAGATTTTCAAAAAGGCCTTAAGTTGGTTTGAATGCCCATCATTTAAGTCTATATCTTCATCCGTCCTTCACCTTACGCACTTGTATAAGAAAAATCAGAGACTAGCAAACCTCTAAACATGGTAAAAACTTACACTTAATTATTTCCCAAAGTGCTTTCCCATGGATGCTTTCACTTCAATCTCGTAAGACCAGGGGAAGTTGGCAGGATGGGTATTAATCTCATCCCCACTTTACTGATGAGGACACTGAGGCTCAGAGAAGTGAAATGACTTCCCAAGGTGGTTCAGTAGTTAGACAGTAGTAGACAGACAATTTCTTTCTTTTCTTTTTTTCTTTTTGTTGGCCACACCACACAGGTTGTGGGATCTTAGTTCCCCGACTAGGGATTGAATGTGGGCCCTCAGCAGTGAAAGCTCTGAGCCCAAACGACTGGACCGCCAGGGTATTCCCTAATTTCTTATTTTTTTAATTTTTTTGTGGTACGTGGGCCTCTCACTGTCGTGGCCTCTCCCGTTGCAGAGCACAGGCTCCAGACGCGCAGGCTCAGCGGCCATGGCTCATGGGCCCAGCCGCTCCGCGGCATGTGGTATCCTACCAAACCGGGGCACGAACCCGTGTCCCCTGCATTGGCAGGCGGACTCTCAACCACTGTGCCACGAGGGAAGCCCTTTAATTTCTTATTTTTAAGCCTCCTCCCATCACCGTGTCCTTGTGGCTTCTGAGTGAGCATGGTTGCTTGATTCACAATGAATCAGGACACACTTTGGAAGCATAGACATTTAAAGGAGACAATAATAGTTTTGCCTGGGTGCTTCATTAGGCTGGGAACAGAATGCCTACCTTAACCAGAGGACTCTGATAAAGCTCCAAGCATCGTAAACACTACCTGTTTACCAAGGCTCATGTCATGCCCCTCTCACTGAGACTGAAATGTGTCCCCCACTTATTGTCTGAAATTCCCCCCTGAGAGAAGGCAAAGAGCTGGACAAGAGGGAAACGCGAGGAGCAGGGGCTGCGGTTGGTCGGTGTGGCAGGAATGGCAGCTGTGGCACAGGACTCGGGAGACAGAGCAAGGGAGCAAGTGTGAGCGCTAGAAGCTTCTACATTCCGACACCACCGTGCTGCCGGTATGGGAACGGGACAGTCTAGACAGGAAGTACATATTGAATAACAATGGAATGTGCTCAGATTAGAGATGAGCAGGCACTAGAGAGTCATGCCCGGAAGCAGGGGGCCCGCTTTCTGAAAACCTTCTAGAGGATCGTGACATCCTTCCCTGCAGGTCTCAGAGGGAAGCATCAAGAGATGGCAGATGCTGCACTGCCAACTGGTACCCGAGCAATCACGGGGTGAAAACAATAAAGAACCAGAGAGGGTTAAAGATTTTCCCCTCATACACAGCAGGAACACTTATTGGGAAATGGTTTTTCTTTAGTGACAGCTTCTCAGCTAGATGAATTAGTGTTTTTATGGGCAGCACAGTCAATATCCCAACCCAGAATAATCAACAGGCGAAGTGCAGCTCCACGTCCAACAAGGACTTTAGGCCGCGTCAGGACATAAAAAGAAAATAACCAGCAGGAGGATTCATGATCTGTGCAGGCAGCGACAGCAACAGTGGCCAAGTGAATCATTCACCATACATTACAATCCCGGCAAGAGAGAGGAGCATAGACGAGAGAAAGAAAACGCCAGGCCTCCTAACAGATGGAGTCCTTGGCTACGAGAGGAGAGGGATGTCTGGGGTGCATGTCTTTGAGGAACTCTCAGAAGCTGGGGCTTTTTCTTTACTTCATCTGCTCTTCCCAGCAGTGCACACACACACACACACACACACACATTCACGTGCAGTAGTAAACCGATTCACACACTCTCGCCAGCATTTGAAGGTCTGTCTGCTCCCGGGTGGGTGAGATGAGCTACAGACAAGAGGGTAGCCTGTGCCAGCTCCCACCGACCTAACTCCCAGGCCCTGAGCCATACTTACTAGTGTCCAAAAGAGGTAAATAGTGAAGAGTGCGACAGTGAGTGCAATTAGTCCGACGGCTTCGAGCCGACTGCTAAAGTGCAGGTGGTCCACGGCGCCCCGTAGGCAGAGCCAGCCCGAGATGGTGGCCAGAGGAGTGATGAACAAGAAGCACACCATGTCTCCAAACAGAGTCCGCTTCTCGTGCTGGGGGCCTGGATTTCTGAGCCACTGCCAAGGGAAGGGAGACAGAGAAAAGCAAGGACAGGGTTAAATGCCAGGGAGGAGTGAAGACACACTACTCTGAGGTTGTCCTTGTCTACAGCATCTGGAAAAAGGCACTTCTGACCTGTTCTGAGATCACACAGAAGCATTAAGGGCTCATTCCCATGCCCTGTCCCATGAACAGTAGTGATTACGATGAGAGTAATAGTAATAATAAAAGCATCTTTGCTGTAGGTGTCCTGCTGGTTTTGAAAGAGTTCAATGATTATTATTATGAATCACAGTGACCCTGTGTGGAAGGCAGAGAGGACCTTATATTTGGAAGGTAACTGAGGTGCAGGAGGTGCTGTCAGCTGCCAGAGCATTCCTGCGTCTTGACCCTGGGAATGTGTGCGGGAAAGGGTTAACTCAGCAGGCCCAGGTTGCTCAAATCCTGCATGTTCCCAAGAAAGACCTGTTTTTTTAAGACCGGCTCCTAAGAGAAGAGCTCTGAGTCCTTGTAATAATGTACCTCATAAGAGTGTTTTTGTATGCCTGAGGCCTTGGGCCACATGGTGCCAGTGCAAGCAGATAGTTTATGCCAACAGTGTGATTTATGCTGAACACCTATTTTTGTTGTAGGGGCTGGAGTCTGAGTAGCTTGAGGTCTTTCATGCAGGTGCTGCATGTCTTTTTTTTTTTTTTTTTGCGGTACGCGGGCCCCTCACCGTTGTGGCCTCTCCCGTTGCGGAGCACAGGCTCCGGACACGCAGGCTCAGCAGCCATGGCTCACGGGCCCAGCCGCTCCGCGGCACGTGGGATCCTCCCGGACAGGGGCACGAACCCGCGTCCCCTGCATCGGCAGGCGGACTCCCAACCACTGCGCCACCAGGGAAGCCCTGCTGCATGTCTTTTGTGACTGACCCCAATAAGCACCCTGAACACTGAGGCTCGGGTGAACATCCCTGAGAGATAACGCTTTGCATATGTTGTTACAGATTGTTGCTAGAAAGATTAAGCACATCTGTGTGATATTACTTGGAGGGGACATCTGGGAGCTTGTGCCTTGTTTCTCTTGGACATTGCCCCATGCACTTTCTCCCTTTGCTGATTTTAATTGGTATCCCTCTGTTGTAATTCACCATAACCATGAGTCTAAGAGCTTTTCTAAGAGCTTTGTGAGTCCTTCTAGTCAATCTCTGAGCCTGAGGGTGGTCTTGGGGAACGAGACTCATCTGACTCCACGCGTCTTGTAATGCCCCTGCCTTATGTTTTAGGACCCTGAACCTCCTACGTAGGACCGTCTCTGACATCTTAATTGTGCTACCATCTTGGCTGAACCAACTCCAGAAAGGATGGGGAAAACGTCAGCTTGTTGAAAGACTAGAGATGAGCATTCCTGCAGGACGGGAAATAGGGTTGCTGTCCTCCCACTTGGGGAACTGTTAAATGTCTGCTGAGATGTTTTCCATTCTAGGAAATGTCATGCTTACATACTGGAGTCAGTGCATAGTGGTAATGAAGCCAGGTGGCTTTCCTTTGGATTAGCATGGAAATGTGCCCAAGTAATTTGACATTCCCATCTCACTATCCCATGTAGTGATGACAGAGGCCAAGGAGTCCAGGGAAAGAGTGAGGTCACACACAGTTGATAGGGTGAGGTGGGAGAGACACTGGCTGGCTGGCTTCCATCTCATCTCGGGGACTAGCAGTGCTGTGGGCTGCTGAGCAGATACCCCAAGGGGCCAGCACAGCATTTCCTACAAAACCATTGGTGGGAGGGAAAGGACCATGACAGGGAGACAAGAGTGGATGGAAGTGACTGGAGAGAGGGGGAAGGCCAGGCTCGGGGCAGAGACAAGAGACATACGAGCTGCGAAGAGGGCAAGCAAGTTGAGGAAAGAGCTGTGTAAGGGCCAATACAAAAGCCTCAAGGAGTGAGCACATGAGATGGGAGGTCAAAGGCACAGAAGACAGTTTTCTGGAACGTTCCCTCCCCTGAATGTTTGCCTGAGGTGAATAGTAAATGACCCCGAATGCCTAAATTACCCCTTTCCAGTGACAATACACTTTAAAAATGGGCTGAGATGCTGAAAGAAGTCACCTCAGTTCAAAAATGGAGCTGAATACATATTAAAACATAGATTATGGGGAGTTGACTTGTCTGTGAATATAAACGCAGTATTATACAAATTTAATACAATACCAAAATGATCAAGTGCAAACAGTATTAACCCTGCTACGTGTTGTCATGCTACCTCAGACATCTGGGCAGCTTCAAAGAAATTCAAAGAGCTCTTAGTTATTAACGTTTTCTTATCTAAACATTGGCACTATCTCTGTGAAGTGGAGAGTAGAAACGAGGCCTTGTTATCCCAACTTTACAGAGGCTCAGTGAGGGAGAATGACCGCTCCAGGTGATACTGAGAAGGGGATCAGAAACTCTCCACTCTTATTCAGATGTCCTGTCAGTAAAATATTTGAAAATTGACATTGCAAGACATTAAAGAAGTCCAGATTCTATAACAACAATGCCGACCTAGCAGCGGCCCTCCCCCACTGCGCCCTCCCCCTCACCCCCTGACAGCTTAGATTTTCCCTGGAAGCAGATCTGGGAGCCTGGCCTACTTTTCTCTGTGTCCCCACTTGTTGGAACATAGTAGGTTCTCAATAACTATGCGACAGATGTGCACAGACAAGCTTATCTCATTGGCTAAGACTCCCCCCAGTTTCTGTACCTTGGGAATTCTGAGTACGTTTTATTAAAAATAACTTAGCACTTTATGTGGCCCTTGACATTGCTCAATGAAATGACTCAGGAATGCAAGGAGGTAATTGTGGATGACTACTGAGCTCTGATGTAAAATAAATTGCAAAGGCAAACTAGAAATTGCTATTGCTTGTTCCCAGTTCCCTATTTTCTAATTGTTCTTTGATCTTCTATATTCCTGAAAAATTTCCAGGCCACTTTTTATGTCCATGGCCACCAGTACCTGGATTCTGCACCTTATTAACACTATACATGTTCTTCTTTGGCTCAGTTCACCCTTTGTATTGTTTGCTGCTGGGTCACATTTAGGTATGAGTTTCTTCAAACAGGTACTGCTATGTTAAAATCTGCGACTTCTTCAGGACCCTAAGTATAATTTATCTCCTACACAAATGCAGGCCCCATGAATAAGACCACTGGTAATGTCTGTTGTTGAGGAAAAATTCGCCCTGTGCCATGGTAAGAACCTCTGCCAAAGTATCCAAATAGGCTGATACAGGGTATTTATACAAACAGAGTTTATAACAGAGAAAATGGGATTTTGCCTTAAGTTTCCAGCAATAGGGGATTGTCTAACTACAATATGGAATTTACTTAAAACAGACTACTATAAAGTAATCTGAAATGGTAATGTATATTTTATATTTACTGACATGATATATTGCTGAACAGGAAAAGAATTCTACTAGACAGAATGTAGAGTATGATCCTGTATATGTAGTGATGTATTTACATACACATGGACATTTACATAGATGTAGTGAATTTACATAGACAAAGACCAGAGGGATACTAGCAAAATAGTTGCTGCTCTTGGTGGTGGAATCAGAATGGTCTTTAATTTTTTCCTTTTTGTACGTATATTCTTGTTTTTCTAAAATGGACATGGATTACTTGTGTAAATATATATATATACATCCAGAGGGAGAGAGGGAGGGAGGGAGAGAGACAGGGAGAGAGGAGGGAGTCAGGGGAGGGAGGTGTCTAGTGCACAGCAAACTACAGCAATAAAATAAACTATTACAGAGCCAAGGCTGGGGCAAGCCACTGCTAGCTATTTGGAGTGTCTTATGCAATGTCTCATTGAGTCTTCACAATAACCCTGTGAGGCAGGTGCTAACATTATCCCCATTTTACAGATGCAAACACTGGGGAGCAGAGTTTAGTAACTCACCTAAGGATAGATTGCAAGTGGGTATTAGGGGTGAGCTTGAGACCAGCCTCACTTCTGTTCCTTGCTCTCCATATTTATGTTTTCTTTCTGCACCAAATGGCATTTGCACGTGCGCGTGGGCGTGTGTGTGTGTGTGTGTGTGTGTGTGTATATGCCCCCACATGCACACACTAGACGTTTTGCAGATTTTCAGCTTGGTGGAATACGGTAAGTCCTGCTGTTTTATCGGTACATCAAATAACTGAATGGTTGGCCGGCCAGGATGTTATCATGGTAACTTGATAAAATATTTTTAGGCTGCTGTTCTGTTCTATGTTAATCCTTTTTTTTTTTTTTTTTAAACATTTCTATTTTATTTATTTTTTATGTTAGCTGTTTGCTGTATTTGGTTACAAGTGAGGTGTTTACTTTTTTTTTTTTTTTTTAAATATTTATTTATTTATTTATGGCTGTGTTGGGTCTTCGTTTCTGTGTGAGGGCTTTCTCCAGTTGTGGCAAGCGGGGGCCACTCTTCATCGCGGTGCGCGGGCCTCTCACTATTGCGGCCTCTCTCGTTGCGGAGCACAGGCTCCAGACGCGCAGGCTCAGTAGCCGTGGCTCACGGGCCCAGTCGCTCCGCGGCATGTGGGATCTTCCCAGACCGGGCTCGAACCCGCGTCCCCTGCATTGGCAGGCAGACTCCCAACCACTGCGCCACCAGGGAAGCCCTGTTAATCCTTTTACTAAACCACAATAAGGTCCAATTTCTGGGCATTTAATCTCAGCTACATTTTCATGCATTTTAGCTTAACTCTTTTCTAAAATTAATTAATTAATTAATTTATGGCTGTGTTGGGTCTTGGTTTCTGTGCGAGGGCTTTCTCTACTTGTGGCAAGTGGGGGCCACTCTTCATCGCGGTGCGCGGGCCTCTCACTATCGCGGCCTCTCTTGTTGCGGAGCACAGGCTCCAGACGCGCAGGCTCAGTAATTGTGGCTCACAGGCCCAGTTGCTCCGCGGCACGTGGGATCTTCCCAGACCAGGGCTCGAACCCGTGTCCCCTGCATTGGCAGGCGGACTCTCAACCACTGTGCCACCAGGGAAGCCCTAGCTTAAGTCTTAAGAGGCAAAAGGTTGATCTCAATTATTGTTCAATTACATTTCTTGCTTTTCTATGTCTTCTGCCTCTCTTACCAGTTATACTTATTATATAGAGAGTATTATACCTATTCTGTAGTAGCATCTTCATCTCGCCACAATTCAGTAAAGGGCCTGCTGAGCAGAGTGGCAGGTTTGTTGGTGTGTCCGTCTTCCCACTGACCTGAGGTAGGCCCTTGCCTTATGTCGCTAGGCATCTGTAGCACGTTCAACGTTCACAAGGTTGAATGAATGACAGTAGCTTAAGTTTACACGTTTACTCAGACCTTACAACACGCCAAGCACTATCTTATCTGCTACACGTAGTAATTGATCTACTCTTCAATAATCTTTGAAAGAGGTACCATTATTATCATCACCATTTTATAGATAGGGAAACTGAGGCTCGGAGAAGTTAAAAAACTTGTAGGAGTTTGGCCTTGGCTTTGATCTGTGTGGTCTAGCTCCAAGGACTGTGCTCCTATTATATCATCATTGTCAATAAAAAAAAAAGGAAGGGAGGGGGAGAAGAGCGGGTGGATGAAGGGGGGCGGAGGATTGCACCTTAACTGGTGTTATCAGTGCAAGAAGGAATATTTACTTATCATGGTTCCCCTGGTGCAAAATACCCATTAATTTATCCTGCTGCTTGTGGACAGCTTTTGCAGCTAAAATATCATTCTTGAAGAGTCTTTAGTTTGACCTTAGTACTCAGCTTGTACTTGGTGGTTAGCTGTATTTTAAGAGCAGAGGTCTGTGATGGAGAATGCTAATTTGCATGGTATCTTTCACTTGGCAGGTCCACCCCTATGGCTTCCAGGGGATCTGTGGGCAGCCCAGGGCACCTTCCTGCCTTTTGTTCTCTGATTCCACCAAAAACATAAAGCAGACAGAGATTGTGCTACTGAAAGCCCTGGCAGTGAGCTGCCCTTTTTTGTGGCGACCTCATTCCAATCACTGACTTGTTTCCGAACCATGAGATTGATCTACTCTTGGAAGTAGGTACAAAAACAACCACCAACCAACCAATGAAACAAAACAGAAACCTCCACCATAATCAGCAGTGTAGGGCCTGAGGCAGCAGAGGGAATTAAAGCAGCATTCCATTGCCAGGGACACAGCATCATTTACTGGCTGTAAATGTACATCCAAGGTGAGCGAGGCACTAGTGGTTACTTTCAAGGTGGGTTAACTGTGGGTTCAGTTCTAATGACAGTGTCAGTTTATTAAATCCCTTACTGGCGGGTAGAGGTGAGAGAGTGCAGTGCTACAGGACATTAGATCCTGCCTCCCAGACTCTAAGTTAATCGGCTTAAATCTCCAAGGCAGACAGGACATCGCGCAGGTCAGTTTGTACTGGAACCAGATCACACTCTGGTGGCTAATAGCTTTGATCGATTACAACCTTCCCCATGAATCTCCTTAATGAGAAACCATCATGAGAATGAAAGAGACTGATAGAAGGGGTAAAAGTGATAGAACCACAACAAATTTATGGAGTAGAAAAAAAAGAAAAAAAAAAAGGCATGATCTCAGAATGTTTACTCAGAATGTTTATCTGCCTGAGCGTCTCCTGTTAATCTGACACTTGGCAGAGTTCTTTACCAAGCGCTTGCCTTTCTTGGGACAGGGCTTATTCTTAAAGTCCAACACAGCCTGCACTGAGCTGTCTTACTTTCCTGGAGAGCCGCAATGTGAGAGGGGCAGTGCGAGGATCAGAAGACATGTGACAGGTCCTCTGCATGATTTAAAACTGAAGATGGGGTTTCCCTGGTGGCACAGTGGTTGAGAGTCCACCTGCCGATGCAGGGGACGTGGGTTCGTGCCCCCGTCCGGGAGGGTCCCACATGCCGCAGAGCGGCTGGGCCCGTGAGCCATGGCCGCTGAGCCTGAGCGTCCGGAGCATGTGCTCTACAACGGGAGAGGCCACAGCAGTGAGAGGCCCGCGTACCACAAAAAAACCAAAAAAACAAAAACTGAAGATGAAACCTGAAAATCATGCAGTTCAGTTAACTTGAAACAGCAGAGAACAAAACCAAACAAACTCCCGCCAGTGTTTTAAATCTCCCAACTCCGCAGTCTGTCAGTGAATTTCCAGGACAGCTGAAGCTGCTCAGGTGATTCTGATTCCGGGGGAGCTAAGGAGATGCTTGCTCCAGACATCCATCAACCCCGACTGGAAACAACGCACTTCAAATGAAAACTTCACAGATGATTTGCTCATGACCCTAAATGCCAATCTCCAGCCTCGGCCTCTTTCCAAAGCTCCAGATGTACATATCAGCAGTCCACTCAACAGCTCCTCTTACATGACTAATAGACAACTCAAACTTAATCTGTCCACAACCAAACTCTTGATTTAGCACGGACCTCATGACCTTTCTTTTCTGCAACCCGAATCGGTAAATGACACCACCAACCACCCAGTCACTTTGTCATCCTGTTTCCTTTCTGTGTCTTACCCTGCACACCCAGCCCTTCTGTAAGTCTGGTCGGCACTCTTTCAACATACATCTGGAGTCTGTGCCCCTCTCTCCATGTCCACTGCTGCCATCCCTGGGCTACCATCACCTCCTACTTGGGAGGCAACAGTCTCCCTGCTTCCACTCTGGTCACCTCCTAGGCCAGTTCCAAAACAGCAGTCACAGTGACCTTGTAAATATATAAATCAGATCATGTTGCTCCTTTGCTTAAAATTCTCAAGTGGTTAGAATATAGTTCAAACTGTTTACCTGGGACTACAAGAAAACCTGACCTCACCTCTGCCTTCCTCTGTGTCTCTCCTACTACCTCTCGCCCTTCATTTTCAACTTTACACGTGGCTGTTCTCACATGGGGAATGGGCTCTGCCCATATTTTATTTTTTTTGTGTGGTACACGGGCCTCTCGCTGCCGTGGCCTCTCCCGTTGCGGAGCACAGGCTCCGGACGCGCAGGGTCAGCGGCCATGGCTCACGGGCCCAGCCGCTCCGCGGCATGTGGGATTTTCCTGGACTGGGGCACGAACCCATGTCCCCTGCATTGGCAGGCAGACTCTCAACCACTGCGCCACCGGGGAAGCCCCTACGTAGTGTTTTGTTGCTACAAGGTGAAAACCCTGTAGTTTCTGTTCAAGCATTTTTTTTCTAACATGTAAATAACCGTGGAATATCATCTATTTTTCCATAGGTCATGAAATAGCATGAGAAATTCAGTAAATTATTCAAGGTCCTTTGTACTGTTTTCATCACAATTACTATCTTCTTTTTTCTAGAAAAAAAACTACCTTGAAATATATGAGAAAAAGACAATACCAAGTGTCCACTTAAAAATTATACAACTTGGGGCTTCCCCGGTGGCACAGTGGTTGAGAGTCCGCCTGCCGATGCAGGGGACACGGATTCGTGCCCCAGTCCGAAGATCCCACATGCCATGGAGCGGCTGGACCCGTGAGCCATGGCCACTGAGCCTGCGCGTCTGGAGCCTATGCTCCACAACAGTGAGAGGCCCACGTACCTCAAAAAAAAAAAAGAGTAGCTACTGCTCGCCGCAACTACAGAAAGCCCTCACGCAGCAACGAAGACCCAACGCAGCCAAAAATAAATGAATTTTAAAAATTTATTCAACTAAAGTTCAACCAAAAATATGTACTGAGTGCCTTTTATGTGCCAGGTATTTTTACTGAATTTAATAACACCAGGTGGTGGTGTTATTCCCATTTTGAATTAGGGTATTAAGCTTCAGTGAGGTTAAGTGACTTGTTAAATGTTATATGGTGGAGAAGCCAGTATTTGAAATCTGCAGCCTACTGTTCTTTCACATCTTCCCTTCAGCTTGCTTTTGTGCTACATAAAACCTTGATCCTAATTTTTGTTTGCTCTCACAATGGATAAGGTTGGAGAAGTAGCCCTGAGCAGAGATAAAACACGTGCTTGGAAGCAGGAGACAGGATACTGCTTCCAGGTGCCCCCTCTTGGTTCCCCCTTATGCTGTGTGACCTTTATCAAGTTCCGTCACCTCTCTTGGGGAGTGAAAAATGGGGGCTCTCCCTCAAAGGAGTGGGAAGGTGCAGCTTTGAGGGGAGTAGTGAAAGCCCCTCTCAAGTTGTCTTAACTTCCCACTTTTGTTCAAAACGTCAGGTTCAACTGTAGAGTGGATATATCATCTTTCGGCCCTACTCTCTTCTGAGCCCCAGGCTTGTGGATCCTGCTGCATACTAGATCTCTTTCCATTTGTGTAATAAACATCTCACACTTCACCAGGTCCACAATGCCACACTGGATTCACAGCCACCGCCCTAACTCTCCTACAATCCAATTCCGCTCCCAGGTGATTCCACCCCAGTACATGGCAACACCAACACCCAAAGGCTCTTGTGAGCAACCTCCGTGCCATCCTTATCTGCCTTTCCTCATTCCCCGCCCCCTCTACCCAATCCATCAGCAGGTCCTGGCAGTTCTGGAACACATCTTGAACACGTTCACATCTCACTCTCTAGGGCCACTACTCTTTTCCAAGCCACCCTTGTCTTTCACCTGAACCATGTAATAGTCGCCTCACTCTTCTACTGTTATCCTAGAATCCAGGTTCTATATATAAAGCAGCAATATCACACCACTTCTCTTGCTTAGATTTCCCCAGCGGCTCCCCATAGCGCTTAGTCTAACGCCTTGCCGTGGCCTAAGAAACCTGCGTGATGTAGGCCCGCTGTTTGTACCCAGGGCTCCACAGACCCCAGGGGGTCCAAGGAGAGGATTCACGGGATCTGTGATTTTACAATGGGGGGGAAAATCACACCTTTATTTTCACAGCCTCTAATTGAAATTTAGTATTTCATTGAGTAATGCAGAAAATCTTAGTGGTATGAGCCGTACCTGTGACTTTGTCACCTAGAGAAACCACAGACATTTCATATCACATTACAACTGTTTCAGACAAATTGTACTTCATAGTTAGTTATTAGATCTGCTACCAAATGTGTTAAAGCAGCACTTATATTTTATGTCGCAGCTTTGTCTTTTAAATATTTTGATAGCTGTATTATAATGTAATTTGTCTTCTTTGCAGTCCTATGTATTTTTGTCTTATGTAATGAAAAACATGATTATGAGAAGAGATCCATCCGTAGGCTTCAACAGATGGCCAAGGAGTCCACGACAGAAAAGCTGAAGCACCTTCCAATCTAGCTCCTTTGACCCCTCAAACAGTGCTCCTTTGCAGTGTTTTTTCCTGTTTCAGAAATACCGAACTGGCCTGGCTCAGAGCCTTTGCAGTGGCTGTTGCTTCTGCCTGCTACTCTTCCCACATCTGGTTCCTTCTCATGGGTCTTGGGTTCACAGGTCACCTCTTCAGAGAGGCCTTCACAAAACCCTACCTTCTCTCTCTCCGGTCATCCTTTACCACAAGAGCTTGTTTCTTCCTTTATAACTTGTATCACCAACACAGATAATCTTTTTATTTATTTACTCGCTTATTCTGTCTTTCTTCCTAGCAGGTAAACTCTATTAGTACACAGTGTTCTTTTGGCCTATTCACAGTTATATCCCCATTTCCTAAAATATTTAGTTTGTGCTTGATAAATACTAGCCGAAGAAATACACAAATCCTTCTTAACCTGGGGATCGCTTTGAGTAGAAATCAGATGGGTTTAACTGAAATGTATACACATATAAATAAAATCACTTCCCCGACTCTTCTGATCAAATCCAGTAAAGTAATTTCTGTCACAGACACATGCTTAGCAGTTGCTCTGGGCCTTCACAGCTGAGATTTGACTGAAGTGTACATCATATTCGGGGACACCCTAGACATCTGTGACGCTCCCTGGAGTCCTCAGGCAGGTAAGCCAGTTAATGGACTATAATGCTCCATAAGTATTATATTTGTGTCTGGAACATTATAATTTGGCTTCAGCATTATTTAAACAAATGCTTCACCCACTCACACCAATGGTTTGAAATTTTCCAAGGATAAGATTAGCAGCATAGCAGGATTAGATGGCAAAATAATTTTATATATTCACTTGCAATTTCAGATATAAGTAAAATGCGAATCATTTGGCTCTAATTAGTTTAGATCATCACTGTGTGATCACAGCCAAATGGAGATTGCTTATCCAAAACATGAGAAGCGGGACTTCCCTGGCGGTCCAGTGGTTAAAACTTCGCTTTCCAATGCAGGGGGTGCGGGGTTCCATCTCTGGTCGGGGAGCTGAGATCCCACATGCCTCGTGGCCAAAAAACCCAAAACATAAAACAGAAGCAGTATTGTAACAAATTCAATAAAGACTTTAAAAATGGTCCACATCAAAAAAAATCTTAAAAAAAACAAAAACAAAGTATGAGAAGGTACTGCAGAATTATGTGGCATATGTGATCCATGTAAAGCCAGAAACATAAGAAGATGAGATAAACAACCAAGAGAGGATGAAGAGAAAGAAAACAGAAATTTGCAGAAGAAATTAATCAATAGAACGCATAGTGCCAACAATAAAAATGATTACTCTGGGAGCCAATGGAATCATACCGTGTAGTCTACTATAAACAGGACACATACAGCAGCTCCCAGTTCCTGGAGCTCTGCTTCCTTTTGGCTCTTATGGGGCCCCTGGCGCTCCAGCTGGTAAAGCTGCTGGCATCTAACACCCTTTCTGCTGGTCTGTGGTTGGAGCCCAGGTTTCTGGAGCTTCGAATAATTACTTCCAGCAGAAAGACAGGATCATGGGATAAAAGATGCCAGGACAGGGTACCAAGTAAGAACCCCAGTTGGAACACTGTACAGAAGATAAGAATATGATGAATAACATGAATAAGGATAACACATCCCTATTTTAAGAATTGGGGATATTTAAAGGAATAGAGAGGGGAAAATCAAATTCACAACCAGGTCCTCAAAATGGGACCACATTAAAAAATCTGTGTCCCTCAGATGTAGTGAGAATGTGAGTATGAAAGCTATCCAAGCGGAGTGTGGTGGAGGGATTTCACTGAAATATGATGCATGTGTAAAATACAGGATAGAAGAGACATTCTCACCAGGGCCATATATTCCCAAAGTCAGCAAGGATGGGAATACTGTGAAAAGAGGAACTTTCTGCTAGATGGACAACTGTGAGAACAGAGGAACTTTTATGTTCACAGTGCTTACAGTCCAATGTTTTGCTGCCAAAAAGTTCCCCAAATATTTAGGGCCTGTCTGACCTTGCTGACGTTAGACACATCTTAGCAACGAATGGATCTGGAATCTCTCAAGGCTCCACCGAAGGCAATGTCTTAAGTTCATGAGTTGCAGTATTTGCCGGAACCTCTTTATTTTTGTTCGACACTCCTGCCCTCAGATTTCAAGGGGAGCCCACCAGCATTCATGTAATTCGGATCGTGCTATGAACGTCATGCCCACGTTATCTTAAGTTGTTCATGATTTGTAAGATTTCAGACATGCCCTTCCTTAGCCTCCTCACATCCAGGTGAAAGAGTCTCCCCCTCTCTGTCCAGGCTCCCCCAGCCACTACCCTAGACTCTTCAGATACCCTCCATTAGGTATGGGGCCCGGAATATCAGACCACCAGGTAGAAATACGTTGAGGTGTCACGTGAGGGGAGGGTGATGGTTTCCATTTTGCTGGCATTACTTCTTTTGATTATGTTCAATGTTTGTAGACCCTTTTGCTACAAATCTCCCAGAGCTGCCTTCAGGGAAGACATTCTTAATGGGTAGAGGCAACGGCTCCATGACAGGGGTCATGACGTCAGGGACTGGCATTTACAGACGGGCAAGCCGGAGACTGGCTGGATGAACACAGCTGCTGCTGCCTGTGGGAAAGCTCAACTCCAATCGGGAGACACACGTGCATTTTTAGCATGAGCGATCCTGAGACATGTGCCCTCATGGCAGAACCAAGCCAACCACGGAAGAACCCAAGTTAATAACTAGCCCAGTCCCGTATATGTGCAGAACTGAACCAGCAGCCCTCCCATTAAGACTAGCAAATCCTATCCGCTGTTGTGACACCCCAGAGTTATAATGTGGCCTCCTCACAGAAGAAGGAATTTACAGTGAAGGATTGATAAGTTTCCCTTACTTTTCACGCTTAAAACATTTTAAGGGTGCAAGAGACACTTTTGGAAAATCTACATATTCCCTTGCAGCTTATATAACTATCCTTCTAGGTCAGGGGTCTTTGACCCTGGGCATAGGGCTTCAGAAAACCTTTGTAACTTTATTTGAACACTGGGTGTCTGTGCATTTCAGGGGAGAGAATTCAAGCTTTGATCTGATTCTCAAACATATTTGCGGAGAAGAAGCACTGTTCCAGGGTATCTTCCTAAACTGTCTTAAGACACTCTTTGGTCTAATCCAACTCTCTGAGCTTTGGTGAATATGGGAGTATGGGCAGTAGGATTTGACTGCCTTCTGAGAATCCATAATCTCTCCTTAGACCCTGGTTTAAGAAAAACATCAACCTAGGGCACAAACTATAATATTTAAAAAATTAATTGTGCAGTTGTAGGGCAGCAGAATCATGAAAGCAGCCAAATTAAATTAAAGGGCTTAAAGAAAAAAAGGACTTTTACTGGACAAAGACGGCTAAACTTCAGACTACATAAAAAAATCAATGCACAGATGATTTCCACACAATAAAAGAGTAAAAAAAAAATGAACAGGGTTTCATCACATAAATTGTGATAGGGAAAAGACAAAACTTTAAAAGGGAAGTAAACCATCCACACCTCTGTGCTAGTTTTCTCCTTTCTAAAATGGAGAAGGTTATACATACAAATAGTAGAACACGAAAGTACCTAGAACAGTGGCACAGGGTAAGGACTCAGTAAATGGTAGTATATTAAGGTAAATAGGATGTTGAGAAGGAGTCAAATAAAAATGATAGCAAGGAAGGCTAAGATATGCTTTCTATAAAATCTGACACTGAACCTTGCAAACCTTATGCTACGTGAAGGAAACGAGTCACAAAGGACCACACGCTGCAGGGTTCCATTTATAGGAAATGTCCAGAATAGGCAAATCATAGAAATATAGAATAGATTCTTGGTTGCATTGGGCTGGGGGGAGGGGGCGGGGGCGGGGATGTGAGGACTGGAGAGTGAAGGCCGAAGTGTGTGAGGTTTCTTTTTAGGGTGATGAAAATGTTCTAAAATTGACTGTGGTCTCCTCCTCCAGGGGCTCATCTCATCTTGAAGTCGCTTGTATACATTGTCACTTCTAAGTAGGGGAATTCTTTTTTCAATTTTATTTTTTATTTTTGTAATACTTTTCGTTTTCCCACACATTTAAACAATTGAATTATAGACACTTCCCTGGTGGCACAGTGGTTAAGAAGCCTCCTGCCAAGGAAGGGGCCGCGGGTTCGAACCCTGGTCCGGGAGGATCCCACGTGCCGTGGAGCAGCTAGGCCTGTGTGCCGCAGCTGCTGGGCCTGCGCTCTGAAGCCCGCGGGCCAGGGCTGCTGGGGCCGCGTGCCTGGAGCCCGTGCTCCGCAGCGGGAGAGGCCACCGCGGTGAGAGGCCCGCGCACCGCGGCGAGGAGTGGCTCCCGCTCGCCGCAACTAGAGAGGGCCCGCGCATTGGCGAAGACCCAATGCAGCCATAAAAAAAAAAAAAAATTGGACTGTAGGTGATTTACAATGTTTCAGGTGTACAACAAAGTGATTCAGTTATACATATATATGAGTGTGTATAGAGAGATATATATACACATATGTATATCTATATTCTTTTTCAGATTCTTTTCCATTATCAGTTATTACAAGATATTGAATACAGTTCCCTGTGCTACACAGGCGATCCTCGTTGTTTATCTATTTTATCTGTAATAGTATGTATCTGTTAATTTCAAATATAGTAGTGTGTATAAATTAATCTCAAACTCCTAATTTATCTCTCCCCCTGTTTACCTTTTGGTAACCCTAAGTTTCTTTTCTATGTCTGTGAGTCTGCTTCGTTTTGTAAATAAGTTCATTTGTATCATTTTTTAAGACTTCACATATAAGTGATATATGATATTTGTCTTTGACTTACTTTACTTAGTATGATAATCTCTAGGTCTAGAGTAAGACAACTCCTAAATTTTTTTTAGCACATATAAAAAGTACACAAATCATAAATAAGCTGGTTGATGGATTCTCCCAAAGTTTAAAACCCATGGAACATACAGATCAAGAAATAGAATATTCCTAGAGTTACAGAACCCTCCTTCCCCTCCCATGCCCCCTTCCAAGGGAAATCACTATCCTGATTTTTAATATCCTAGATTAGTTTCACCTACTTTTAAACAAGAACTTTGCCTATTTTTGAGTCACCAGTACATACACTTTAGTGTCTGGCTTGTTTTGCTTAACATTATATCTGTGAGATTCATCTATGCTATTGTTGTAGTTGTAGTTCATTTATTCTCATTGCAGATAGCATAATTTATTTGTCCATTCTACTGCCATTTCTGTGCCAAGCCATCCTGAAGCCTGAGGAAAAATCAGTAATACTGATCCTGCTTTTATTTAAAAATTTGATATTTTGTTCATCATGGAGTTTTTGCATTACTTGTGATTGAAAAAATCCATCACATTAAAATATTATTTATCTTGAGTATTAGATTTTTGGGCACCATTTAAATTTTGCTCCTGAGGTGAGGGCTTCACTTACCTCACTCTGGTTCCAGCCCTGTCTGCTAGAGATGGACACATGGATTTTATACAGTTTTTGGCAAGTATAGGTAGTGTTGCTCTGAACATTGCTGTACATGTTTCATGGTGAACACAGGTATGCATTTCTGTAAGTATATACCTAGGAGTGAAATTTCTGTAGACAAATTAAAAAATTTTTTTTTATTAAAAAAATTGACTGTGGTGATGGTTACTGAACTCTGTGAATACACTGAATGTCACTGAATTGTATGCTTCAAATCCGTGAACTATGTGGTAAATGAATTGTATCTGAATAAACGTGTTTTAAAAAATCTGAGACCGAAAAACAGCCTTGGTAAAAGTGACTTGAAGTGTCTTGTAGATTTCCCTACAGACCGCCCCCCCCCCCCCGCATGAACCCTGTTTTGTAGATATTTCTTTCCGCCTTGCCATAGCTTCATCCAACAGGGTCATACTTCAGAAATATGCATCTGTCAGGTACATCTTACAAGCAGCCGGAAATGTGTATATTTTGATGAACGAATGACTTCTGGGTTTCAACATTAAACTCATAGCTTTTAAGCAGATGAGCCAGTGTTTAGCAAAATATTAGAGCCCTTTTCTTACTTTCATCTCTCAGGCCTTGTCTCCCATCATCGGCCAGCTTTAATGCAAAGATCTAGCCTTTGGAAGTAAGCAAAGTGTTAGGAGGGGCTGCATAATTTTCTAGGATGGTGAATGTTTTCTCTTCATCTGCTGATTTCTGCTTTTATTGACTCTACACAGATATGTCCTTAAGGCCTATAAACTCTATTTTACAACTTTCCTGCTATTCCTACCTGCCAGCAGCATTTCACGTGTACTACACTAGCCATTTTCCCTCAGAGCCCTAAAAGATTTTGAACTTCACCATTTATGCCAACTTTCTGTCTCTAATAGGGTCGCTGGAGGTGAAGTGATGATAAAATAATGAGTAGAAAATATTTCATTTTCTTCTTTTAATCTGACCTCAGTCTTCACAAACAGATGTTTTACACATTTTAATAGGTGGCACACCGAAGAATTAAGCCTGCCTTTCAGTATTCTAAACTAAAAGCTTCAAAAGACTTTCTCTTTCATGTTAGACACACACAAACATAACTTTGCTCTCATGTATCCATCACAGCATAAACCTATCCCTCTAGCTCTGTAATAATGGATGGCAAAGAAACAGTTTTATCCCAGACAATCTCACGGGGTCCCTGTCTCTTCACGAATGAAGTCAGGCAGCCGTGAGGCACCGCACAGGAATGTAAGTTTAGTGAACAATATGGAGGAGGAAAGCAAAGCGACAAGACCTGACAGAGTCTTTCTTATCTTTCCCCAAATCTGCGGCACCTGTCAAGAAAGGGAAGCGAAGAACCGAGGCAATTACATACATAATTCAAGAGAAAAACCAGGGTTCTCCTTCATGAGCTGCAAGACCAGTGTCACCTATCCGAGATATGTAGATGACAGTCTTTAAAGAAATTTACCTCGTGTGTGTGTACAACCATATTATGAGCGATTAACCTTCACAACCTGTTCCTGAAAGGAGGGAAAAGGCTCAAACATTTTGAGTTCACCAGGCTTTCTAATAACATCTCTCCCTTAGGAGAGATCTCAGAAGAAATGGGTGACATAATGACTCACGGAAATGAAGACGCAAGTGCAGAGAAAGAGTAACTAGATGGAAAGGGAAAAAGTCAGGGTGTGTAAAGTCCCTTGGAAACGAAGAATGAGTTTTCTGGCTTCTAATAGGGTGGTGTACCTAAGAGCTTTGTTTCCCCGAGACCAGGGTATCAGGAGCACAGAGAAGAACTGCCATTCCACTGCCCCGGAACACAGGAGTCCGGCACAGCTCGTTGTGGTTGTGTTGTTTTAATGCACTTCACTTCTTAGAAGTAGTTTTAGATTCACAGCAAAATTGAGTGGAAAGTACAGAGAGGCCCAATACACCCAGTGCCTCCCCACATGTACAACCTCCCCCATCATCAACATCCTCCCCCCAAGACTGGTACATTTACTACAGTCGATGGACCTAGATTGACACGTCATCATCACTCCAAGTCCACAGTTTATATTAGGGTTCACTCCCGGTGTACATTCTGTGGGTTTGGACACATGTGTAACGACAGGTATAGCCACCATTGCAGTGGTGTACACTGCCCTAAAAATTCTCTGTGCTCTGCCTGTTCATCCTGCCCTCCCCGCTAACAGCTCTGGATCTCACGGACGAAGCCAATGTCAAGAGGAATTCAGGGCTTTAATCATCACTTTTTGCATTCTCTCCTTTTTAAGGGACATTTAGTCCCTTAGAAAGGCTGGCTGTCCTCACTTCTGTGTGTGCTTGCACCTGTGTGTGTCAATAAGCAAGTGAAAGAAAGTAGTCTTGAGCCAGGAAGGAAGAAGCCAGGTATGGTGGCAAGTGCATGGGCTCTGGAGCCAGAGGAACCTGCATTCTTCTTCTGCCTTCTCTGCTTACTAGCCCTGTGGCTGAAAGTCTTTAAGATCTCTGAAGGGTGAGATTTCAGAATCTCAGCTTCCTTATCTACCAAACGGGATAATATCCATTCTAGGGATACCCGAGACATTGAAATAAGATGACTATATAATGTGTATAGCATATAATATTTCCCTTCTGCCTAGGAAATGGTTAAATAATTTAAGAAGAGAAAACTCTGGGGTGTGAACATCTTAAGGATAAAAATAGATGGAGTCACAGCGAAATGAATGAATGCCCCAGGATTGGAGTGTCATGTCAAGATCTGTGCCTGTGCTAGAAAACGAAGATCTTAGCATAAATGGCAAAGCAGGGTGTTATTCAGTGAATAAATGACCACTGAGCTCCCACTGCTTAACTGAGGATACTTCTCCACTTGGCTCATTCGAATATAATTGCCCATTAGGCAGCATTTAACCATAATCATGTACTGCTCACAATATTTCACACCATTGTGTGTTTAAAAATGTGTATTCTTTCTCTGGATTTAAAAGTGTCAGGTGTTGGCACTTACAACTGAAAAGGCAAGAGCAGGGCAGGCAGAAGCCCTCAGCGGGGAGTTTCATGCATATTTGGTAACTCTGCACCTGAAGTCTGCACCAGGGCTTATGCAATTTATGTCTCACTTCAGTTCAACCTGGTGCCTTCTACCTGCACAGGGCAGCTCCTGTGAGCTAATTGTGCCTTGTTATTTCGGCAGGACTTAGGAGAGAGATGATTACTGGATGTATTCATTCAGTGACATTTCACTGCTCCTGGATCACACCCGCCTTTACAAAGCTCTCCCGCCAGCTGCCCAGGGACACTTTCCCCTCCACCCACTGCCCCCCGAACTCCCATATAGTAACTTCGAATTGTCTACCTTTCCAAGAAATGGACCCCTCGGTGGCCAGCACTACCTGTACTATTTGTTCTTACATTTGGAGGTAGCTCAAAGGGGCTGGAATCTTTCAGGATTATCTCTCTCATTCTGTTTACTTCTTGTTCTTGGCCCAGATGTGCTTCAGGGAAACCTGGCTGAATTTTCTCCTGTCTTTGAGACTACCTGAGGATGAATTAGTGACGACTCCAGACATTTTCTCCCTGCCCTCTCAAGAAGCTGTTCTTTGAAAGGTATGTCACTCACAAAATGGTGACATTCGTTAATTCTAGGTGGTAGATACAAACCTGTTTATATATTGTTCTTTGCCCTCCTCTGTATGTGTTAAAGCACAGAATAATTAAAATTAAAAAGTTGTGTGAAACAATTCTTGGTGTTTCGCATCTTTGCGCCTTGCTGCAGGAAACCCTCAGGTGGGGAGGGGTTGAGGGCAGCTACTAGGACCAAGAAAGGTCCTCTTGAAAACGTGAATTCTAATTTGTATTTCAACCCAAGCTTACTGTAAGTATCAATACAATTTAAAATACTAGAATTGGTCATGTAATTCTTTGAGTGCATGGAACAGGATCTCCCCCCCAAATCAGTCCTTTCCCAGCAGTGGATGGGCTGAAAACCCAGGCACCAGTCAGTCAGCTCCCTTTCATCTGGCATGGCCGTGTGAACACTTCAGTTGGCTTACTTTTTTAATGAAGTGATTTTTAATGAAGCAAGCTGCGAATTTAATAGGTACCTTAAAACAGCTTCTTTGTAACTAAGGTTTAAGTAACGAAGCGACTGCCAAATTAATCACCAGAACCAAGAGAAAAATCCAAGACTGAACAACTGCAGGATCAAGCATCGCTGGACTTCGGTCAGCAGGCAGGTCATCTCAGCTGCTGGACAAAGGATGGGGAGGCCGGTGGCTTGCTCAGCAACCTTATCAGAGGTCAGGGAAGTGCTTGGCCAACACTAAGGGATGCTGCGGTGCAACGTACTCCTCACCACTGTTGGTGCTGTTACCCCGTCTCTTAGTGGTTTATTTATTGTGTGGTGTTGAACCAGCCACTAATAATGTGCGGACAATAGAAGGGAGATCATTAAGTTCAGTCTGTGTTACCCTGGAAGAAAGATGTTGGTAGAAAGAAATCACATAGCATTAGCGAACTCTTTTCAACTCTTTGAAAGACATCACCCAATTCTGGAATCTCAAATGTAAATAGTGGGCACATAATGCAAGAGGTTGAAGAGGGCTGGGTGGGTGTAAGCAAAAGGTAAGGCCTGGGGGGACCGGAAAGTGCATGCATGTCTCACCTGAAGGCATTCACACTAAAAAGTGTTCATTCAATAAAGCACACCTGTGTGCGTGAATGAGGTCGCCAGTTGGCTAGTTCTGCTCTGTTTCACTGGTGAGGAAGCTGATGCGTTAAGAGGAGAAATGACTTGTTCAGGTTCTCACTGAGGTGGTGGGCAGCCAGCTGGCTGTCTCATGGTTCTAGAACAGTAGCCACGGCCAGGATGTTAAGCTCTGCTAGGAAAAGTCACCGGCACAGATGTCACTCAGTGGGTCTTTGCCGTGTTGTCCGGAAAACAGACACAAAGTCCCTCCACACGCTCCCCTTTCTGGTACATTATCTTTCCTTTGTCTTTCATGCTACGAGTCCTGACTCTGCTTTGGGAGGCCTTAGCCTGGCCTGGAGTGGGTGGAAGTGCTGCCTCTGGGAGATGGAGCCATAGAGGAGGGGCCTGATCAGCCCCAGGAGAGCTGAGGACCTGTGCTCAGTGCACAGGAAGGTGGGAAGTGGGAACTCCTGGTGGGTTCAGGTAAACCCCTCCCCCATCCCACTGCGCAAATGCTGCCGCGGTGCTTGTCTTCCATTCGTCCCTCCAGAATACAGGAGGAGAGAGCGAGGCCTGAGTGCAGCTCCTGAGACCTTCCTTCCTCCTCACTGGGATCTTGACCTCACATAACCACCGGAAACCTGTGTCTTCATCTACCAAATGGGTAAGACGATCGTTTTCCCCCAATACTATGGTGAAGCCTTTGCCTGACCAGAGTTTGGATTCAGAAAGGCTTGACAAACGCCAGCTGGGCCTGAATCTTTCCAAACGGCCTGGTCCTCCCCATCCCCCAAAACCTTCCTCTGACTCGGGCAAGTGTCTCGCTGCCAAGCCCTGAAGCATACATTTTCTCCCCACTGGCTACCAGTGGTACAGGGCTCCTGCCACCTGCCATTCTTGAAAACCTCATGGAGGACTGATGACCGAACGGGAGCCAGGATTTGTGAGAATCATCACATTTGTTGTGTGGCTCAAAGCAGTGGTGCTAGTTTGTGTCATATAAGCCCTTGTCTGTCTGTCCTGAACTGTAAGGGCAAAGGGTCATTTTCTTTGATTTACAACCACAGGCCCCAAATACGATACAGGGTTTGCAACTGGGGGAGGGAAGGTTCTCCATTCATCCGTTTATTCAACGAACAGAGGCTTCGTGATTGCCTATCACATGCTGTTAATATGGTCCAGCCACCTTTCTCACTGGCCTGCCCTTCGCTCGCGGGTTGGAATGAAGAGGGGAGCTTGCCTGCCTTCCTTCGAGGAAGTAGGTGGTCCTCATGCCTGGGAAGCTTTCTCAATCAGTTTACACCCCCTCTGGTGTCATTCCCTAATTATCCCAATGCTACAAGGGTTTGCTGATGAAAATGAATACTCTGAAACACAAAGCTCACGTTTTTACTTCCAATAATACATTAAAAATCAAAACCAGGGACTTCCCTTGTGGTCCAGTGGTATAGGAATCTGCCTTCCAAGGCAGGGGACGGGGGTTCAATTCCTAGTCGGGGAACTAAGATCCCACATGCCGTGGGGCATCTAAGCCCGCACGCCTCAACTAGAGAGCCTGAGTGCTGCGAACTACAGAGCCCATGCGCTCTGGAGCCCGTGCGCCACAACGAAAGAGAAAACCCACATGTCACAACTAGAGAGAAAACCGTGTGCTACAACTAGAGAGAAGTCCGTGTCCCGCAAGGAAAGATCCCACACACCTCAACGAAGATCCCGTGTGCCGCGACTAAGGCCTGACGCAGCCAAAAATAAAATAAAATAAAATAAATATTAAAAGGAAATCAAAACCAAACCAAACCCACTACAACGAAGTGAGCAACGTCCTCACCTAAGTCTGATAGAAACACAGTAGGAGGGTTTCGGTGAAGTCTCAAATCTATTAAATAGTGAAGCACCAAGGTACAAAGGCATTTCTTCACAGCAGTTCAACTCTGCTCCCTGTTGTATAGCTAGAGATGACACTGAATCCAGGGCACACTTTAAAACCATTTTCCTCCAGTGACTTAAAAAAAAAATTATAAATAAAAAGTTTGAAAAAAAAATCCTTAATCCTCAGTTCCCTTTATATCCTATTATTCTGAGTAACTGATATGTGTGAAAACAGTCTGTTTCCATTTAGCTCAACCTCTGACTCACAGGGAACAGCTTTAAAATTGTTCATACGATTCTTATCAGTCAGCTGGGGTTGGGTAAAGGAAATAGGAATATGGAAACCTAATCACTGCTTCTGTGAAACATCACCGTGTCTCCCTGATTGGAGGAAGATCAGATCCTAGGAAGCCTTTCCTGCAGGTTTCCACCATTTCCTGGCTGTTTCACTTTAATCACGACATGGTTGAGCTGACCTATTACTTCATGAGTTTCCCGGGCAAGGGTGGGTGTTACTGATACACGTCTTAGGAAAGCCCACTGGCAGATATTCCCATCACTGGAAGCTGATGTTGCAGGCATGCTACTTGCACAGAGCAACCTGGGCTTCCTTGGCAAACCGCTCAATCCGATATGCAATCATGGCAACAGGCTGAAGTCAAGGCGCACGTTTTTGGGAACAAACTGTGATATTTTTATTGGTTTGCTGTATTTCACCCTTATAAAAGAATGGTATTAGAGTTCAACTTACAGATAGAAATGAGGAAAACTGAAAACAAGCAGGGAGGAGACCATAAAACTACCCAGCCTGGTCATTCCGTGAATCCTTTTATGGTTAGTGGATGTCTATTTTCTGCCAATACCAGGTCAATATATTGGAGCTAATTCATCTGACAAATCGCCACTGGGTACATTTTCCGTCATCAACAAAAAATATGTAGCTTTCATGAGAGAAGTGCTGGCTGTGTAGGTATGATATGTATGTGGGTTACATCTGCTCTTCCTTTTTGCTATGGACGGTTCGAATGCTTTCCTTTCAAGCTTTGCCCAAGTAGGCACAGATCTTAGGAGATTTACCTTAGCTGGACAGTGGAGGAAATTCATCCACAGTTGAATAAACCGGATGATCGCAATGCAGCTCTCTTGGGTTGAAACTAACTCTTGTTATACTTGCTTACTTAGCACCAAGAAAATATTTAGGGTATAAAACTGGCAATGAACTTAAAAGACTAACAGATTTAGTTCCGCCATGTAGGTGGGTAAGTAAGCAGACACACACAAGCAACTTACTGAAGTATAATTTACTTACCATACAATGTACTTATTTTAAGTGTAGAATGTATTTTTTTGCCCAAGAATTTGAGCCTTATAGAGGCCAAAGAGATCACAGAGAGCCTGTAGCTCACCCTCCACACTGCAGCTCAGAGAAACAGCCACACCACCCAGATGGTCAGTGGTAAGTGGAGAGGTGATACCCTATTTGGAGATGCTAATGGTAACCAGCCTATTGATTTGGCCATTTTGAGTAGAAACTCACCCTTTTGCAGGGAAAGGGAGGAAAGACTTTATGTAGCAGCCTGTGTAGAAGATGGCTCTGGGTTCCTGATATGTTCAAAATGAACATCTAACTGCTGGTTGCAGAGAGTGTAGGAAAAGATGGAAGGGGAAGTGCCTTCCCAGCAGGAATACTGAGGAAGACGAAGGCTTACGGTGAATGAAGGACTGAGAGTTTACTAAAGAATGGGAGTCTGAGGTGTTACAACAATTCCGACTGATGTAACGTCTGGATGCTGACAAAATTTATAAATGACTTTTTCAACCACTTCCTCTAGCAATGGCGTTGTTATATCCCATTGATTTTGAAATGAAATGTTACGGAATTTTCTTGCTTTAATGAGAAGGCAGATCCAACCGGTAAATAAAGTAATGATGAAAGCAATTAAAAGAGTGGAAATGAGAAATGAAGTAACAATACTCCTAATACTTAACCCAAATAGGCAGGTTTTGCTGATTTACTAAAAAGATTCATGTCCATCTAGAGGTAAACATATTGGGAAGCAATGCTCACTGTGAATAAACCCGCCCTTTGGTAAGAGGATAAAAGTCAATTAGTAATGTCATTTGTTTAAAAATCTGCCTGCACCTGGTTCTCATTTGTCCTCCAGCTGAGAAACCAAAGACAACTTCTTTTTCTTGCTTGTGGTCAAACAGCAAGTTCATTTCGCCATGGGATGATCAAATGGCCAGCCTCCCCGGCTTGAGAAGGTCTGCCTTTCACTTTCACTTGTTCAATCATCATTAACTCTGAAAAATGTCACATTCCATTTGTGCAATGAAAATTTCACCACCAGTGACCGTTTGGGTGAAGTTTTTGTAGGCGAGGCCCTAAATCTTGTAGAGCACCTCACACATTCTCAAGGTCATTTGCCTCGTTTCCTTGTTTAATGACAGTTGCCTAAGATGCTGGAGTCTGTCTGTAGCCTGACATCAGCAGCTCTGAAGAAACCTCTGTGTTGGGGTACGTGTCCCTCTCTGAGACTGAAAAGGTTCACACATATGTGTTATCTGACACGCACGCACCTACACCCCCTCCTTTGTTATCTATTGTATTATGCATACACACACTGGGGTTTTTACCAAGCAAAAGTCTTCTTTACTGGGGATAGACTGGTAAAAAAAAAGACCACTGGATGCAACCCATTCAAAGCAGGGTTTCCTTACTTTGGGAAGTCGGCTTCCCTGGACGAAGCTGCAATATCAACTTGGGAAGGTTCCAAAAAGTTTCTGGAAAGGAGAAATAGGCTTCTTTTTAACGTTTGCCACTGGGCTTGGAAGTCTGCACCTCCTTTGTTTATTATTTAATTATATTTCCCCCTCTGCAGAGAAGTTCTGAAATGCAAATCCCAACGAATGCGGCATTGGGCCAAATCCCTCACAGCACTCTACAAAAACGAATTTCTGGAAGTGAATGTCAAGGAGCAAGATACCTAAATTAAGAGGTCACTTGATCCAGAATCTTAAAGAGAAGCATAGTGTTTATTGGGGCAAGTCAAATAAATTTTGTGCCATTTGGCAAGCAAGTCATAGTTAAAACAGGCCCCAGTTACAAGTCCTGATAAAATTTTCAAGGTCAAAACCAAAAGAATGTTTAAGCTGAGCTCCCTATAGAGTCTTAGTGCCAGGGCGCTAATACACCATTTTAAATAGCCTCCAAGAAGGGCTTCTTGATTTCTAGCTCTAGTTTAATGTCAAAGTTCCACTGGGTCAGCTGCTGAAATAAGGAGGAGGTTATCAGCCTGACTGGATTATAGGCACAATGTGTTGGTCCCTTTCAACTAGCTATGCTTCATAATGTATTAGAATATTTCTTGTTGCCGATATCCAAGTTTTGATTGGCTAGAAGTTGGGGGTAGGAGAGAAGGCAAAAATAATCTAATAATTTTTTCCAATTCCCCCAGTTAATACAAGACCAGACCCTGGGTCTAAAGAAGCATCATATGGCCCCTAAAATAGGAAAAGGAATGTCCTGACATTTTAATGGCTGAGTTGACAGCATCCCTTTTAAGAAAAGAGATTCCAATCCTAAGAATCTCTTTAAGAAAAGAGATTCAGGTTATTAGCTGAAAAAAGCTTGCATGTAATTTCCTAGGAGAGACTGATACTTTTCTTATTCAAACACTTGAATATGTATCTGGTATTATAAGTGTATAATAAATATTAACTCATTTAACCCTCATAGTAATTCCAATAGGTGAAGTCACTTACCTAAGGTCATAGAACTATTCAAACCCAGAAGTCTAGGTCTATATGCATTATACAATGCCACTATTTTTTTTCACAAAGACTCCTCAGACTAGGCAACCCAAATGCCCATTTATCTGTTGCTTCAAGGTGAGCAGATGGTGTGCAAAGAGAACAGTGTTTGATCTGTTTGCTCCATGTCACAGGAATGGGAAATGGAGATCAAGTCTGTAAACGTCCCTTCTCACACTGATTTCTCCCACTCTCTCGTCTCCACCTTGTGGAGGTCACCTTTCTACTGTTGGCTCCTTAGTGCTGGCTCTGTCTGTCTGTCTCTCTCTCTCTCTCTCTCTCACACACACACACACACACACACACACACACACAGAGCTATTACTGTGCTTCAGTGAAGCTGCACAGGGTTTGTGATCTGGGCATAAAAGCAGACATCATTTGCTCATTAGAGTTAAGTTTTCAAGACGTGCCCCAATTACTGACCTCCACTAACGGCCTGGGTTTGCGCTCGACTGCAAACCTGAAGTGGCAGAGTTCACAGTAGCTGGTGTTTGAGGATGACAGCCAGTGCTCCAGGCAGCTCCGATGAATTGTCCCCAGGGTCCCTGTACATTCACATGGAGAGAGCAAGTCCTCTTGGCTGCTGCCCTCGTGGCAGATCCTGCACATCGGCCGGTCATTGAAGGGGCTGCAAGAGAAGAAGGGGCACCTGCTGGTAACGGGCTGGAAACCACTGCCATGCCGTGGTCCTCTGGCTCTGTGTCCTTCGGACCCTCACCCGAGGCAGCTGCTCAGAACAGACACCTGGTTTACAACCCGAGATCTACACTGGCACTCAGTAGTGGGAGCTGGGGTCCTTGGGCGTCTACTTCTGTCAATACAAAGAAATAGGGGGTGACCAATACCAGAGCAGGTGGGACCAGGGTCATAAGCGAGTGAAAAGGAGCAATGTTAATTTTACCTTAGACATCGAAGTAGTTCAGGCAAACCACCAATCAAAAAATAAAAATCATCCCTAGCTATTAAGAAGTTGTTTTGAAACGACACCAATTGTAGTTTCTAGACAAGCTGCATCTTTTGAACCAGGCTGGGACACTTTTGAATGCCCAGAGGTTCCTTTCCTTTCTTCTTTCAGTGGGATAGGCGAGTGAGAGGAGGGAAACAGACTGGCGGCCTACCTTGAAGCTGCCACACAGAACTGCAGTCTGAGCCAGAGCACGACGCTGTGGCAGCTTGGTCCTTGGAGCTTTCCTAGGATGCACTTTGGGACACTGAGGACAGTAAGCTGAAAGTGAGTAATGGTACGTGCTACCAAGGTGGCCTCAGTCCACAGCTTGGCCTTTAACTTGGAAACACCACCCCTGCACATTCTGTGAGGACACACAGGGTAGTGGTTTTTGAGGCAGGCTCTGGAGTACAGCTGCCTGGGCTCGAACCGCAGGTCCGCTGCTCACGAGCTGGCTAACTTTGGGTGAGTTACAGCATCTCTCTGGACTTTAGTTTCCTCATCTGTAAAATGGGCACAAAGCATGGTGCCTTCCTCATATGGTGACTGTGAGGATGAGAAAAGATAGTCCAGACTACAAGCTTAGAAGAGGGACTAGCACGTGGTAAGTGCCTAGTTAATGGTAACTATTTTCACTTGTAGAAAAACTCAGGTTGGGGAAAATCAAAAAACATGGCCCTCATCACATAAGCCAGAGGCCAATGGAAGGCTCAAACCATGGCCTCACTTCTCAATGGATACTGGAGGAATATCCCTCTCCGATTAATGTCTTCTTATATTGCTAGAGGTCCTTATTGGGTATTAGATTTTAAAATGTCATCATTGTATGCGCCAACCCAAGGACCAGACTCTTTACCCACCCTCTCCCGCCTCTTCCTGTCCCCCAGAGATGACAGTGTTCCAGGTTTATGCCCATCACTCTCTTTGACTCCATCTTTGTGGAAAGGCCTTTCTGGGGATGATCCTGGGAATGAGTGAAGGCTAAAAGGGGATTAAAAGAGGAAAGGATCTCCTTCCCACTTGCCAAAAGACCCCCTCTTGCTCAGGGGTGGGAAAAGAAAGTTTAAAGAGTTGACTTTTTTCTCTCATTATTACTGGCCTCTGTCATTCACACTGAACCAAATGCGTGTAAAACTGTAAAAGCTCTGGTTTACGTTTCTATGTGGTAGAACACACACACACACGCACATTGGCTCACAGGTCTCAGTCGTTTCAGCTCTGCAGACTGTTCTTCCCGATCAAATGAGGTGATTGATGGCTCGAGGGTGATGGGGGCCTATGCAGACATAACTCTCCGTCTCAGTTCACAGCAGAGCAGTGATGCTCACTCCCTCATCGTATACTGAGTTCTACCTAGCCAATTGTTACAAGTTTTCCCAGAGGTGGAAAAATATACATTGACCTTTTAAATTTTTTTCCTATTTCTTCCCTTTGCAATAGCCACACAGATTGAAAGTAGATGGCACATGGATAATGTTTACAACACGTGGCAGTGTGTGAGTCCCTGTCTGGTGGCCACCATGTGTGGGGCTAGGAGGGGGGGACAGAGAATGTTGTGGTGTCACTAGGAGTCCTGCTGCAGGGGCACGTAGGTGGGCCTGTATCTGCACCGGAGGGGTTGGCTGAATTGCTCAGACCAAGGTAAGCCGTCGAGGTCTGAGTGACTGACTCAAAGTTTCAGGGCCGGAAGTGTCAGCACTGAAACCAACAGGCAAGTCCAGTATTTTACAGTCGTAAGTCCCAATCCCACTTACCCATTCTGAAACTAACGGAGAAGCCAAGGAGTACCTAGTGGCCAGGCAGCCTGTGGCCCTCAACCTGCCAGTGGGCAGCAAGAGCACCAGAGGAGACCTCCAGGGACAAAGTGCTGGCCTGGATAAGCCGTCTCCGGGCTGCTCAGAGCCTTCTTTCTGGCTCCGGTCTATCACTCGGGGGAGACAACGATACTTCACGGGGCAGAGTGTGTATGAAGGATCGTGGCTGGGATGCAGGGAGAGCGAAGAAGGAAGCAGCAGAAGAGGCCCCCATGTGGGGATGCGCCAGAGGAGACTCCCCCAGGAAGTAGCTGTGGACAGCCCCCACCACGGCATGCTGAGTAGCCTGCACGTCAGAACGTCACTTCAAAAGTTTTGCCCACATATCCAATCACTTTGGCTCAGTCATCTGAAACCAGGGGCCTCCTCCATTCTATTCTAACAAAGGGCTACCTTTGTTAGCACCTGGAGACAACGAAAACGTAATTACTGTAGTAAGGTCAACATAACAAATGTTAAGCAAGCAACCCTGTGTCTTGTGGGATCCTCCCCTGCCTGCCTCTCTGCAAGTGTGACTTTAAGCGGAAAAGTTCACAACGTGAGTTTTATCTTTTTGTCCCATTGCTATAGAAACGGCCATGACAGAACATGTGTAGTTTTTTTTTTTTTTCCCCCTCCCAGTACCTCCTCTCACCTGACACAAAGACCTAAGCACTAATTACATTCCCTTTAGCATTTCCCATCTGACAGCCCTCCGAATTGATTTTAACTGTGGTACTACCTCTGGGTGGCAAGGGTCCGCACTACTGTTGACAGCAGCTGCCCGTCCTTGGCTGAAACTTGCATGACATACTGCGGCTGCCCATTCACTAGGCTGCCACAGTCCTCCACGGTCTTCACCACCGGTGCAGCTGAACTGGTGCAGTCTGGCAGCACTTCGGGCAGGTGACTGCAGCGGCTGGTTGTCATGGTAACGGACAGCAATTACTCTGCTAATGGTTTCCACATTCATACAGGATTTCCATCTAAGAGAGATCAGAAAACAGTTTACTTGGTCAGGGTGGTTAATAGAAAATGGACAATTACAGGCCACCATCATCATGTCATTATTTAATAGAAATAACAGGGGTGGCCTAGACGCCGTACATTATCTCGCTACCATTTAAAACGCACGCGCACACTCAGCCCACAAGAAACAGTGGACGTGGTTATGAACAGGACAGCGAGCGTGTCGGTGTCCGTAAACATCGAGGATCAGAGAGGGGAGGGCACGATGGCCCTGCAGCCAGGTCTGAATCGAAGATAAGCACTTCTCGCAATCTGGGCCAGAGAAGCAGTAAGTCTTCGTTAACACTCTGTCAAAGTTACTAGAACCATTATTAAAACCGCTTGGGGGGATTTCCCTGGTGGTCCAGTGGTTAAGACTCCACGCTTCCAACGCAGAGGGCCTGGGTTTGATACCTGGTTGGGGAACTAGGTCCCACATGCTGCAAGTAAGACCCAGTCAGCCAAAATTAAAAAAAAAAAAAAAAAAATGCACCACCTTTCTGACTTTTCCCATATCTGTGTTCCATAACACAATTATCTGCTCAATGTGTCTTGAAAATTACTTTCCTTTAAAAAGTTAACCTATTTTAGCCTTGTCTTAAAGTTATTCATGAAATGATAAGTTTGATGAGCTTGTTATATATATTTGTAAAGGACATTACAATAAATACATTAGTACTAAGTTTTTGGGTTTTTGTGTACCACTTAAAATCCAGGGACACTTGCCTTATCATAGGGGAACACATAGGCAAATGCAAGAAACTGATGAATGAGATCTCTACCACCTATGAAGAATAATCCATTCTTAATAAGGGCCTTACCTCGCTGACACATAGTCTACCACATAGAGTGCAAGAAATTCTGTTCCCAATCTGTGTGCTGTGGGCTTGAACTTGACCTCAAGTTCAAAGCATTCAGACCCAGTGGAGTAAGGAACACTGCTGCATCCAATAATAGAGCTGCATGTGATGTGTAAGAAATAGAGGACTTAAGAAACTTGCAGGAGGAATTCTTTATGTCTAAAGGTGGGAGGACACAGTTTCATGGTCCGTATGGACCATCTCTGCCCAGTCTGCTCACCTCGAGCTCCTAAGCCTGGGACAGCCTGGACTCAGTGGACAGTGGCAGGTTTGATGGATAGACTGAGTTCCTGTCGATAACCAGTCTGGGTGGTCAAGGCCCCAAGTCTAAACAAATTTGCTTCCCAACCCTAAGAGCATGTTTGGAATTCCTCAAAGGGTTATTTTCTCCCAGATATTTGTTACATTTTACTGGATTCTTACAGGTTTGGAAAATAGGATCTGCCCAACTTCCAGAACAATGTGCATCAATTGGACGTTCTCAGGAGGAGAACGCAGTGTTTCCAGATGAACTTGAGCTGACACTGTCCCTGCTGACAAGCACATATCCCACAGGCCTGACCATTGGATGGGAACGGAATCCCCTCCTTCCTGCTGAGGTGTCTGGCTGGCTCCCTTTCCTGTTCTCCTAGGCTGCCTCTAGTCCTCTCAGGGTCTGCGGTCTGGCCTCTTCCAGGAGCCCTTTGGAACCTGGCAATGGGGCGAGGGCTGTGGACACCAGCCCTGGTCTTAGGCCTGATGTGGGGCAGAGGCAGGGCTGCCCCTTCCATGTCACTGTCACGACTCTGGTGGGCTTCTCAACCCCCAGGTACCAAGCATTCAAGAAACACAATGAGATGATTAGCTAGTATACTTTTCCTTGTTAAAGAGGATTTGTTGCTTTTTTTTTTTTTTTCCACATTGCAAAAACAAGAATATATGTTACAGAAAGTATAGAACAGCACAAAGAAAATAAAAATCACTCAAAACCCCACCACTTGAATAACCACAGTAAACTTTTTAAGTTTTGGCAGGGTTGGCAGGGTGGAGTTGATTTGTAGCTGGGGCCACAGAACAAAAAGGATGTTCAAAGGTCGGCTTCGAAATCTATGTCTAACCCCTGTCCCCTGGCCTGCCTTTATAAATCCCCATTGACATGATTTTAAATTCTCATAATGCCTCACAGTCACAAAGTGTAACTTCCTGGCACAGCTCTTTTGCTTCACAAGGCAGCCACAGATTAAGAGCCAGGGGTGTGTTGGCAGGAAAAGCAGACACAGTGACCTTCTTGCCTCACGGAATCATTATGTCTGGGTGCAGTCTGAGAGTCTATTTTCGGGTTTTGCATTAACTCCAGCTCAGAGGGCCAAGCATTCCCTCCCTCCACTCCACGGAGCTGGAAGGAGGCAGAGAAGGGATGTAGAGTGAGAAAAGGAGGCCAGGCTGGTCAACGGTGAGGCTGCCCTTAGTGAGGGGAATGCCACTCAGACACACAAGGTTCCCAAGTTCATTCACTTATAACTAGACTGGATTAAGTCCTCACTAAAGGAAGTAGTTCTAAATGTCTGACCTAAATCTGCAATAAAATGCCCTTAAAACAGTTCTGGAGGGCTTCCCTGGTGGCTCAGTGGTTGAGAGCCCGCCTGCTGATGCAGGGGACACGGGTTCGTGCCCCGGTCCGGGAAGATCCCACATGCCGCGGAGCAGCTGGGCCAGTGAGCCATGGCCGCTGAGCCTGCGCGTCCGGAGCCTGTGCTCCACAACGGGAGAGGCCACAGCAGTGAGAGGCCCACATACTGCAAAAAAAAAAAAAAAAAAAAAAAACACAGTTCTGGAAGTAGAGTTTCCTTAAAACTGTAGTTTCACCTCTGGTTGATATTCTTCATTTCACTTGTCTTCTCAAAGGTGAAAGGGATATTACCCACCATCTGATCAGTTTATTCCATTCACAGAGAGTGCCAGGCACTGAGTTGGGCATAAAGAAATAAAAGGCTCCTCAACCTTGCCTTCTTCTGCAAGCAAGCCCTGGCTCTTTCCCCCGTGCCATCTCTGCAGAACCCTGAACCCAACTTAGGATTGAAATGATACTCGAGTCCAGCACTCACTGAAGAACACGCCAGCACCTCCACTGACCAGCACACACCAGAATAACCCTGAGATACTAAGTCCTGCACGCCAGGGTGAGTCCGCACACTCCTCAAAGACCATGTCTCGAATTGAAAGTGGGGTGGGAGGGGCTACACAGACGATTGGCACCTCGATCCTGGTGGGAAGCACTGAGTTGGTTCCAGCCCCAGAGAGGGAATCAAATCAGGTGGAGGGGGAGAGAAGGAAGCACACCTCCCCAACCTCAGTCAAAAGAAGCCCAGGGTGGGCTTCCCTGGTGGTACAGTGGTTGAGAGTCCGCCTGCCGATGCAGGGGACACAGGTTCGTGCCCCAGTCCGGGAAGATCCCATGTGCCGCGGAGCAGCTGGGCCCGTGAGCCATGGCCGCTGAGCCTGCGCGTCTGGAGCCTGTGCTCCGCAATAGGAGAGGCCACAACAGTGACAGGCTCGCGTACCATAAAAAAAAAAAAAAAAAAAAAAAAAAGAAGCAGCCCAGGGGCTGAGATCAAGGTGTGGGGCAGGAGTGGGCCTTGCAGGCTGTGGGCACCAATTGGCATGCATATGTTGCACCTCAGGCAGTGACAAATGGCCCACTGCATTTCCCTCTCTCTTTCAGAGCCACCTGGGAAAACAGCAGGCTGCTGCCGTGGATGCTAAAAAGAGCTGAGCTGTGGGTTTGTAGCCTAGCACTGGTCTTCCACTGATCTTTCCACAAAATTTCAAGTGCCATTTGACTGCTTTCTTATCAATACCGCCCCTAGGAACTCCACCCAAGAGCGCTGCTCTCTGGGATTTCTCAGGACAAAAAGCATGATGCTGGGAGGGAGTGGTGTCCATATACACTTGAAACCTCAAATTACACTGATAGGAGGAGTTCTTTGTTGGCCAGGCTTCACACCTTATATAATTCCTCAGGCTGAGAATAAAGCATGATTTGGCATTGGCCAAGTTCAGCTGCACTCAGTGGGAGGGCTGGGAATAGGTGGATGAGAGGGAGACAAATAGAAAAGGAAGGAGTGGCTACTGATTAGACAATGGTAAAGATAAAAAGGCCTGTCTGTGAAACTGTGACCCCTTTAAAGGACAGAGTACAGTTTCATAAAAGCAAGGACCCAACCAGGCTGCACCTAATTGTGGCTGCGTTTCTGCTGTCAGTAAGTGATTTCCATGGGAACATGGCTGGCATCAAGAGGATGCGTCCAGAGGACGAGGGGGAAGGGCAGGGAAGAGAGCCCCGCTCACCTGTGCAGCCCTCTTGCCTCACAGCCCCTGAACCTCCATAAGGACCACAGAGTTATGGGCAAGGCTCTGTTCTTAGAGGTAGGACACCCAAGCTTGCGCCCTGGCTCACCACATGCCTGCGTAAACCATTCAGTCTCTCCGACTTTGCTGAGATTACTTGCATTTGAAATTAGGGTATTGATACTTCCTGAGCCAGCTCCTCTGGTTGTTTGTGAGGCCTCAAATAAGACGAGACATGTGAACGTGCTCTGGAAGCTGGAATGAGCCGTGCACAGGGAGCCATGCACATGCACATTTTATTACTATATTAACCTTTCCTGCTCTTTTCCTGGCCTGGGTTGCATCTCTTCCATCTTGTATAACTGCTCTCCTCCATGGCTGGTCAGTTTGTACCCACTGCTCCCTCTGGGTCACACCTGAGCCCTGACATTGTGCCACTCCATCCCTCCCCGCGGGGAGCACAAAGGGAGTCTTGCTTGCAGCCTGTGTCTCCTCACCCTCCCAAGACCTGTCACCTTCACACTCCCCAACACAGGTTGCACTTTTCCATGAAAATGTTTAGTACAGATACCCGATGAAAAAACTGCTATTATGTTTGTTATTCGTGTCTATTTTTTCCAGCAGCTACCATTATCTTAGCTAATTTAAATACACTGGAAAAGAAAACACAAGCCACACCCAGCTGCCTTTTTAAGCCTGCTTCTATCAGAACTGCATTTTCAGTGCAAGTCAACTTTAATCTCTCAGATGTAGGATAAGAAGGCTATTTTGGGGAGGTACCTGGTGCGTTGGCATCTCTATTTGGGTATAAAAATTACCCACAGGATTTAAAGGTGAAAACAAGAGCATAAGGGTGTGTGTGCCCTGCTGCTAATCTGGTCGTGTGGGCTGCATGGGCAGTGGTCTGAGCGCCCAAGCTCCGCGCGGCAGTCTAGAGCCAGACTGGACCTCCAAATTCAACCCTAATGCTAATTCCAGAGATTTTAAAAAGTAGGCTCCTCAGGTGCTCAATATGTCCTGGAAGGGCCCTGTATGACCTCCAAAGCCAGAGTTGGCCAACAAAGCAAATCAAAGGATTCGTTCATTATTTTATCCATTCAAACAAGCATTTTTTGAGAACTTACTAGGTATTCCTAGGAAGTTTCTGGTGGTGCAGGGTCTAACCATTTCAAGTCCTGCTTTACATTTCCCAAGGGAAAGCACAGGCCACCAAACAGTATGGAGTGTTCCCCAGACCCTCTCCAGGGCTGCAGAGCCATGAGGACATGGCACCTTCCCCCTAGTAATCACGCCCTTGCCAGTTTGGGGGATACCACCCAATGCCCTACATTTGAGGGAATGAAAGTGCAGAACTATGGAATGGTTAGATGGCTTTCTGCTCCCACAGAGCTGTGCATCATTAATGCTGTTCCAGGATTCAGAAAACTGACCTTAGTTTTACATGAGCAAATCTGCCTCAAAAAGGATCTCAAAAATGTCTTTTAGTCTCCTTCGAGGAGCTGCATACTCAGGGAGCAAGGCCTCCTCTAATGAGGCCAAGGAATGGATGATACAAGTCGGTCAGTGATTGAAAGGGGAAAAAATAGCAATAATGGCCTGTCCAGGAACTTTCTCCTCTGAGTTGGATTTTTAGACTTTGAATTCTAAGAACAGTCTCTGAGAATAGGATCGCTCTTTGATAGAACATTTCCCTGGCTTTTCAGGCATGTTATAAACAGACAGTGCACTGCATGGCTGATGGACTGACTTAAGAGTATCCTGAATGTTCAGAAAAAATGAAGGCAGGCAGGAAATCACACACTGACCTTCCTTTCCAATGGAAATGGAGCACATGACTAATTTCAAAACCATTAACATGTAAAAGCAGCATATTTCTTCTGAGAATATGGCACAAAGGCTCTCCAAGGAGATTGCTGGGACATGATTACCAGCAACACTTAAGTTTTCAAAAACGCACCAAGGAGGCTATTCACTAAGAGTGTGTTAGCGGCAAAATAGCTGCTTCATTAAACTTAAATAGCCGCAGCAGGGCTGTGCCTACAGACCCAAGCTACCAAATTATACATTTCTTTTCTGGATGCTTCACTGACCTCATTATGTAGAGCAGAGAGTTTGTCATTCCAAATAAAGTAACCATCCAAGTCTTTATAAACATGTCTATCAGGTGCTTGATGAGTCTGCAGAGTGAAACACTGGGAGCCCAGTGAATTAAAAAAACAAACAAACAAAAAAAACGACTTCTCTTTTTGTCGTTTCATTCTTCCCTGCTACGTGCTCATTGTCACACTTACAGAGCAGAGTAAGCAGGTGAAATGCCTGTTTCCGAGCATGAAGGAATTTTTGATTTGGGGGTTATGGCATTTTATTGAGAAACGTGTAAACACCAACGGTGAACCATGGGAAGAAAAAAACCCAGACCAGCATAAGGCAAGTTGGATCCAGAGAGAGTTATAGCTTGTTCCCAATGTTCTTTTTGAAATTGATATCCAGTTATTTATCATTTCCCATCCACGTTATTAATTCTGATTCTCAGCCACAAGAAGTATCAGGCTAAGTTTTCTTCCATTTAAAATTACTATATATTTTTTTCAGCCAGGTAAAATCCTCTAGTTCTGCTGAAGGCAAATCAAGTAACGATTATCATATTTATACATATTTTTTCCCCTCAAGAAGTACTCATGAAATTAATTCAGATTTTGGAGGCTATCCCATTTTTTTCACTTCATTTTAATTATATAGAGGAAAATGGCAATTAAAATCCTACAACAACCCTGTGTGTTCAGAGGCACAGCGACAGCTGAATCACACTTGTAAATAACAATTGGTCCTGCACAAGGAGCCCTGCTGAGCTAGGGGAGCCATGGGGAAACAGAGCTGCCTGGTTGGGTTCCAGGAGCTCGGGAACCATCAGGGCACATCAGAAAAGTTTAAATGTCAAGTTTAAAAAATAGAGGGGAGCAGGCAAAGCAGAATGAGATGTTCATGGGACGTTACTCAGAGATGAGAAAAGTGTATGCTTCAAATGATATTCAGTGCGCCCAGTGCCAAACGGCTACCTGTTCAGCGTAAGGAAGGTATGGAGGGTACGGCACACTGACCAGGATGTCTGGTGATATGGAAGGAAAATATTTTGGCTACAAATGAGGGCTGAATACGCTTTAAGGACTACAAGTTCTGGATTTGTGGATAGGTTCATACACATCTTCCACCAGCCTCCAAGTGAATGCCCGCCATTAAAGGAAGTTGATTTGGGGTTCATTCCAAGTCATATCTCACCCTCCTCCATACAAACAACTTGGTACTAGCTACACAGATGTGCTCCATCTTGACCCCAGCCTCCCAGAGCTTGGAATAAAGCCAGCTGTGGCTTGTTTTAAGCCCCAGGGTTCCTTGGGGCTTTCCCCAGCTGCATTTCACCAAGACCATGGGGAGGTTGCAGTCTTGTTCTCTCACGGGGTAGGGTCCAAGCTCTGCATTCTGCCAGGCTCCGAGGCCCAGGTCTCCCTGCAGTGTTTGCTGGAGCCCCAGGAGACGTTTGGCTGGTGGACCTCCATTTACACACGAGGATATCCGAAGTTACTCAGCTCGCCAAGGAATAGTAAGGCAAATGCAGAGCAAAGACAAAAACTCTTTGGATTTTGCTTTTTAGCTCTGTCTTTGGCATTATGGGTGGGCTCCCTATCATATGCTTCATATTACTGAAAGTCCCCCAAACGCCACTGGTTCTTTCCCATGTGGTCAGAGTCTCCGGGTGTTTCTGTGTTGCCTTTGTACATACTTGGCTTTGGATTCAGGGGAACCTCTGGGAGCCTTTGTGGGGGAGGGGACAGAGCCCTAGTTTTGGATCAAGGAGTCCTGGCTTTGAACTGCTACTCAGAATTTACTTGGCACTAAGCCTCAGTTTCCTCCCTTACACGCTGGACCTGGGGTAGGTATGTGCCTGGCCTGTGGTGGTCACTTCGTAACGGGCAGTGCTTAAGATTGCAGTGTAGCAGGGTCAGCTCATATCAGCCGAGGACCAGGGTGGGGAAGAGAGGTCCCTTCCAGACCGTACCTCTAATCCCCTTGCCTAGCCCACCCCTCTGTAGTCATCCTTACTACCCTACCATCTTCCCAAGCGAATGTCTTTTGGGGGCAGAACTGCTGACAGTTCTGTTTTGACAGTCTTGTATAACATAGGTAAAAAAAGACAGAAATGCTCCCTGGAATTACTCTTCTCAGCTCTTGGACACTGCTCCCCTTTCCCTCCACTACACACACACTCACACATACACACAAAAACCACAGTTTCTTTTTATTGGTTCCCTAGAATGTGTCCAGTCTTTTAAACCATCAATATATAAACAAGCACAAGAAAAAACTAACACTTAGCCAAGGACCAAGTTATCTGAGATCACTTTATCACTTAATTTCTTGACAGTTGTATACTCTGGATTCTTGTGGGCCGTGAAATTGGTGGCAAATAGGGCCTCATTCGTATTGATACTTCCTATTTACCTCAATGCAAAGCGCTTCCAAACCCCTTCAAAGGGGCCTCTCAGGCCTTCTGATTTCTAAGTAGAGCACATGTTCCCTCCCACACTTGCTCCTCTGGCCGTCTGTCCCATCTTGCCCTGCATCTTGAATTGATGGTTGCATTGGCCCCGCATCTTACACAGCCCACACCCATTGGAGTGTCAGCTTCATCTGGACATTTTTTAGTGTGAGAACCAGCCCACTCTCTCCCCAAGCCTCCACCGGAGCCGAGTGTTTAAAGTCTGCTAGAAATGCTCCAGGGCATCAGCTTACGTGGAGGGCTGTCTTCCCTTAGGCCACTCAATCACTCAGGAGGAAGGTCCTAAATCAAATATCTGGTCTGTTCATTTCTTTGTGTATTCGTCCTTGCAAAAATAATGAGTGAGGTTCCTTAATGTGACCCCTCTTGTTTGACAGAAACAAAAACAACCCTACATGGACACTGAATTAACTTATTATCCAAGACCAAACAACCAAATATTAAAGCAGAGGTCTACCTTTACTTTAAAATTTTCATCTGATGGTAGTTTTCCTTCAGAACAGACAAAAAAATTACACTATTAATAGCAAGAGTGAGGGTCTATTTTTCTATTTTCATAGCACTATTCATTTTCTATTCTCTAATTACTTAATAAATACAGTGGGTCTTTACTGCCTTTGAGGGTGAAAATAACAGTTATACCCCTATGGAGCTCGTTCATTTGCTTTATGGGCTAAAAAATCTCTAGTGTGTCACAAATTAACACAATGTTCCCGAGGACTGTGTTTTACTCTTGACTCTCCAATTTCACTAATAAATGTGAAAAACACATGTAGCCAGATAAGTCCCTGGAGACCAGCCACCGCAGACACTGAAGAAAGCAAGTTATTCCAGCTAAGATCAGCATTCACTTTCACATTGGAGACTATTTGTCTCCCAAATTCTCCTCCAATTACTTGACATGAAGCAATGAAATTGGTTTCCAGTGACTACCCCCAAAATCTTAGAAAACTAGTTTTCTTTTTTTTTTAAATAAAGGATATCTTCAAAAAAAAGAAAAAAACATAAAATTTTTGATCATCAGATAATGACCTTTTTCTAATCACATCTCCAGTGGATTCCCCACCACCTTCTGAGACAGCTGTTACTCTTTTTAAAAAATATTTTTATCAAGAAAAAATTCAAACAAATAGGGAGAAAACTACAGTAACCCCACATATTCTTCATCATCCCAATCTAGCAAGATTTTGCTACACTTGTTTCACCCTTGCTTCCTTCCTTCCACCCTATTAAGATTTTTATGCAAGTCTCAGAAATTGTCATTTTACCCCTACATACTTAAGTATGAATTTCTAAAAATATGAACATTTCTTATAGAACCACAAAACCATTATCATACCTAACAAACTTAATAATTCCTTGGTATCATCTGTTATCCAAACTGTATTCAAATTTCTCCAACTGTCTTGAAAAATCTTTTATGGTTGCTTTGTTTAAATGATCCAGACAAGGTGTAACATTTGGATACATCTAAGTCCGTCTCACCTGCACACAGCCACTTCCCTTTTTCCCCCTTGCCAATGTCTTGCTAAAGAAACTGGCACAGGGCTCCTCTTAAGCCCCATCCCAATAGCTACGTTCTTAATTTTTCTTGTAGTATCATTTAACTTTTTCTTCTATCCCCTGTATTTTCTGGAACCTTACTGATTGGTTTAAGTTCAAGTTCAACTCTTCTGCAACAATAGCTCATGTCGTGTACTTACCTATTGCATCAGAGCGGGCAGGCTCCTAAGATAACAATGAACCACTTTTAGAGGGTTCAGGTGAGGGCAGCCTGATTCCTCCATTGTGGAGTTCCCCATAACATACCTAATGGGCTAATGATTGCATCCCGTTTATGACAGGTGCTTGAATCAATGATTTCATTTGGGGGCTACAGAATTATGCTTTTCCAATTCTAACTTCCCTTCCACATTTAGTGGCTAGAGTTCTCATGTGAAAAAGAATTTTCCTTCATCAACACTTGCAATCTGGTCATTCTGAAATACAATTTGCACAGAGAAGCCATAATAACTGCTTAATTCTTTCCTTTGACTGCCAGTTTTCAGAGTAAGGAATTGGTGCTTTAGGTATATCCTATAGTAACTGAGTTGTTTTTGTTGCTTTCTATGTTATTCTTAAAGGTCCATCTGTCTTTATTGAAATTTAAAAAAAAATCAAATCACCACCCAATAACTAACCCTTCTGCTTGAATATAGAGAACTGGATTTGTAATGAAAAAGGACACAAAATACGTCTGAGCCCAAGTCCCTGCCATTGTGTATCTCTCTTCTCACTGGAAGGCCAGGCACTGTTTCCCTTGCCTACTTTGGTATACGACTCTTGTTTTTAGGGTTGATAGAGTCTTTCCCTAGGCTGAACACTCCCTGAAGGCAGAGGTCTTCTGCATTTACTGATCCCTTAGGAAAACAAGAACAATCTGAAACTCTACCCCCTTCGGCTTACTGCGGCACAGTTGACTTGGTGTCACTTGCTCCCGTGAGCAAGTGACTTCCACTGTCTTATCATTCACTGAATATATCTGAAGGTGCCGCCAGTGTAGAAGCCAGTCGGCAGAACTACACCACTTCAGACTGACTAGCTAAGGTCATCAAGTCTGTACTAGATTTTTGGGCTTCGTCTGTGACCCATCAGGAAACCATTCCTGTCCAATGAAGCCTGCAGGTGCCATCTGGCATGGCCACACCCAGCTCCAGGCTGCAATGGTGGCACATTAACACGATGGGCAAGCTTCCACTAGGGGAAGAAAGAAACTGCATGTGGGTGAAACTTGCACATGTATGAGAAACAGCTCCCTTTTCACCTTCTCACTAATAAGGGTGAAAACATTCAGGCCATTCAGAGGTATTCACCACAGAGGCATTTATAAGTCTTCCTTAACAACGGCTGACAAGTGTCTCTGAGACGACAGGAATCCAGGGTATTTCTTTTTTGCTCTCTAAGAGCAGAGATATTTTCTGCCCATTATTGCCTTGTTTTACTGACAGGCATCTGTCAGTTAGACATTAAAACAGAGTGATAATGGGAAGATCATATGCTGGCTTTGTCCACACACTCCAAGAGGGAAGCACTCATGAAAAATGTGTATTTTGGTAAACCTAGACGCTCATGTGCCCACCTGCATTTCTATTAAGTTGGAAACTGAGTATAGAATAGCAAAGCAGTGAGAAGAGGAATAACAGAGGGATGGGATCAGAGGAGATTCCTAAATGGCCCTGCAGACACCAGTGTGGGGATCCGCTGCTCTGTGCAGGAGGGGGATGGGTTAGGAAATGCTCGCCAAAGACGATGAGCAGGATAGCAGCAGTTTTTTTCTGGCTTAACTGGAACTCACTGAGAGCTGCTGAACCAGGGAACTGGCAGAAAACATCTTCCGTGGCTCTGTAAATGGAGGACGTTCACACATTCTGAAATAGCATAAATACTCCCTTTTGAAACAGAGGTAAAAAAGGGAAATGCACATTTTAAATAAACTAATAAAAGCAATTCAATTCCTACTGAGAATCTTCTAGTAAATAGTTCTCTGTCAGAAAGTAATATTGTTACTCAGATATTTGAATCTCCAGTCATATGTTCAGGTTCTGACTTCTTGGCTAATGCAAGTAAAAGCATATCCTACACACACACACACACACATACGCGCATGCCCCGTATAATGCCATCTTTTTTTTCAATCAAATAAAACTTTAATTTATTCAATTAATGATTATAGTAGAATGCCATGCTTATGCTGACAATTCACCATAAAATCTTACCATTCTGTACTGAGCCATAGAGCCTAGAGACTACTCAAGTATAATCCCTACTGTAAAGTTCCAATATGTGCACAGTGGGAGGAAAATAGGTGCCATCGTATTCAGTGGCAGTAGTCAACTTGAATAGGACAGAAGCCAGAAATCACTAGCCTCACCAGTAAAAAGTGTTACAATTTTCTTTTATAATTAAAAAAAAATTTTTAACATCTTTACTGGAGTATAATTGCTTTACAATGGTGTGTTAGTTTCTGCTGTATAACAAAGTAAATCAGCTATATGTATACATATATCCCCATATCTCCTCCCTCTTGCGTCTCCCTCCCATCCTCCCTATCCCACCCCTCTAGGGGGACACAACGCACTGAGCTGATCTCCCTGTGCTATGCAGCTGCTTCCCACTAGCTTTATGTTACATTTGGTAGTGTATATATGTCAATGTTACTCTCTTATTTCATCCCAGCTTACACTTCCCCCTCCCTGTGTCCTTAAGCCCATTCTCTACGTCTGTATTCCTGTCCTGCCCCTAGGTTCTTCAGAACCATTTTTTTTTAGATTCCATATATATGGGTTAGCATTTGTTTTTCTCTTTCTTTTTCATTTATTTCTGATCTGATTTTTATGATTTCTTTCCTTCTGCTAACTTTGGTGTTTCTTTGTTCTTCTTTCTCTAATTGCTTTAGGTGTAAGGTTAGGTTGTGTATTTGAGATGTTTGTTGTTTCTTGAGGTAGGATTGTATTGCTATAAACTTCCCTCTTAGAGCTGCTTTTGCTGCATCCCATAGGTTTTGGGTCATTGTGTTTTCATTGTCATTTGTTTCTAGGTATTTTCTGATTTCCTCTTTGATTTCTTCAGTGACCTCTTGGTTAGGTAGTAGTAGTAGATTGTTTAGCCTCCATGTGTTTGTATTTTTTACAGATTTTTTTTCCTGTAATTGATATCTGGTCTCATAGCGTTGGGGTCAGAAAAGATACTTGATATGATTTCAATTTTCTTAAATTTAACAAGGCTTGATTTGTGACCCAAGATATGATCTATCCTGGAGACTGTTCCGTGAGCACTTGAAAAGAAAGTGTATTCTGTTCTTTTTAGATGGAATGTCCTATAAATATCAATTAAGTCCATCTTGTTTAATGTATCATTTAAAGCTTGTGTTTCCTTATTTATTTTCATTTTGGATGATCTGTCCATTGGTAAAAGTGGGGTGTTAAAGTCCCCTACTTTGATTGTGTGTCAGTTTCCCCTTTCGTGGTTGTTAGCATTTGCCTTATGTATTGAGGTGCTCCTATGTTGGATGCATAAATATTTACAATTGTTATATCTTCTTCTTGGATTGATCCCTTGATCATTATGTAGAGTCCTTCTTTGTCTCTTGTAGTAGTCTTTGTTTTAAAGTCCATTTTGTCTGATATGAGAATTGCTACACCAGCTTTCTTTTGATTTCCATTTGCACGGAATATCTTTTTCCATCCCCTCACATTCAGTCCGTATGTGTCCCAGGTCTGAAGTGGGTCTCTTGTAGACAGCATCTATACGGGTCTTGTTTTTGTATCCATTCAGCTAGTCTATGTCTTTTGGTTGGAGCACTGAATCCGTTTACATTTAAGGTAGTTATCAATATGTATCTTCCTATTGCCATTTTCTTTTTTTTTTTTTTTTTTTTTGCGGTATGCGGGCCTCTCATTGTTGTGGCCTCTCCCGTTGCGGAGCACAGGCTCTGGACGCGCAGGCTCAGCGGCCATGCCTCATGGGCCCAGATGCTCCATGGCATGTGGGATCTTCCCGGACCAGGGCATGAGCCTGTGTCCCCTGCATCGGCAGGCGGACTCTCAACCACTGCACCACCAGGGAAGCCCCCTATTGCCATTTTCTTGTTTTGGGTTTGTCATTGTAGGTCTTTTCCTTCTCTGTGTTTCCTACCTAGAGAAGTTCCTTTGGCATTTGTTGTAAAGCTGGTTTGATGGTACTGAATTATATTAGCTTGTGCTTGTCTGTAAAGGTTTTCATTTCTCTGTTGAATCTGAATGAGATCCTTGAAGGGTAGAGTAATCTTGGTTGTAGGTTTTTCCCTTTCTTCACTTTAAATATGTCCTCCACTCCCTTCTGGGTTGCAGAGCTTCTGCTGAAAGATCAGCTGTTAACATTATGGGGATTCCCTTGAATGTTATTTGTTGCTTTTCCCTCGCTGCTTTTAATATTTTCCTTTGTGTTTTATTTTTGATAGTTTGATTAATATGTGTCTTGGCGTGTTTCTCCTTGGATTTATCCTGTATGGGACTCTCTGTGCTTCCTTGACTTGATTGACTATTTTCTTTCCCATATGAGGGAAGTTTTCAAGTATAATCTCTTCAAATATTTTATCAGTCCCTTTTTTTTCTCTTCTTCTGGGATCCCTATAATTTGAATGTTGGTGCATTTAATGTTGTCCCAGAGGTCTCTGAGACTGTCCTCAATTCTTTTCATTCTTTTTTCTTTATTCTGCTCTGTGGTAGATATTTCCAGTATTTTATCTTCCAGGTCCCTTATCTGTTTTTCTGCCTCAGTTATTCTGCTATTGATTCCTTCCAGAGAACTTTTAATTTCATTTATTGTGTTGTTCATCATTGTTTGTTTGCTCTTTAATTCTTCTATGTACTTGTTACATGTTTCTTTCATTTTCTCCGTTCTATTTCCAAGATTTTGGATCATCTTTACTATCATTATCCTGAATACTTTTTCAGGTAGGCTGCCTATTTCCTCTTCATTTGTTCGGTCTGGTGGGTTTTTATCTTGCTCCTTCATCTGCTGTGTTTTTCTGTCTTCTCATTTTGCTGAATTTACTGTGTTTGGATTCTCCTTTTTGCAGGCTGCAGTTTCATTGTTCCCATTGTTTTTGGTGTCTGCCTCCAAGTGGCTAAGTTTGGTTCAGTGGGCTGTGTAGGCTTTATGGTGGAGGGGACTGGTGCCTGTGTTCTCGTGGATGAGACTGGATCTTGTCTTTCTTGTGGGCAGGACCACGTCCGGTGATGTGTTTTGGGGTGTCTGTGAACTTATTATGATTTTAGGCAGCCTCTCTGCTAATGGGTGGGGTTGTGTTCCTGTCTTGCTAGTTGTTTGGCATAGGGTGTCCAGCACTGTAGCCTGCTGGTTGTTGAGTGGAGCTGGTCTTAGTTTTGAGATGGAGATCTCTGGGAGAGCTTTCGCCCTTTGATATTATGTGGGCTGGGAGGTCTCTGGTAGACCAATGTCCTGAACTCAGCTCTCCCACTTTAGAGGCACAGGCCTGAGACCCGGCCGGAGCACCAAGCCCCTGTCAGCCACTCAGCTCAGAAGAAAAGGGAGAAAAAAAAAGAAATAAAGACAGGAAACAATAAAGTAAAATAAAATAAAGTTATTAAAAAATTATTAAAAATAAAAATGTAATTAAAAAAAAGGAAAGAAAGAACAACGAAACCAAAAAACAAATCCACCAATGATAACAAGCACTAAAAACTGTACACACAAAAAAATGGATAGGCAGAACCCTAGGACAAATGGTAAAAGCAGCTATACAAACAAAATCACACAAAGAAGCATACACATACACACTTACAAAAAGAGAAAAAGGAAAACATATATATATTAAAAAAAAAAAGAAGAGAGCAACCAAATCAATAAACAAATCTACCAATGATAATAAGGTCTGAATACTAAACTAAAATAAACACAAAACCAGAAACAAATTAGACACAGAAAGCAAACCCCAAGTCTACATTTGCTCCCAAAGTCCACTGCCTCAATTGTGGGACGATTCGTCGTCTATTCAGGTATTCCACAGATGCAGGGTACATCAAGTCCATTGTGGAGATTTAATCTGATGCTCCTGAGGCTGCTGGGAGAGATTTCCCTTTTTCTTCTCTGTTCGCACAGCTCCTGGGGTTCAGCTTTGGATTTGGCCCTGCCTCTGCGTGTAGGTCACCTGAGGGCATCTGTTCTTCGCTCAGACAGGATGGGGTTAAAGGAGCAGCTGATTAGGGGGCTCTGGCTCACTCAGGCCTGGGGGAGGGAGGGGTACGGACGTGGGGTGAGCCTGTGGCAGCAGAGGCCAGCGTGACGTTGCAGCAGCCTGAGGCGCACCGTGCATTCTCCTGGGGAAGTTGTCCCTGGATCGTGGGACCCTGGCAGTGGCAGGCTGCACAGGCTCTTGGGAGGGGAGGTGTGGATAGTGACCTGTGCTTGCACACAGGCTTCTTGGTGGCTGCAGCAGCAGCCTTAGCATCTCATGCCCGTCTCCGGTGTCCATGATGATAGCTGCAGTTTGTGCCCATCTCTGGGGCTTGTTTAGGTGGTGCTCTCAATCCCCTCTCCTCACACACCCCGAAACAATGGTCTCTTGCCTCTTAGGCAGCTCCAGACTTTTTCCCGGACTCCCTCCCGGCTAGCTGTGGCGCACTAGCCCCCTTCAGGCTGTGTTCATGCCGCCAACCCCAGTCCTCTCCCTGGGATTTGACCTCCGAAGCCCAAGCCTCAGCTCCCAGCCCCCACCCGCCCTGGCGGTGAGCAGACAAACCTCTCGGGCTGGTGAGTGCTGGAAGGCACAGATCCTCTGTGTGGGAATCTCTCTGCTTTGCCCTCTGCACCCCTGTTGCTGTGTTCTCCTCTGTGGCTCCGAAGCTTCCCCCCCTCCACCCCCGTCTCCACCAGTGAAGGGGCTTCCTAGTGTGTGGAAACTTTTCCTCCTTCACAGCTCCCTCCCGCTGGTGCAGGTGCCGTCCCTATTCTTTTGTCTCTGTTTTTTCTTTTATCTTTTGCCCTACCGAGGTACCTGGGGGAGTTTCTTGCCTTTTGGGAAGTCTGAGGTCTTCTGCCAGCGTTCAGTAGGTGTTCTTTAGGAGTTGTTCCACATGTAGGTGTATTTTTGATGTATTTGTGGGAAGGAGGGTGATCTCCATGTCTTACTCCTCTGCCATCTTGAAGGTCCCCCAATTTTGTTTTTTAAAAACAAAGTTGGGGAAGATGATTTTCTGCAGTGATTCAGCACGTGAGCAGTGGAACTGGACACCTTTGGTTTGAGTTCCAGATTTTCCATCTATCAGTTTTGTGTTTTCAAATGGTGGGGTAAAATGGTGCCCATCTCACATTTGAGGATTCAATGGGATAATGTATATAAAGTGCCTAGCATAGAGCTTGGCACACAGCAAACACTGCTACCTGCAATACTGTGCTAAGGCCACAGCAACTTCAGATGTCTCTAGGGTGAACTATGGTTTGTGATATTTCTGCTCAAGCCAACAGAAGTTTATCACATTTATCACAATACTAATACTAATGTGGGAAGCAACACAGTACTTTGAGAGGCACAGTGGAGGATCAGAAAAAAACATGAGCTTAGGAAGGAATCAGGCACATGGCTTTGAATACTGGCTCTTGCCACCAGCTCCCAGGGTTCAATCTTGGATAAGCTGCTTCTCTGCATGTCAAGTCACCCACGTGTGAAAAAGTAAAAGATGGTTGACTTCCTTACAGAGTCATTGTGCAGTTAGCCCACAGGGTATGTAAAATGCTCTGCCCAGTGGGAGGGCCGCTCAGTGGTATCTCCCATTATTATTAGAATGTTATATCAGGCTCTGGAGACTGACAGAGGTGGGCCTCATGAATGCTGTCACTAGATAGTGTGATCCTGGACTGGGGCGGACAGGTCAGAACTTGCCAGGGGAACTTTTGGGTGGGACAAAACACACATCCCCAGGCACATCAGGAATCTAAAGAAATTAAGTGCTACTGGAAGGTGAAGTGTGCAGAGTCTATTATCTTAAAACACAGCATCAATACAATACAGAATAGAAGATTATCTCCCTTTGTCTAGAGGGCATATATGAGGCTCTGGGGAGCCAGGAGGGCCACTATAGCTCTTGGAACTTTCCCTTTATCCTCCTTGGGTTTACTCAAGAGCTAGGTACCATTTGGCCCCAGAATGAGATAACTACTCTGAGGCATTTAGCATTGGGGACGATGTGTCTTTGCACTTTCCTAACAATAAAGGGAGAATCAAATTATGTTTGTAATTCCACTTCCACTTGTTGATGCCACATTCCAAGAACCAGGCAATCTCTTTATCTTGTTTACACAGTACTCAGCACAGGGCCCACTCAGATGTTTACTAGGTACATTAGGGAGAAATGGATGTTCTTTTAATAAAACAGGGATATGTGGACAGAGAAATTTACAACTTTTTGGATATCTGGGTCATAAGGATCTGCATACTTGAAAGAGGCTGGAATAAACTGCATCATGATTTTTATCAAGTTCTACTTTCAAGGTGACATAAAATATGTGTCCTGTCTGCTAGGGGAGAAAATGCAACCAAAGGTAATCCATGATGACAGTGTGTATGGATGCAAATGAGGCATGATGATTTCTCCTGTTTCATCTGTTCATAAATTGGGCTCACTTCTTAGATTTACAAACGATGATCACTATGGTAAATTCAGTAATAAAATTTTCTGCTCTAAACATAGCATTCTCCTCAGTATCTTTTTAGAGCCCTTAAGTGGTTTTGATGTACATGAAAGTAAAAACTGGGGGAATTAAAAGTTACACAAATAACGAAGATGAGTTCCTAGGTGAATTACCCATTACTGTGGAGGTTTTTGAATATTTTCATTAAAAAGAGTAAAAAGGCCATTTAAAGATAGTTGTGTATCTACAAATGATTGTAAAGTCATTCTCTTTATTTCTTTCCAACTCCCATAAGCCTCTTTTATTAGTTTCAAGGAATAAAGCTCCAATCTGCTTCAGTAAGCTGCATTATTTTTTAAAGTACAAAACATACATGGTTTCTTTACATGAGCAATCTTCTTTAATGGCAATGCAGTCATTGGGAAGACTGCATTAAAAGGTATGTTTTATAGATCCTCCCTCCACCTTCTATACCTCTCTACTTTCTTTTTAAAAAGAATATTAACACAAAAATAAACTCAAAATGGATTAAAACCTAAATGTAAGGCCAGATACTATAAAACTCTTAGAGGAAAACATAGGCAGAACACTCTGACATACATCACAGCAAGATCCTTTTTGACCCACCTGCTAGAGAAATGGAAATAAGAACAAAAATAAACAAATGGGACCTAATGAAACTTAAATGCTTTTGCACAGTAAAGGAAACCATTAACAAGATGAAAAGGGAACCCTCAGAATGGGAGAAAATATTTGCAAACAAAGCAACTGACAAAGGGTTAATCTCCAAAATATACAGTCAGCTCATGGAGCTCAATATCAAAAAAACAAACAACCCAATCCAAAAATGGGCAGAAGACCTAAATAGTCATTTCTCCAAAGAAGATATACAGATAGCCAACAAATATGTGAAAGGATGCTCAACATCACTCATCATTAGAGAAATGCAAATCAAAACTACAGTGAGGTATCACCTCACACCCGTCAGAATGGCCATCATCAAAAATTCTACAAACAATAAATGCTGGAGACAGTGTGGAGAAAAGGGAACCCTCTTGCACTGTTGGTGGGAATATAAATTGATACAGCCACTATGGCAAATAGTATGGAGGTTCCTTAAAAAACTAAAAATAGAACTACCATATGACCCAGCAATCCGACTACTGGGCATATACCCTGAGAAAACCATAATTCAAAAAGAGTCATGTACCACAATGTTCATTGCAGCACTATTTACAATAGCCAGGACATGGAAGCAACCTAAGTGTACATCGACAGCTGAATGGATAAAGAAGATGTGGCAGATATATACAATGGAATATTACTCAGCCATAAAAATAAACGAAATTGAGTTATTTGTGGTGAGGTGGATGGACCTAGAGACTGTCATACAGAGTGAAGTAAGTCAGAAAGAGAAAAACAAATACCATATGCTAACACATATATATGGAAACTAAAAAAAAAAAAAAGGTTCTGAAGAACCTAGGGGCAGGACAGGAATAAAGACGCAGATGTAGAAAATGGACTTGAGGACATGGGGAAGGGGGAAGGGTAAGCTGCGATGAAGTGAGAGAGTGGCATGGACATTATATACACTACCAAATGTAAAACAGATAGCTAGTGGGAAGCAGTCACATAGCACAGGGAGATCAGCTCGGTGCTTTGTGACCACCTAGAGGGGTGGGATAGGGAGGGTTGGGAGGCAGACACAAGAGGGAGGAGATATGGGGATGTATGTTTATGTATAGCTGATTCACTTTGTTATACAGCAGAAACTAACACACCATTGTAAAGCACTTATACTCCAATAAAGATGTTTAAAAGAAAAGTATTAAGACCCACTTCTTTTTCACAAGTATCTGGCATAATATTTTCTGACTCATTCAATGAATAAATGAATTCACTGTCTTGATATCAAATTCTGCATCCAGGTCATCAAGTCATACAATCAGGGCTGATATAGACCTCCACTTTAGAAATACAGTACACTCTATCTGGCTTAACTTCTAAGCAGTCTAGTATCCCCTCTACTATTTGACAGTTACCTATATTTTAATCTTGTTCTTGAATTTTGAATAATCCTTACATTCATTCCCAAACTTGAAACCAGGCACTCCTATCTACAGGTCATTTAGGAATGGTAACCGGCAGACCATGAATTTGAACTCTTAACTTGGAAATGACTTGCAAGCATCTCTAAAACAAAGAATTTCTAATTCCCTTCCTCACTTGTCCCTATGCACGTAGTCTTCTTAAGTTGGCATGGAGGATACTGTTGAAAAATGAAATAAAAAATGAATGAATGTAATGAATAAATGACTGAATGAATAGGCAAAGATACATAATGCTTCAGAAGTAAAGCAATTCCCATTTTCCTATCAATTCAGGACACTTTGAAAGTATAGAAAAGGAGGCTCTTGGGTCAAAGATCTTATCCTGTCTACCCAGGCCCAGGTTCCTGATTTGCTGTATGAGGCAGAAGCATGGCGCAAGCTGCATGTTTCTGGCATCCTGATTTGGGACTCAAGGGTACATTTTTCCCAGTGGGGATAAAATGGCTGGTTAGAGTTGAAATGGTACCCTTACTTCCACATTCAGAAACACTATTATATGATTGGGCTCTTAAGAGTTGGTGTTGGAATCTAAACATCACATCATCAGGTTTCTATATGTCACAACATACCATGTTCGCAAGTTAAGGGAAGCCTGCCCATTCTGTTTCTGAATGACGTGAAGTAGCAAAACCACCAGAAAAAGCTCCTGTCCTAATGAAAAAAAAATGTTGCTCTTTCAGTCCCCTGAAGCTGTTGGTTTGGGTAGACAGGCAGGCAAAGGTAGCAAAAGAGTGCAAGTGTGATGGTTAATTTTATGTGTCAACTTGACTGGGCCACAGGGTGCCCAGATATTTGGTCAAAGAGTATTCTGGGTGTTTCTGTGAAAGTATTTTTGGATGAGTTTACATTTAAATTGATAGATTGAGTAAAGCAGATTGCCTTCCCTAATGTGGGTGGGCCTTGTCCAGCCAGTGGAAGATCTGAATAAAACTAAATGTTGATTCTCCCCGAAATAAGAGGGAATTCCTCCTGCCTAACTGCCTTTGAGCTGGGATATTGGTTTTTTTCCTACCTTCAGATTTGAAATAAAACACTGGCTCTACTTAGGTCTCAAACCTGCCAGCCTTTGGAAGGGAGCTTATGCCATTGACTCTCCTGGGTCTCCAGCTTGCCAACTCACCCTGCAGATCTTGATATTTGTCAGCCTCCATAATTGCGTGAGCCTATTCCTTATAATAAATCCCTATCTATCTATCTATCTATCTATCTATCAAATCTATCATTTCCCTCCTATCCTATTGGTTTTGTTTCTCTGGAGAGTACTGACTAACATAGCAGGAAGCACCAAAGAGCTGATAACCTAAAAAATATATATGTATATACATGTATATATGGCTTTAAAATCCATGAAGTAAAATCTAAGCAAATTCCCAATTACCTTCTTGTTGGCGCTCAGGCTATTGTAAAAAGTAATGCATGATCCCGGATCATACACTTAAGAGAGCGGATGACAGGGTTCTGCCAGGCAGAAACGTCACGGGTTCTTCTCAGCACGTGAGGAGCCCTCACACACACCGAAAAGTAATTCGGAAGTGTGTGTCAGTGGCCTTAAAATGGTTGTGCCTTTCCTTTTAGGAATCTCTTTTTAAGACATAATGTTTGAACCTCTTCTTAGGGAATCTATTTTAGGGACATAATCAGAAATGCAAACAAGGACTTAGGCACAACCTGCAGTGCTTCTTTATACAGTGCAGTATTCCTTTTAGTAGCGCAAGACAACTGTCCAACAGTTGGGGAAAGGTTAAATAAATGGAGTACCTCCAAAAATGTATTGTTAGTGGGACCATCAACATTAGTTTTATAATCAACACTTAATGGCACTGAAAATACAATACAAGGCTACGTGGGGAAAAACAAAAGTAGACTCTACAAGTATTTATACCTATAATTTCAACTACCAAAGACAGAAAGGTGGTATATCAATGTATGAACAGTGGTTCTCTCTGGGTAGTAAGTGATTCTTATTTTACTTTGAATGTTTATGCTTTTCGTATTTTCTAAAATAAAAAAAATATATTTTTATTGTATTTAGAAAAAAAGGATGAGCAAATATTTTAGAGCCCTCAAGAGGGGGAAGCATATTAAACCACCTCCTGAGAAAACAAACAATGAACACAAAGACCAAACCAGCCAAACCCAAACTCAAAAAAAACACATGCCCTCATCACAGATAATCCAAAAAGCAGCCAAAAGGATTTCCTTTATTCCATAGGTGCAGACATGACACTACAGATCTCCAGGTAAGGAAATTCGACAACCCCCATCCACAGCAGCCTGCCCTAGGAAATGGCTAGTTTAGTGGGATGATCCCTGGGTCGGGTCCCAGAGGCCCCAGGCTCTTTGCTGATGACTGGCTGGGGCCACCAGGGTGTTGTTTACTCTCCCTCAGCTTCGGTTCTTTCATCAGGGGTACATGAGAACTAAATCCACCTCTATGAGCTACACTGGGGGTTGTCAGAGTACAATGAAGTGGTAAATTCACAAATACCCGCAAGTGCAAAGTACTGTAGCAGTGTGACCAACGGTCATCAAGGTCCCCACCACTAGGTTCATGAGTGAATCCTCCGGGGGCCCCTCCTACTCCCCTGGTGCCAGCCACAGATGTCAACAGTGGAGAGATAAAATGACCCAGACAGGATGCTCTCTCTCTCTTTTCCCCCCATATAAATACAATGTGCTCTAAATTAACATTTGATTGACTTTTCTCTTTTTTAACCAGAAACATGTCAATTTAGATTAAAACCCCATACTTAATGTGAGTCATATCCTTGCTAGAGAAGACAAATGTATAAACAGAAGCTGTAATAACCAGCCAAGGTTTTCTAAAGCATCATTTACTATTCCTGTTTGGAATTGTTATAATTTCCTGGCCATCAATTGTATATTTAAACCATGTGGCCTTATGAGAATTGATGAGCATTTTCACCTCTGTTTCATAAATGAGGAAACCAAAGCAAAGGGATTTTATGATTTTCTCCACACCCTAGCGGAAGAATCTGATAACTCCATCTCTGACCCCAATTTCTGTGCCTTGTTACCACTATTATTATTTAATACGGATCAAATACATATATGATGCAAGGTACCCTTAGTCATTCTGGCTGGGGTGAGAGGGGGAGAGGAGGAGGAGGAGGGAAAGGGAAATTAAAAAAGTGAAAACCCTTTTCCCCAAAGTTAAGGTTAACACAGTAGGTGATTTCTCCAGTTATGACAAATCTTTGATATTCCACAAAAGAATTCCTGAGTGTCCCAATAACACTGAGTAGGATTGAATGCTTAAAGGGAAAGTACATGTTCTTTTGATTAGACTAAAATTTGGAAACAGGAAGAATTCTTGGTATTTAATGGTTGGGCAAGACAGTGTGTAATGGTTGCAAGATTTCATGATTGAATCTTACAATATACACTTGTAGTGGCTATCACATTGATGTGTACCTCAGATTTTTTTCAGTATACATTTTACTTAGAGGTGAGTAGAACATTATTCTCAGTTGATCATAATTGTCTGTTAATCTGATTCTATACAACTTTTTTTTTAACAAGTAGGGCACAAAAGTAGAAAATAATTTTAAAAACCTTGAAGCTGAATCACCTTCCTTAGTATTCCCAAAGGCTCACACTGTGGATGAAACTTATCTGTGAATCATCACACGTTTTTATAAGCAAGACAATTCATCCACTTCCCATCTTGTGCAATGATTTAATTTTCTCCACAGCACTTTAGAACTGTGTGCTAGAAAGTTCTGTGAGCTGTCCTACTGAATTACAGAAAATTAGAATCTGGTTTGAGGGAAATAACGTCACATGTGCATTACAATGAAGAAAATGTAACATTTCCTCGGTTTCACAGAAGCAAAAATAAGTAATTTTTCTTATTTCTTACAGACAACAAGAAAAACCTACCTTGATCTCCTTTGCTATTAAAATCAGGTATTTTGGGAGTGGGGTTGGAAATCAAAGATTGCTCTCCCATTGAATGAAAGTGAATTCTGTGGATAGAGCAGTCACTGAAGTTACAAATGGCTTTTTTTCTTAGAAAAACCTTATAAAGATTGCCAGAGGTTTCCCCCTTTTTGGATATTGTGTAATAACAGATCATGTACAAATTCCTGTTAACATCCACCTACAAACATAACCTTATGCTACGGTTGATTTTAACAGGTGACCCCCAACTTAAATACCATTAGTATTATTTATTCATTGACAACTCCATCCTCTTGGCTATACTTTCCCTATATGAAAAGGCTGGATCAACATCTCATCCACATAACCCCACCCTTCATGCCCTTTCCTGAAAGGAAGCCTTCCCTAGTGGTATAAACTTTTTGGCCAGGGTGAGCAAAAGGTCTCAGAAGTGGTTGGGATGGAAGAACACTTACCAATACTTCCCCGGCTGCCCCCCATTTCTTCATTCCCTTCTTATCTCCGACCCCTTCCTATATCATCTGTGCTGGGTGTTCAGCCTTCAGTATGGTTCCTTTTTGAACATGGTACAGTATTAATAAAATAGAGAATTGTAATTCTCTTGGAAGCACTGGAAGAAATTCCTGTTAGCACTTTGAGAATAAGTGTTATAATTATAAAACACAGTTGTAATTTTAACAGCCAGAGACTCTTCTGGACTAACAGTACATAAGCCCCAAATCTAAGACTTGAATAGAAAGGAAATCCAAATGCAGCTGATTCTTTTTATTTGAGGTAGTTATGCTTTATAAATTGTCGAGAACACTGAATTAGGGAATATTGGACCTTTGTTCCTAGGGGAAATACAGGGTCAGGTTCCTGTGAGCCTCTGGTCACATTTTCATCAACTGATCAATATGTAGCCTTGCTTCATGTGTGTTTCTGTTTAAAGATATCTTATTTAATATATATTGTTGATTCATTAACATTGACCTCAGGGCTAACAATACTATAACTCATGCCTGAATGAGATTTATCTAACTTACATTTTCTGCATAAGGCACATCACAGCCTTCTTGTGCATAGGAACAGGTAGACAGCACTTCAGCACTATGCTTGGGCCATTTTAAAGAGCAAAATTAGCAACAAAAACCACAAAAGTAGAATGTGAAGAAGACACTTGTTCATAGTATGAGAGTTGAAACAAGAAAGCAGAGCAGAGCGCTGCCTTGTTTGACCTCGGCTGGGAATGTGTGCATAGGGTGACTCAAAATTTTCACCACCCTGTGCATGTCTGTATATTGCAGTGAAAACACTACAATTATTGATTTTGGGTTACCAATAAATTTCAGCAAGTAGGCGTAAATTGTCAAATATGGAATCCACAGATAATAAGGTTCAAATGTAGAAATTCTGCCTTTTATCCAATAGCAGATCATGCTTTGTTTATCTCCTTTTCTCCTAAGCACTGATAGTCTCAATTAAAGTGATCTCTCATGCTGAACGCTGAGAAATATCTTTATGCTAGATGGCCGTTACAATTTTAGTGCAACTGTATATTATTTATTTGCTTGCTTGTTTTTGTTTTATTTTTTCAAGTAGATGAGTGTTAGAAGCTTTGATTTTCAGAAACTAATGAACGTTACTGTGAGTGGTAGAAAATATAAAACTACAAGTTCACAAAATTTCCTCCAATTCCCTGTTATAGAAAAAGATAAAGTGTTGAGTCTGAGTTCTGATTTGAAAAGATACAGAAGTTAATTTTTATAATTCAGGTAAAACTACCAGTACTGCATTATAATTTATTCTGGTTGGGAAATGGTATGCTCAGAATTTGGTAGAAGAATGATGACCAATTCCTAAATGCTCTAGAATGGGAGAACTGAACATGTGAAAATGAGGCTTCTGTCTTCTCAAGCCCTTTTATCCTGAGTTGCATTTCAGGAACTAACACTCCAGATAAGATTAGAAGTTCAAACCTATTTTTAAAAAGTTGTCATCTTCTCTAAACTGTGGAGAAAATTTTTGACACCATCCACCCAATAAGCAGGTGTAATAAATAGAAAAAAAACCAAACAACAGGTGGGAAAATTCACACTTGTTAGAAACAGTTCCAGACTTGTGCTTGGGTTTTCAAAACTTAAGCCAAACCATGTGTGGTATGTGATAATAGTGTCCCATGGAGTAGAATCTGAATAAGGCAAGACTGACTTGCATCTAGGTCTAGGGCAGCATTAAAGTAAGATTCTGGCAGACTCACTGTTTGCATTTGGGTCAGGACCCCAGGAAAGCACATTCATTCGTTTATTTGTTGGTTCATTGGAGGAAGTGCCATGGAAGTGTCTGGGGGCCCTTCTGTTGGTGGAGCTGCCGACAGTCACCCTGAACACACCACCACTATTGTTTCATCCCAGACAGGTTCCCAGGCACTCCACCTGTGGAAGACGTCCAGGAAGGAAATGAAAGTTAAGTGCTATAAGGTATAAGCATGCAATGAGGGTATCTTATAATAACAACAAATAGATCATCCCAGTTAATCTTCTAAACAGCCCTGTGCAATATCAGTTATTATTGCTGGGTTATAGAATACTGGTGTTGTTTGAGACTCAAGGTTGCAGTCTTCCTTTCTTGTGTCTCTTACCTAAAATGAACATCATAGCTATCTTAGAGTCCGAAAGTAAGCCGTCTTGAGCATCTAGAGCTATTTAATCGCACTGTAGCTTTAAAAAAAACAGCATCGCCTCACAGTTTCTACCATTCTCCATGTTGTTTAAGAAGCAATGAAAATCTTGAAAGCCATTTTAAGACATTGAAAATACAATGACAATATGGCCATTGTTGTATTTACTGATGAAACCTCAACTTTTAAGGGGATCTACTAGTTATCCTAGGCCAGGAGTCAGCAAATCTTTTCTTTACAGGGCCAAAGTGTAAATATCTTAGGCTTTGCAGACCATTTGATCTCTGTCACAACTCTTCAACTCTGCCATTGTAACATCAAAACAGCCATAGACAATATTAAACGAATAAGCATGGCTATAAAAAACTTTAAATAAGATGTTATTTATGGACACTGAATTTCATATAATTTTCCCAAGTCATTCATAAAGCATTAGTCTTTGTTTTTGTTTTGTTAAAAACCACTTAAGAATATAAAGACCATTCTCTTGGTTCAAAAAAGCAAACAGTCCCTGCCTGAATGGAGTTTACCATCTAAAGTGATGACTGTGGACACAGAAATAAAAACAAAACACAGAGAAATAAGTATAACCAGACATGGAAAGAAAACAGGAGAGGATAAGTCATTTACATTAGATGGAGTTTAATGTCTCTGTATGTTTTACTCAAGATGGTACTTTGCAAAGTATATCTTATGCTTTGTAAAGCCACCGGTAAATTTACATGGAGAAGGAAAATCATCAGAGCTCTCTATGAGACAAGTCCAAGCGGTCACTGGCTTCCACTTTAACTCTGTGACTGTCTCAGGACAGTTTTTTGACATGTTTTAGAACTTCCTCAGAAACAGTAAAATATTCCTGAGCTCAAAGGCTGGATGGCATTGTAGCCCTACTAATGGCACTTGCACTATTGGCAAGGCTTTCTTTTCCTATGATTTACATCAATAAAAGATGCTTAATCACCTCAGTGTCATAAAAAAGCACTGATAAAAAGAGAGAAGGGGGCTTCCCTGGTGGCGCAGTGGTTGAGAGTCCGCCTGCCGATGCAGGGGACACGGGTTCGTGCCCCGGTCTGGGAAGATCCCACATGCCGCGGAGCGGCTGGGCCCGTGAGCCATGGCCGCTGAGCCTGCGCGTCCGGAGCCTGTCCTCCGCAACGGGAGAGGCCACAACAGTGAGAGGCCCGCGTAACGCATAAAAAAAAAAAAAAAAAAAAAAAAAAAAAGAGAGAAGGTAATAAAAGGTACAAAAACAATACTGAGTGTTCACTCCACGACAAGCACTGCTCTAAGCATTTAACATGAATTATCTTATTTAATTCTCAATTATCTGAGGGACTATGCCAAAAAAATTGTTAGTAGTAGGAAATGATGGCATTAAAAATATTACAGGCTCAAGGTCACACAGCGAAGAGGTGGAATAGGATTTGAACCCAGGTATCAAATTCCTGAACCTCTGCTCTTAACCACGCACAATCCCACCTCCCAATACCAGGAGATCTTGCATTAACAGCTGTCACTCCCTTGGTATTCCTTTCCCAAGATATGGTGTCATGTGTGCTGGCCCCTGGTGTCATGTGTGTTGGCCCCCGTGCGTGCGCACGCAAACACACAAACATTCATCATACCCGGACAGTCTTCTCTGCACCATTACCGTCCCCAATTCGACCTGTGCATGTGTCCAAATATCTGCTTTCACAGTGTGAGCAGGTATGTTGATATGGGAAGTCACCCTGAATAATAAAGGAATGTGGGGCTAGAACTCAGGGGACCTTGGTTCTAGCTCAGGTATGAACTGTGTGACCCCCTATGTAGATCACTTCACCTCTGGGAGACAGTTTCTTCATCTACTGAATAACACCTGTCCTTTTAACATTTCTGTGAAAATGATCAAATGACCCAAAGCAAGTGGAAGCATTTTACAATCTACAAGGAAAGGGTGGGTGATTGTTGGTTGTTATTTTTTATCACACACAGCCTTTATTCTTTCCTCTCCCATTCCTTCTTTACTCGTTGTGACTATCTTAGTATTTCTCAGAACACCAGTCCCTTTTCCTGCCTGCCCCTTCCTCTCCTCCTTTTTATCTACTGAGGAGTTATACAATGGTCAGCAAAGCAAAGATGATCTCTCCCCTCTCCCAGGTCAGAGAAGACAAGACAGACGTTCAGTGGTGTGCTGGAGCCAGTTTCTTTCCAACCAGTTCTCACCAGTTTCTTTCCAACTCCATGTTCAGTGAAGCCATGCTGATGGCTTGAAATGGGCAACAGTGGAAGTATTTACACCATGGAAACTAGCAAATGCTAGAAATCCCTCCTTCCTCCCCCTTCTCCCAGAGAGCTGGATGTTGAACTTTTACCAGCACACCACTGGACAGAGAAGCAAAATAATAAAATGGCACAGGTACTAGGACGGAGAAAGCACAAGAGTGGTCTGGGAGCATACAAGGAGGCACTTGTCATTGCTGCTGGGGTGGGCAGAGGCACTCAGAGAAGGTGTGCTGGAGGAAATGAGGTTTAAGCTGAGGCCTAAATAATGAGAGGAGCCAGGCAGGCAAAGGGGAGGGAGAAGTAACAACTTGTGCAAAGACCCAGCACGTTAGAGCAGCTGACGGAAGTTCCTTAAGGCTACAGTGCAACGCGGGAGGGAGGCCAGAAGACCGAGGCTTCAACTTGACCCCGAGGGCAATGGGCGGCTACCAGTGGGCTTTGGGCATGCAGGGTCAAGGTTAGGAGTGTGGGGTTCAATCAGAGCCATGGCATTTGAATTCTGGCTCCACCAGTGGGCGGACCTTAGGCAAGCTTCTAACCCCACCTGAGCCTCATCTGGGAGTGAGAGTAATTATAGTGCTCAGACCTCCTGGCGTCACTTGTGGAGCTGCAGGTCACGTGCTCAGCACAAGGCCTGGCCCCTCAGAGCCGCTTGGTAGGCGTCCCAGCACAGAGCAGCTAACTGAGGAGGAGATGCACACGTTCTCTGGGAGAAGAGCTGTCTCCACACCTTAAAGTACTGCTCTTCTGCTAGTCTAGGACAGTGTTTTTCATACTGTGGATGGTGACCCACTAGTGGGTTGTGAACTCATTTTAGTGAGCCTTGAGCAGCACAAAAAGAAAAAAAAAGGAAAAAGAAATAGAATTAAGTGGAATTAGAAAAAAAAGCAAGCACCAGAGCCCATTGTACGTTGCAAGGTAAGTTTTGTGTTTGTGTGTACTGGGTTGCTGTGTAAAATTTATTTCTGAGGGCTACAGTTAAAAGGTGAGAAAGCCCTGGCTTCCACAGGAAACTTCCTGTGAGCTTTGGGGGTTGGGGAGGCAGGATGAGAAAAGCAGGGCCACCCTGGTTTTCTCCTGCTTCCCGAGCTGGAAATGTCTCAGGAATTTACTCCCCTGAGTTTCCAAGGCTTTTTAGCTTCCAATAAGAACTGACGCTTCTTGGGCCACGTAGGACCCTAGCTCTAGTCTCTCTGCTGTCTAGTGGCCCATGAAAGTGACCAAAAGCCAAAGGCTGGGTAAGGAAAGTGTATCTTCTAAGGGGTGGGTGTGTGAATGGGGGGAAGGGGTACTAAGGACCTCCAACTGCCCTGTGGTCACTAAGCCCAGCCCTGACTAAGTCAAACTCACTAAAACCATCCAAGGCAGATTGCTGCCCAAAGGCTTGGTGCAGAAGGAACCGAGAGGTGAAACAGACATTTAGTTTGGAAAGATAATTCTGTGTGTGAATAGGTTTTAGGATAATTTATTTTCATGATATGTCAAAACATATCCAATTTGCCCTTTGGAGCTGCAAGAACCACTTGGCATTTCTTTTTCCTTTGCAATTTAAAAAATGGAAAGTAATGGCAGATGCCTGGTAAGTATTTGGGAGGAAAAACAAGCGCCGCTTGTTTTAAACCACACGATGATTTAGTTTGCTTGAGTTTCCACAGGGCTCATTCCCCAGGCATATGCAATTGGCACTAGATTAGCTGCCGGCCTTTATTGACAAAGGAATTAATCTTCACCAATGATGTTTTTTAAAGCCCATTCTTTACAGTAAGTTGCCACAGAACATCAGGGCTTCTTCACTTTCCCTTTTCCTCCTTTCCCTTCTGACAAGAGTGGCTAAAAATAACTTCTTAAACCCTTGATTCCATTGAGGAAGGTGAGGGAGCAAAAGTACAGAAGAACATCTTTGCCTTCGTGCAGGCAATCACATGTCCAGTTCAGGCAGTCACTGAAATCACAGCCATCAGGAGACCACCTCTCACCCGAGATTAGGAGGGTGTATGCGCGTATGTGGGTGTGGGGTGCAGGCAATGTGATAACAGATACCCTAAACGTGACAACTGTGTATTTGGTCAGAGAAGAAATTTCCATCAGTGATCTGCAGGTACCCACTTCTTGGCTTAATTGCATCTTCCTACTTGCTTTTCACTCACCAAGATCATCTTTTGGTGCAGGGAGAAAGCAATATATAGTTCCTACAACAATAAAACAATGCCAGGCCAGGAACTGCCCACTTGAGTTCCCCAAACACCACTGAGAGCCCCTCCCGCCCCAACCCTGGGTGGCCATTGCAAGGCTTTGTGGGCTGTCTTCAGTGGGGTTGCCCAGTTACTCACCTGTCTGTTAATAACTGAGCATCCACTGTGTGCAGTAGGACTGGGCTTGTGCAGAAACGCACAAAGACATAGAGAAAACGTTGTCCCTGATAATCTCCATGCTCCTTGGCGAAACAATGCATTGAATGAAACAACGTGTGAGAGTTGAAAGTAGTCTAAAATTGTGGTACTGGAGTTTCTCTGTTATGTGGCATTCTGTATAATGACCTTTGGGCCAGGTTCAACAGGGGTTATTTCTTAAGTGCTCATGGATTTCATCATGTCTATGTTATCTGTGACACAGGCCAGCAGCCTGGAACTTGGTGACACTTATGGATGAAAAGACTCTAGTGTGTAGAGGGGACACTGAGACGACAGAGAACTAATAAAGGTGGATGGACCCTCCCTAAGTCGGTCCCGACATGGTCTTAAATATCTGTGTGTGCCTGGTGGGGCAGGTTGAGGAAGTTGTCATGGTGAGGGCAGACTTCTTGGTTTGAAAGCATCTGTTGTACGTGTTCTGTGGGGGTGTGTCTTTGCTGGTGTGCAGCTGTGGAGGTAGGCAGCCACACCTGGCCATGTGGGCATGTAGAGGGCAGAGAGGAGTTTTCCCACCATGAAGGGAAATCTTCCTTGGCAATCAACAAGCCTTATAATACCAGCATAAAGGAATTCTTTCTTTTGAAGTGAACTTTAGCTTTATTAAAGGAAATCCCAGTGGAGGAAATACCGTAAAAGACAAGGCTTAAGAGGCAAACACGGTTTAAATACACGCAAATCTAAATTCCAACTCTTTCATGTACATATGTTAAAACAAGGCACTAGCCAGCTAATAAATGACACAGAATTTCAAATTCATCCTCCCTAAAGAATTATTTAATTTTCCTGTTAAACTGATTTCCCATTAAAGATCATAACACACAGGCCATTTAAACCAAGAAAAATATGGTGACACCACAATGATTGGAGTATCTCCCAATAATATAGTGGTTCCGATGGAACAGGAAATAGAGAATATCTTCTAGGGCAGAGTGACAGATCACACTCCACTCACCGAGAGACCTAGAAAGGTGGAGCTATACCCTGCAAAAGTTAAACTCCCTTTTCTTTGCAGTTCTGGACCAGGGAGCTAGAATTTCAGCTGTAAAAGGGAAACACTCCACCTGTGTCCATTCTAATGCTTCATCCAAGACTCAGTTCTTGACAAGGTGGGTTGCCCCCGAGGAGACCCTGGAGGGACAGGCATACAGCAAGTGGACTTGTTTCCCCTTGCTTTCCTTCTGGTTCTCAAAGGAATCACAGAATTCCCGGCATAGTTCAAGGACAGATGTTAGAGAGAGTTGACATCACAGAGGCAAAGGTGCTTAAATAGAATAGTTAGACTGGGGTTAAATGATCTGAGAACGATGGGAATGAACATGGCAGAAATTCCTGGGCTCTCAGAGAGAAACAGCAATGACCAAGAAATAAGAGGTGGCAGAAGTAAAGAAGACAGCTTTCATGATCCTGTAGACTTACCTAAGAAAAGGGTCCTAACTGGCTAAACAAGCTCTGTACACACATATAATGGAACACTGTGCCATGTGAATACTCTCTGACCACCACCCTTACCTTTCCAGCTCCCTACTTCCAGTATCCCAACCCCAACAATCTTTTGACTCCCCCAGGACCTCCAATCCATTGAGTCTACCATCTTTTCACCCTCCCTCTCCCCTTGGATGTCCTTTCTTCCCTCCTGATCCAGTTTAAACAAATGGTCCATCATTATAACAAATCTCTTACATGCACTCACAAGTCTTTGGCCTCTCTTGCTTGTCTATTCTCTTGGCAAAACCATGATCCAATTCTTTGCCAACTCTATGCCTGCATCCTTGCTGTTGAACACGGCAGGAGGAAAATGTACAATTGCATTGAATGGAAATTCATGACCACAAGACTCATCAAGCACTAAATGCTGCCCAGCAATCATTCCTTGCTCCATTCCTTTATACCTTGTCAATCCCCTTGACAATGATTTTACTATGACCTTTCTCTCCTCAAACCTCCAATGCCTTCTTCCCTATCCTCTCATTCTCAGTTCATGACCTTGCTTCCCACTTCATGGAGAAAAGTGAAGTGATCCAAAGAGAATTTCCACAGACACTCACCACCCCATCTCCTCCCCTACTGATACCTGTACACGTAGACTTGGCTTCTCTGTCACCATAAGTGAGCCACCTGTGTTCCTCTTTCTTCATTTGTGCACTAGATCCCATCCCCCTGCAGGCCCATCTACTCTACAGGATTCACTCTCCCAACCCTCCCCTCGTTAACAGCATCAGTTCCTCTCTTACTGAACCATTCCCAACAGCATACACATATGTGGTTATTTCACCCACATCAAAAAATTCCTTTTACCCCACTTCTTCTGTAGCTATCACCTTACTTCTTTGATCCCCTTGCAGCTAATCTCCTCAAAAGACGTTTATTCATTTCTTTCCTCCCACTGTCTCTATTTTTCAGCTTTATTAAGGTATAACTGAAGTACCCTAAAGTGCAAACATTTAAAGTGTACAATTTAATCAATGTATGTACTGTGAGACCATTACCAGAATCAAGATAATGAACCTATGCATCATCCCCAAGAGTTTCCTTTTCTACCCTTCCTTCTCTCTTACACCCACTCCAATCAGGCTTTGGCCACCACCACTCCAAAGAGTGCTCATCATGTTACCTCCTTGTTGCTAAATCCAATAGTCAATCTTCAGTCCTCATCTTATTTGACTTCTCTGTAGCATGTGACCTAATTGTTTTCTCCTTCCATCTCGATACATTCTCTTCACTTGGCTTCCAGGGCACCGAGCTTGATTGGTTTTCTTCTTACCTCATCGACACTCTTTATTAGTTCCTCTCCTCCTCACTAGCATCTTATGCTAGTGAGCACCAGGGTTCAGTCCATGGTTCTCTTTTCCTCTCTGTCTACACTCAATCCCTTCATAAGTCTCAACCAGTAACATAGTTAACCCCAGATTTATATTTCCAGCCCAGACTGCTCTCCTCTACTCTATTCTTATATATCCAGCTGCCTATTTGACATCTCCATGTGGCTGAGTAGTGACTTCTCAAATTTAACATGCCAAAGCTGAACTCCTTAATTCTCTACCACCAACAAAAACCATTCTATGTGTAGTCATCTCCATCTCAGTCAATGGCATCTCCATCCTCCCAGACGCTCAGGCTGCCAAAAGACTTGTAGTTATTCTTTTCTTTTCTTTTACTATAGCCACCAAATCCATCAGAAAATCTAGTTGGCTCTACTTTCAAAACATATCCAGAATTTAACCACTTTCATTGCCTCCACTGCCTAAACCCTGGTCTGAGACACTGTCATTTCTTGCTTGGATCATGACAATGGCCTCTTAATCTTCTCTCCCCTATAGTTTATTCTCTGCATGGCAGCCATATTAATTCTTGTAAAAATGATGCCAGGTCACATCATCCCTCGCTCAAAGCCCTCCAATTCTTTCAGAATAAAAGCCAAAGTCCTTACAATGGCCTAAAGAGTCCTGTATGTTCTAGTCCTCCCCCCATTACCTCTCTGACCCCATCTTTGGCTCACTCACTCCACTCCAGCCACAGTGGCCTCCCTCCTGTGCTACAGACATGCTTTTGCATTGGCTGTTCCTTCTGCTTTAAACACTTTCTTGCTGGCCCAGCCACTTTGTAAAATAGTCTGGCAGTTACCATGTGATCCAGCAATTCCACCCCTAGGTGTATATCCAGCAGAACTGAAAATACATGTTCCCACCAAAACTTGTACATGAATATTCAATGTAGCATTGTTCATCATAGCTAAAAAGTGGAAATAATCCAAATGTCCATCAAGTGATGAATGGGTAAATAAAATGTGGTATATCCACACAATCAAATATTATTCAGCCATAAAAAAATATTCATCCATGCTATGACCTGGATGAACTTTGGAGACATTTGCTCAGTGAAAGAAGCCAGACGCAAAAAGTCACATATTGTATGATTCCATTTACATGAAATGTCCAGAATAGGCAAAGCCATAGAGATAGAAAGTTGTTTAGTGGATGCCAGGGACTGTGGGGAGGGAGCAATGGTGAGTGACTGCTAATGGGTACAGGGTTTTTTGGGGGGTGATTATAATGTTACAGAATTGGATGATGGTTACACAACTTTGTGAATATACTAAAAGCCATTGAACTATATATTTTAAGAGATTGAATTTCATCATACATGAGGTATATCTCAATTTTATAAGCGCTTTCTCCCCAGATATCTGCCTGGATTACTCCTCTACCTCCATCAAGGCTTTGCTCAAGTGTCATTTTCTCCGTGAAAACTTCAATCACCTTACCACCCTCCTAGCTCTCCTGATCCCTCTTACCTTTTATATCTTTTAATCTATGTTGTATGTTTCAGCTTCCAACATAATATACATGTCACTTACTCTGTTACTGTCATCTCCCCACACTTAAATGTAAACTCCATAAATTCATAATTCAGGGATTTTTGTGTGCTTGTTGACTTGTGTAGTACAAGTGTCTAGAATAGTGCCTTGCTCATCAATAAATATTGATCGAGTGAATGAATAAATACCAAGCAGACTTTAAAATTGATATTGCAGAGGACTATGGAATCATATCCAATTATTCTTAAATGAAAATTGATTATCAAGCAATATATTGTGTGTGTATATATATATACATATACACATGTACACTCTATATAGTATAGATAGAGATTCATGATCCCTAGGTTGGTAAGAAACAGAAAATGTGTCACATGTGGAAAGTATGTTGGGAGGATGAGACACATTTAAAGTACATAAAAATCACAGGGTGTTGAGATTATAGTATTAATTTATTTCTTAAAAAATATATTCATATCTTCTAAACTCAGAGGTTTTGGAATCAGGCAGATTTGGGACCTATGCACCATTTCTTACCGGCTATGTAATTCTGAGCATCTGAGCAAGTTATTCAACCCTCAGTGACTCAGTTTCCTCATCTATAATTGGGGACAGTAACAGTAGTAACCTCATTGGAACCTCTTGAAGATTAAATGAAATAATACACATAAAGCACTCAGCACAGTGCTTGGCATATAATAGGCATTTGGTAAAATGTTAGCTATTATTATTTATTATTATTATCTTTAATGGAGTTCAAAATGTACCACTTGCAGAATTTTTTTTGTGGTATATTTTGAGTTATACTTTGACTTTCTTTGAGCGAACAATGAATTTGGGTCTAGAGTCTCACCTTTGTTGTTATATCTCTGTATATTCCCTCGAATCATTTTGAGCCCATCCGTTTGTTTGCTGACTGGGTTCATCATTTTCCTGCTAATTTTGGGTAACGTTTGATTCATCTGGATAAGAGTAGCAGATTAGATGTACACTGACAGCATTGTCTGTAAGGCACCGACCTTAAATATTTCCATTTGGTTTCTTTGGACATTTTTGTCAATTGTTCAGTGTTTGCTCTATAGGTTTTTGAGTTTTGGCCAAACTGTAATCTAGGCTCTTTACTCTCTAAGAAGACTACAGAAATTACAACACAAAGAACTTTGACAGAAAGCTCTCGCCCTTTGCTCTGGCTCAACTCTTTTTACGGAGTGGTGTTGGAGGAATTAGCAAGGCAGAGGGAAGCTTACGATTTTTTATCTCCTTTTTAAAATTTATTATAGAAGTAATGCATTCTCACAGTAATACAAATTCACTCACTAAAGTAGGATATAAATGGAGGCATAACACCTCCAGATCATATACTACTCCTAGTCCCAGTAACCACTTGCTAGAATTCCTGGTTTTAGTTCTTCTTGCAGTACTTATGCCTCCTCTCTTGATTTATCAAATTTTAGCAGCATCAATTAACTTTCTGTTTTAAAAAAATTAGAAATTTAGCTCACTACCTTTTCTTCCCTCCTTCCTCCTTTCCCCAAATTTTGCTATATTTTTTACTTCTAAGTTCTTTGTTAGCTTTAGAACTTTAGATAACATGCTTAAACATTTATTTCTTAATCCATCAATTTAACCGTATCTCTTAATTGTGTAAGGTGAGGAACCTGGCACCATTTAATCTCCCTCCATTGCTCCTCTCTTCCATCACCTAAATTCTCTCAGCCATAGCATATATTTTGAATTTTAGGGTTTATAATTTAAATTGTCTGTAATCTCAATTGCCTTCCACAAAGTCTCTAGAAATAACCTGCAAAAAATGAAAACCAAGAAAGAGCATTTCAATATTATTCTATAGATATCACGCACTTCAGACCCTGACAGAAAGAGATACTGGGTTGCTTAACTCATGTTGCTTGAAAGAGAATCCTTCAAGCCGCAAGGTCAAAACTTTAAAAAATTGTATTATATTCCACCAGTTGCTGAAAATCAAAACACATTTTCATTGTTTCATAGTTAGACCATGTATGTATTTCTTGTGAAGCTTTTTGTTTTTCCTGACAGTTTCAATTGCCTTCGTTATTGTTTTGTTTCTATCTTGTTGACAGTAGCAGCTTATTTTTTTGGCTTAATACTAATCTCATACAGCTGGTTAATCAAATCAATACAGAACATCCACATTCTTCTTGAATATTTCCTGTTGCTTTCTTCATGCTTTAATTCAGACATACTGTTGTCTAAACATATGTCTAAACATATGTTTCTGGAGCTCTTATTAATCAGATGTTTAACTTCTAGGATTGAGTGTCCATGCCCATTAAATTTTCTCTTGAATATTCTATCTTTTTGTCTTTTTGGTCTAAGGTCTAGGAGATTTACTTGACTTTATTTTAAATCCAGTAAATGAATTAATTTCATCCACTATATTTTGAATATCCACTGTTTTTTATTCCTTACTCCCATTTATATAGTTACCTTTTCTTATTTTATGAATAAAAAGTATTCTTTTTATTTAAAAAGTTTTTTTGGGGGGGCGCATTGGGTCTTTGTTGCTGTGTGCGGGCTTTCTCTAGTTGCAGAGATCAGGGGTTACTCTTCGCTGCGGTGCGTGGGCTTCTCATTGCAGTGGCTTCTCTTGTTGCGGAGCATGGGCTCCAGAGTGCAGGCTCAGTAGTTGTGGCTCACAGGCCTAGCTGCTCCGCGGCATGTGGGATCTTCCCGGACAAGGGCTCGAACCTGTGTCCCCTGCATTGGCAGGCAGATTCTTAACCACTGTGCCACCAGGAAGTCCCTAAAAAGTTTTATAAACAGAGAAAATAAACATGTTTTTACAAGTCAGGTATTTTTAGAAAGTTTACACTTTGTCATCTGTGCTTCAGATGAGTTTTTCTTATTAGAAGAAATAAGACCATAGAGGTAAACTGAAGTCTCCTTTTGTTTCCCAACTCCTACTGTCATTTTCCTTCTTCTCCCTTTCTCTTTCCTACCATCCTTCCCTTCTCTCCCAGAGGCAACTACCATTAAAATTTTGTGTGTTTTTTTCTAGACTACGTTTTAATATTTTTACTACATATACAAGTGTCTATGAACAATATGTAGTATTGTTTCCCGTGCATTAAATTTGTTCCATAGTGTACAAATTCCAAAATCATTTTGTTCACCCAGCACCTTCTGAAATCAACTGATGTTGATACATATGGATCTAGTTGATTCATTTTTAATGATGTAAGTTTTCCTCCATATTCATTAATTCATTCAACAAATATTTATGTGCACCAACAGTGTTCCTGGTACTGTTCTGGTGGCTAGGGACACAGCAACCAAGGAAACAAAATATGAACATAGCATAATTTATTTTATCTTTGCTCCATTAACAGATATTAGGTTTTGCCATGACAAAGAATGCTTTGGTGAATGTCCTCGTACAGGGCTTCTGTTGCAAGTGCTTCTCTAGGGAATATTTCTAGGGGTAAAACTGCTGCTTAATAGACCACATTTTCAACTCTACCAGGTATTGCCAACTTGCTTTCCAAAAAGTTATATCAGACTGCATACTTAGCAAGCTGGGAAAATGCTCTGTTCCATTCATCCTGCCCAACATGTGAACAGTCATACTTTATCTTTTGTCATTCTGATGGATGAGGAATGGTACCTCTTTGTTTTAGTGAGCACTTCTCCTAATTGTTAGTAAGGCTCAGCATCTCTTCTTATATTTATTTGTCCTCTAACTCTCCTCCTTTGTGTACTGCCTGATGGTATCCTTTGCTACTCATTTTTTTTTTTTCTACTCATTTTTGTAGTCAGTTGTTTGTCTTTTTAATGCTGTTTTGTAACCATTCTCCAACTATATAGTCTGGAAGCCAACATATTTTCTGTTTTATGTGTTGAAATTATATTTTTCTACTCCAGAGTTTGTGTCTTAAGTTTATTTATAGTGGCTCTTGCATAAAAGACTTTTACTCCTTAATGTAATGTTTCCTTTATGAACTGTCCTTTCTGTGTACTGACTGAGAAATAATATCTCCCCAACAGTTATAAAGGTATTCTTTTGTATTTCCTTCTAAAACATTTAAAGGTTTATTTTACACAGGCCCCTAATCCATCTAAAATTATACATCTGTATGAGGAGGCATCTACCTTTCTTTTTTCATAATGAGAGCTAAATAATTTATCAAATAATCCTTCCTTTTCCCACTTATTTTTAATGCTTTAATTTACCCTCTGCCAAATTCCCACATAGATTTGGGGGATTGTTTCTGGGGTTTCTATGCTATTACAATGAATAGATCTGAGATTTTAATCAGATTCTCTCTCAAAACAGTTCTCTTCTGGTCCCTAAATTTCCCATCTTCCTCCCAGTCTCAGGGCTTCTCTTGTCTTCACTTAAACTGACCATATTTTAAACCCACCTCTTTGTTCACTGATGAAAAAACAAAGATGCAGAGTTCTTACACCTCTTACACCTCCTGTTCAGGTTCACACTGCAAGACAGAAAGCTTGGAGTAGCTCTTCGCCTGAATTCCATGCCACTTTCCACTCTTTCCATGCTCCCTCCCCTACAAGTTTCCATTTTCTGTCCAAGTTTTACTTCCACTGCTAGTGAATGAAACTACTCATCTCACTGAATCTTTCTCAAGACTGGGTTTTCATTGTTTTAAAACATCTCTTCAAATTGGCAGATTAAGGATTGTATTTCGTTATTAGTTTCTTGATATAAATAAATATTTAAATACACAAATATCAAGTAAATAAATACTCCTTAAAAACTTTATCATGGAGACTTCCCTGGTGGTCCAGCAGTTAAGACTCCACACTCCCAATGTAGGGGGCCTGGGTTCGATACGTGGTCAGGGAACTAGATCCCACATGCCGCAACTAAGACCCAGCGTGGTCAAATAGATAAATATGTAAAAACAAAAACAAACAAAAAACTTTATCATGTTTTTCTTGGCCCATAGTATTCCGTCTTTCTGATTTATCTATTCATGCCTTTTCCCTAGGTTTTGTTGTTGTTTTGGGTTTTTTTATTAGTGGTGTTTAGAAATTCTATGTATATGTTAAAGACAGTAACTCTTTGTCATATATGTTTAACTTAAAAAAAAGTCCTGTCATTTAGCTTCTAATCTTGTTTATAGTCTATTTGACTCAGAGGTTTTAGAATTTAAACCTATCAATCATTTTCTCTGTGGTCTCCTCTACTACTCCTCTACTTAGAAGGGTCTTCTCGGGACTTCCCTGGTGGCGCAGTGGATAAGAATCTGCCTGCCAATGCAGGGGACACAGGTTTGAGCCTTGGTCCGGGAAGATCCCACATGCCGCAGAGCAGCTAAGCCCGTGTGCCACAACTACTGAGCCTGTGCTCTAGAGCCCGTGAGTCACAACTACTGAGCCCGCATACCACAACTACTGAAGCCCACGCACCTAGAGCCCGTGCTCCGCAACAAGAGAAGCCACCACAATGAGAAGCCTGCGCACTGCAATGAAGAGTAGCCCCCGCTCACTGCAACTAGAGAAAGCCCACGCACAGCAACGAAGACCCAACACAGCCAAAAATAAAAACAAATTAATTAATTAATTAAAAAAATGGTCTTCTCATTCCAAGTGCAAATATTCAACCTAGATTTTCTATGACTTTTATGATTTCATAAACTCTTCAATCCATTCATAATTTACTTTGGTGTATGGTGTGATGTCAAAAGCTAACTTTCATTTTCTCCAAATTGTTTATCACTTGGTTCAATCCTATTTATTGATAACTTCTTCATTTATGTATCACCTTTATCGATAGTAAGTTCTTACACGTACTAGAATCTCTTCCTAGGTTCTGCTTCACTAATCTGTCCATTCTTATAAAACATCACATTTTAAAGTTATTTTAGCTTTATAATTCATTTTAATGACTAGTAGAGGAAGATGTCCAACATTACTGTCTGCCAGATTTTACTGATCATTTCTGTTTATTCTTCCCTATTTTTCTTTTGAGTCACCATTTAAAAATGAGATTTAGTCTTCCCATCTAGAAACACAGCATTTATGCTAATTTTCTTTTTTTCTCTCAGTATTTAAATTTCCCAGATATTATTTATTACTATTTAGTATTTTATATTCTAGTAAATGTGATCTTTCCCATTATATTTTGTAGCTACTTATTGTCCATGCACAGAAAAGCTACTGATTTTGGTTTATTTTGTATACAGATTTTAATTTTTTAATAAATTTTTTTTATTATATTACTTTTTATTGGTTCTATTACATTTCGAGGTAAATAGGAATATAACATACAAATAGTGATTATCTTTTTTCTCCTTTCCTCTGACTTTTATTTCTTGGAGGGGTTGTAGCTTCCAGAAGAATATGGAATGATCATGGTGAAAAGCAAGTCTCACTCCTGATTTTAATGCAGTGTCTCCAGCTTGCCATTCAGTATGCTCTAAGTTGTTTCTCTGGCTGAGAAATTCTTGATCATATTAAGATGGATGTTTGTTTAATAAATGGTCTAGTGTACTTATCTTGAATTTTAAGCCTATTTCTTTACACAGCTCCTTTTTCTTATTTCTAAAAGTGCACTGCTTTTGTATTCTGTATTTTTTGTTTTCATTATCTAATTCTTCATATTCCAGTCTTTGTCCCTATTCTGATCTAATCTGTTTATCACTGCTTTTAAAAGAATTAATCTTTGAATCCAAAAAGGGTCTCATGACTGGGTAGTATATACAAGGAGAAGAAAGATCGAGGGTACTGAATAATCTTCTAATTAATAATCAAATGTGACTCATTTAAAAAAAGATCCTACTTGTTCACTTGAATAGAAATTTATTGATTACTGAAATCCGGGAGAAAAGTTGATAACTACCAATTTGGCTGATTTTTATGTGCAATAAACAATTAACTTGAAAACAAATAATCACTAAAACCCCACAAAAAAACCCCCACAGTTGTGAGGGGTTATGTCAAAGAGATATCGGATCCAAGTGTTAAGAACTCCAGTGGCCAAAGGTGGAACAATCTGAGAAACAAAATTAAGTAGTACTGCATTATAACCCAAAGTATGAGTCCATACTGATACAAATAATTGATTAAATAATGGGAGGGGGGCAAGAGAAGAGACAAATCTCCTGTGCAGAAGAAATCTAAATAATTTACGTAGACACTCCGACCTGCAGGACATGGAGCATATCTCCCCATTCCTTAAGTGTGGGCTGTGCATAGCAACTTCCTTCCAGAGCGTACAGTACGGAAAGGGGGAAAAAAAGAGTAACTTTTCACTGGAGAAACCTGACAAATACTACGTCAGAGAGGTGATCAAGATCAGCATCAAAAATAAATCATGGTAGTATGTACCCTTCATATGTGATGACACTAGCACTTTATTTTGGTCTTCTCCAAAACTCATAACCCCAGTCCATTTATGAGAAAAATATCAGACAAATCTCACTTGAGAAACATTCTACAAAATACCTAACTAGTGCTTTTTTTTTTTTTTTTTTTTTTTTTTTTTTTTTTTTTTTATGCGTTACGCGGGCCTCTCACTGCTGTGGCCCCTCCCGTCGCGGAGGACAGGCTCCGGACGCGCAGGCCCAGCGGCCATGGCTCACGGGCCCAGCCGCCCCGCGGCATGCGGGATCCTCCCAGACCGGGGCACGAACCCGTGTCCCCCGCATCGGCAGGCAGACCCCCAACCACTGCGCCACCAGGGAAGCCCCCTAACTAGTGCTTTTTAAAACTGTCAGAAACAAGGAAAAGTCTGAGAAACTGTCACAACCAAGAGGAGCCTAAGGAGATGTGACAACGAAATGTAATGTGGGATCCTGGATGGAATCCTGGAACAGAAAAAATGGATATTAGGTAGAAACGAAGGAATCTGAATGAAGTATGGACTTTAGTTAATAATCATGTATGAATATTGGTTAATAGTTGTAACAGATATACCCAACTAATGTAAGATTTTTTTTTTACTGTCTTAGCTACTTTCAAATACACAATACAGTATTATTAACCATAGTCACCATGCTGTAGTTTACATCCCATGACTTATTTATTTTATAACTGTACCTTTTGACCCCTTTTACCCATTTCATCCACTACACCTTTCTCCCCTCTGGCAACCACTAATCTGTTTGCTGTATCTATGGGCTTGGTTTATTTTTGTTTATTTATTTTGTTGTTTTAGATTCCACAAATAAGTGAAATCATACAGTATTTGTCTTTCTCCGTCTGCCTTATTTCACGCAGCATAATGCCCTCAGGGTCTGTCTGTGTTGTCATAAATGGAAAGTGGCCTTTCTTTTTTATGGCTGAGTAGTATTCCAGTACATAGATATCATATCTTCTTTATCCATTCATCCATCAGTGGACACTTACAGTGTTTCCATATCTTGACTCTTATAAAATATTGCTACAATGAACATGAGGGTTCATATATCTTTTCAAATTAGTGCTTTCATTTTCTTTAGATAAATACCCAGAAGTAGAATTGCTGGATCATATGGTAGTTCTATTTTTAATTTTTTGTGGAATCTCCACACTTTTCCATAGTGGCTGCACCAATTTTCATTCCTAACAACAGTGCACAAGGGTTCCCTTTTCTCCATCCTTACCAACACTTGTTATTTCTTATCTTTTGGATAACAGCCGGTCTAACAGGTATGAGGTGATATCTCATTGTGGTTTTGATTCGCATTTCTCTGATGATTAGAGATGTTGAGCATCTTTTCATGTGCCTGTTGGCCCCTGTATGTCTTTCTTGGAAAAATGTCTATTCAGATCCTCTGCACAATTTTTTTTTTTTTTTTTTGCGGTACGTGGGCCTCTTACTGTTGTGGCCTCTCCTGTTGCGGAGCACAGGCTCCGGACATGCAGGCTCAGCAGCCATGGCTCACGGGCCCAGCCACTCCACGGCATGTGGGATCTTCCTGGACCAGGGCACAGACCTGTGTACCCTGCATCGGCAGGCGGACTCTCAACCACTGCGCCACCAGGGAAGCCCCCTCTGCCCATTTTTTAACCAGATTGTTATTTTGCTATTGAGTTGTATGAGGTATTTATATATTTTGGGTATTAGCCCCTTATAAGATATATGATTTGCAAATATTTTTTCCCATTCCAGTTTGCCTTTTCATTTTGCTGATGGTTTCTTTTTTTTTTTTTTGCGATACGCAGGCCTCCCACTGTTGTGGCCTCCCCCGTTGTGGAGCACAGGCTCCGGACGCGCAGGCTCAGCAGCCATGGCTCACGGGCCTAACCGCTCCGTGGCATGTGCGATCTTCCCGGACCAGGGCATGAACTCGTGTCCCTTGCATCGACAGGCGGACTCTCAACCACTGTGCCACCAGGGAAGCCCTGTTGATGGTTTCTTTTGCTGTGCAGAAGCTTTTTGGTTTGATTAAGTCTCACTTGTTTAGTTTTGCTTTTATTACCTTCACTTTTGGTGTCAAATCCAAAAATCATCGCCAAGACTGATGTCAAGGAGATTACTGCTTATGTTTTCTTCTAGGAGTTCTATGGTTTCACCCAAGTCTTTAAGCCATTTTGAGTTAATTTTTGAGTATGGTGCAAGAGAGTGGTCCAGTTTCATTTTTTTGCATGTGGCTGACCAGTTTTCTCAACACCACTTATTGAAAAGACTGGCCTTTCCCCATTATATATTCTTGGCTCCTTTGTCATAAATTAATTGACCATATATGCATGGGTTTATTCTTGGACTCTCTATTCTGTTCTATTGATCTATGTGTTTTTATGCCAATACCATACTGTTTTGATTATGATAGCTTTATAATGTAGTTTGAAACCAGGGAGCATGATGCCTCCTGTTTTGTCCTTCTTTCTCAAGATTTATTTGGCTATTCAGGGGTCTTTTGCAGTTCCATAGAAATTTTAAGGTGGTTCTATTTTTGTGAAAAATGGCACATTGGAATCTTGATAGAGATTGCACTCAATCTGTAGATTGCTTTGGGTAGTATGGACATTTTAACAATATTAATTCTTCCAATCCAGGAGCATAGAGTATCTCTCCATTTATTTGTGTCTTCAATTACTTTCATCAATGTCTTACAGTTTTCACTGTACAGGTATTTCACCCCTTTGGTTAAATTTCTTTCCAGGTATTTTACTCTTTTTGATGCAATCATACATGGGATTATGTTCTTAATTTATCTTTCTGATAGTTTATTCTTAGTGTTCAGAAACACAACAGATTTTTGTATATTGATTTTGTATCCTGCAACTAAAGTCGTTTATCAGTTCTAACATTTTTTGGTGCAGTCTTTAGGGGTTTTTTATATATAAAATTATGTCATCCTCAAATGGTCTCAGTTTTCCTTTCCAATTTGGATGCCTCTTATTTATGTTGCCTAATTGCCATGGTTAAGCCTTTCAATACTACGTTAAATAAAAGTGGCAAGAGTGAGCATCCTTGTTTTGTTCCTGATCTTAAAGGAAATGCTTTCAGCTTTTACCATTGAGTATGATGTTAGCTGTGGGCTTGTCATATATGACTTTTATTATGTTGAAGTACATTCCCTCTATACTCACTTTGTTGAGAGTTTTTTTCATAACTCGATGTTGAATTTTGCCAGATGCTTTCTCTGCACCTACTGAGATAAGCATATGATTTTTTTTTTTTTTTGCGATACGCGGGCCTCTCACTGTTGTGGCCCCTACCGTTGCGGAGCACAGGCTCCGGACGCGCAGGCTCAGCGGCCATGGCTCACGGGCCCAGCCGCTCCGCGGCATGTGGGATCTTCCCGGACCGGGGCACGAACCTGTGTCCCCTGCATCGGCAGGCGGACTCTCAACCACTGCGCCACCAGGTAAGCCGCAATCATGATTTTTATCGCTCATTTTGTTAATGTGGTATATCACACTGGTTGATTTGCAGATGTTGACCCCATCCTTTCATCCCTGGAATAAATCCCACTTGATCATGGTGTATAGTCATTTTAATATATTGTTGAATTCAGTTTGTTGGCTGTTGTTGAGAATTTTTGCATCTATGGTCATCAGGGATATTGGCCTACAATTTTTTGTGTGTGCGCCTGATGTATTTCTCTGGTTTTGTTATCAGGGTAATGCTGGCCTTGTGAAATGAGTTTGGAAGTATTCTCCCCTCTGCAGTTTTTTGGAAGAATTGTGAAGGATTGGTATTGATTCTTTGAATGTTTGATAGAATTCACTGATGAAGCTCTCTGGTCCTGGACTTTTGCTTCTGGGTGGGTTTTTGATTACTGGTCAGTCTCCTTACTAGTAATCAATCTATTCAGATTCTCTATTCATGATGCAGTCTTGGAAGGTTGTATGTTTCTAAGGACGTATCCATTTCTTTCAGGTTGTCCAATTCGGTAAGATGTTAATAATAGGGGAAACCAGGTGTGAAGTGTATGGGAACTCTGTACTATCTCTGCAATTTTTCTATAAATATAAAACCGCTCTAAAAAATGTTTGTTAAAAAAAATCACACCTTCAGTAATAATATCCAGTAATTCCTGGGTGTTCTTAAAGCTGCAATTATTATACCACCATGAAAAACAACTCAGTAACTAGCAGACAGCTAGCCCTGCTTGGTATTCTAACCAGCATCACTTCCTGGACTAATTACCAATGTACCTTTTCTCCTAGGTTATTGCTTAGTTATAGTTCCACAGAGGCTACTCAGTTATACTCTAAGAGCTCCTTTGAGAAAACAGCAAGAACAAATGGACGTAAATTGCACCAGGAGGGCTTTGAGTTAAGAGTTTTGGAATGCTATGAATTCAAGTTATGTGATATTCCTTGCTAATTAATCTTTTTAAAAATAAATTTATTTATTTATTTTTGGCTGTGTAGGGTCTTTGTTGCTGTGTGCGGGCTTTCTCCAGTTGCGGCAAGCAGGGGCTACGCTTCATTGCGGTGTGCGGGCTTCTCATTGTGGTGGCTTCTGTTGTGGAGCAAGGGCTCTAGGAGCGTGGGCTTCAGTAGTTGTGGCATTCAGGCTCAGTAATTGTGGCACGCGGGCTCTAGAGCACAGGCTCAGTAGTTGTGGTGCATGGGCTTAGTTGCTCCGTAGCATGAGGGATCTTCCCAGACTAGCGATTGAACCCGTGACCCCTGCATTGGCAGGCGGATCCTTAACCACTGGGCCACCAGGGAAGTCCCGCTAGTTAATCTTTTTTTTTTTTTTTGTGGTATGCGGGCCTCTCACTGTTGTGGCCTCTCCCATTGCGGAGCACAGGCTCCGGACGCGCAGGCTCAGCGGCCATGGCTCACGGGCCCAGCCGCTCTGTGGCATGTGGGATCTTCCTGGACTGGGGCACGAACCCGTGTCCTCTGCATCGGCAAGCGGACTCTCAACCACTGCGCCACCAGGGAAGCCCCCAGTAGTTAATCTTTTAAAGGGTGAGTTGACAATACATTGGTGTGGTCCTGAATTTCTACACTTTCCAGAAGGTTTTTATATCTTACGTACAAAATTTACGTAAACTAAAAGTTGGCATAAGTGGTACTGATTACATAGAAATTGTTCATCAAATTATCTAAGGTCTCTGCCATTCTCTCCATCAACACATGATTTATTAAGTTTGTTCCACAGATTTGAGTTCAGGCTGCATAAATCATGAATAAGGATTAGTTTAACAGTCATAATGCTGCCAGGACAATGCTTCAAGTGAAGAAAACTCAAAATTGTCACGATGTGAAAATGACAGTCGTACCAATATTGGCAAGCTGAAATGATATTCAACACCCTCACAGAGGCAGAACATAAAGCTTATTTCTGCTTGTTTTATGCAAACTCTACAGCTTTTCCTTTTAATGTTTTATTAATATTTGCCCTTGTGAAAATGTTTTGAAAACAAATCTAAGACCATCCTGATCTGCCTCTAGCTATTAAGCAACACTATGAGACACTGACCTCCTGCTGCCTCTTTGACGACTTAAATCCTTTAGGAAAACAAGACTTTACCAGGCCCCCAAGCCATTTACAGCAATGATATTTTGCCACCATTTGTGATTAAAGAGAGAAGTGTCTGGCAGTGTGGCCCTTGTGTCCGTTGGCTTATTCCACCTGACTCCTTAACGTTTACAAAACTCTAATTTTTTGTACACTCAAATATGTTATAGTGATTCAGAAAAACGACCAGATAATAAATACTCTGGTTAGAAGTTACACACTCACCAGAATAAATGAGAAGTGGCCAGGAATAAGGGAAAATGGCTCATGGAATAGATAACAGAATTTTCTGTTATTTACACGATTCTCATGGAGCTGATGGTGTGGTTAGTACAGACAATACGATGATGTGTTAGAGGCAATTCCAGCTATGACTTCATTCATTCAGTGGCATCTCTTGTTATAAGCACTTACTCCAAATGAATGTATTCTGGGTGTGCTGGATGAAGAAAAGAGAGAAAAGAGCAAGCAGAATGGAGCAAACCAAAGTCCACCACATAAATTCTGTCTCCACTTCACTAATGATATGTTGTTGGAAAGGTTTCAACACATTCTCTTTGACAGAAATGAGAAACATTGATCTGCATGCAGGGTTTGCATAGAGGTTATCAAAATAAAATTTTAGAGAATCATTGAAGGGCTGAGTACAGCATGTTAAATCCTTAATCAGAGATGCCAAAACCCAGAGTCAGACAGCTGTCTTTCAGAAGCGACTACCATAAGGCTGATGAAAGAAGGTTCATGGAAAGGTCAGGAAAAAAATGCCAACAGTTATGCTTACTGTTATAAAAACTATTTATGGCAAGCAATATAATTTGTTAATTTTTTGTCCTATGTTGTCCCCTATTAATTTGTATAAACTACAGTACTGAATTTATTTCATTAGCTAGTATTGGGGAATGAACAAAGCTTAATTAAAATTCAAATTATAATTCTATCATGATGTATTCTGCTCTGGTATTCTCTGGATCTAATAAGAAATTATGCCTCATCAAACATATATAATTTGGCTTGAAACGGTAATAGTAGGAAGCCAAAATTATAGTCATAATAAAGTTGTCTATGCTGGATATTTTCATTTCAGAGTGCAATATGCGCTGGGTAACCTGAGTCCCCAGGCAATCATTTAGTCATCCAGGCTCACTCTGGGTGGAGCTTGTTTACATCCTATAATCACACCATTAACACTCACTGCTAAATATAAACACAAGGAATGGATATTAATGTTTGTTTCACAACTCCAGTGATACTGCTACACAATTATATTGACAGGCTCGATAGTGAATACACTGAAACTACCATGGTTACTCTTTGAGAGTATAAACGAACAGGCATCTGCAATACTGGACAGCAATATACAGTATATTTCTTGGTCCACGGAGGTAGGGAGGTGGCATCATGTGAAGAAACAAGGATGGGTCTATGCCATGAGCACGGTGGTTTTGCAGTGTGAGAACTCAGGGAAGCAAGGAAAGTTTGGACAAACTACCAGCCTTTGAGGAACTCATGTTCACAGGAGGCACACAATATACATCTGCTGATTGAGTCTGGAATTCACATAGCTGGCTGTGTCCCTGGGGGCTAGTCATTTCACTTCCATGAACCTTAATTTCTTCATCTGGAAAATGAGGGCATTAGACGTTCCATGGGAATTCCTTTCCATTGTAAGGTTATATAACAGTGATCATATATATGTGACTGTTTATGCATATATATGGTAACTATGTGCTTTCAACAGTAGCAGCAATGATTAAACTAAATATGGACTTGTGATTCTGTAATTTGTTACTGAGTCTATTTTATTATTTTTTAGTAACAAAAGATTTTCTTTCAGTCCATGTGACTATGGGCAAGTTAATGTTCTCCAAGTTTTCGTTTCCTTTTATATAAATTAAGCTGATAATAGCACCTATCGTTGTTTATAGCATGTTGTGAGCATTACCCAGATAATGTATTTAAAGTTCAGCCCAGTGTGGGGACCACAGTAGGTACTTGATACATTTCTTTCTATTCTTTTCTAGCCCTCTTTATTTGGTTTATAAAACAAGTGAGCAAAGAATGAATAGACTTATGATTGTCCACTTAGAAGGGAAACTATTTTTAAGAATTGTTACAAAAAGACTTTTTAATGAATTACAGTTATTTAGAGAAGAAGCATCTGAGTTTTGGACATACATTTTTTCAACAGAAAGAAGGGATCCGAAAACAATGCGATCCTCCTTTAAAAGATAGAGTAATTATACATTGGTTTTACTATTTTGTAGATAAACCTAGACAGTACTAACTGTAATACTGTAAAACCAAAATAGAAGATGTCACCAATCTTAGGTAACACGTCAAAGTTATCAAGGAAAAAAAAATCCTTAGACTGTTATTGCTAACAATTGAAAAAAAAGGGAGGTGGGGGGAATGCTACATATGAAAAGAAAATTAAACCAAGCACCCACATTTTCTGCCTGAGTAAACGGCATAAAAGATGTTTGCTACAGAGATTGACTTATTAGTTAGAACTAATATAAGATAAATTTGATCTAAGACACTAAACATTTTTAGAACTAGAAGCTCAAAAAACTTTAGTCTTAAAATTAGTAAATATTTCAAGAAAAAAATCTGGTGAGTTTCTGAGGAGTTGAAGAAAAGCTAGCAGAGAATCCTGATTCTTCCTCAACTGGTATATACTCTTCTGTCAGGAAAACCAAAGAAAAATAGACTAGGATGTCAAAATGTCAAGGGTATTGATTGTAAACTACTGAAGCTCATCAAAATAATTCACCAACATTTTCTGTCGTTCTCTCTTTTCTGTGTAACAGAGAACTGACCTGAGGGGCAGCATCAGAGGCCTAAAAGCCTCTCTAAAGAGCATTCCTACTTTGGGGCCTCCTTTCAATATTTAGTACAAAATTTGACTGTCTCACACCTTCACCAATTCTGGTTGAGGAGACTCAGTGAGTGAGCTAGATGCTAGCTTGGACCAAGTGGTCAGAGATGCAGGCCTATCCTTCAGCTGGTGCTTTGTAGGGAGGGTATTTGACAGAAAGATCTTGACTTAAGGTTAGCATGACTTCATCCCAATACTGCCAGACCATAACCTCTGCCTTCCACCCCTCTTCCTCTGTGCTATGCCTCATCAGTCCTTGGCATGAGGTGGAACTAACACCATAGGGCAAAGGGCACAACACACACAAAGGCGGGGATAACAAGATTTGCCTCAATGTGATGTTCAAAATAGTAGTTGATGCCATAATGCTGGTTCAACCCGAGTTTCCCTGGTTGCTCAATTTGCTAGATATGTATGAACACATTACAGTTCTTAATTAACTTACTTCTTGGTATGATTCATTTACCTCCTGACAGATTTCAGTTTCTCCAGATTCAGGAGCTAGGGAAGATGCAGTACTGGCTACTCCATAAAGGCCTTATGTACAGATGTGAAGAGAAACATTTACCAAATGGTCTTTAAATTGAAAGCCTGAGACAGGGGAGTTTTCCTTTCTTATGGTCCATGTCTTTGAAAAATTAAACTTAAAACTATGATTTTCTGGAATTTTAAGATGTGAGTCTAGTGAGGTTTTTTTTTTCCCTATTGTCCTATTATGGTTGTTTGAGGCTGGGGTCCACAGAGCAGCTGCATCTTAATCCCTCAGCCCACTGGTCTTGTAATTCTCCTGAGATTGTGGGATATTCATTAAGGTTAAATTCTGGAGGGAAGCAGGTTGTTTTAGTGTGACATTAGTTGAAACAGCTGAGGCAGAGGGCAACATGGTAAGCTAGTTTTGAGTCCAGGCTTCTGAGCAGGTGAGCTTGACTGGAACTGGTGAGAGAAGGGTCACCCCCACCCCCCCCTTAGACTAGTAGCCCTAGGAGGAGTGGAAGGTGGGGAGGGAAAGACCTCGAGGAGGCTGGGTGGGAAGCTAATGGAATGGGAGTCTCCCTGATGTCCAAGGGGAGAGAGGGAACATGATTCTGGTCAAAGCAAGGAAGAGAGAGAATTCACATTCTAGAACACACCTTGTGTTTCCTGTGATGAGTTTTTTCTTCAATGATATTGGAACACGTCTTTTTTAAAGCTTCCATTTGTTGAGCAATAAATATGGACTAGGAATACTGCCAAAGATTTTATATACATGAGATCACTGTTCTCAGAACAATCATATGAGATGTGTATAATTATGACCCCCCCACCCCAGATTGCAGATGAGGAAACCAAGACTCTGTATGTTAAAGAATGTGCCCATGGAAAGAAGCCAAGATTCTCACACTGGTCTGACTACCTCTTTAAGGCAGAGCTCTTTATCTTTAAACTGTCTTACTCTTCTTTCATGAACAGAGGCCCTGAATTCCACAGAAAGTTGATTTTCAAAAGGGTAAACAACAAAAATTGCCAAGATGTTGAATGGTCAAGGATTCATTCATTGTTATTGCCTACTTATTAGAAAGGAGCATAAATAAATGCTGTTTCAGAAACATTTTTTAGCCTCCAGTGCTGGGAAAAAATATTTTGTGTTTAAAATTTTAGTTTTATTAATAGTATATTAATTATATACACTGTTATTTATATATATATATATTGCATATGTAATTAATTAGCAGTATTTCAATATTAATGCTGGTTGAAGCCTAAAAAGGGTTTGGAACTGTATGAAGAATGTTTACAGAAGTAAAAGGTGAAGCTTCTAAAGCAGCAAACTAATGAGCCAATGAGAGATGAAAACCATTGAAAGAGAGAGGAAATTTTCTCTCTACTAATTCATAAGCCAAGGTTATGGGCTTTAACTGTCACTCTCATGCAGTGCCAGTGGGAGTATAAAATGGTGAAACTACTTGGGAAAAGAGTTTGGCAGTTTTTTATAAAGTTTAACATATATTTAAACACATGGCCCAGCATTGGGTATCTACCCAAGAGAAATGAAAATATATGTCCATAAAAAGACTTACGTATTTTTATTCATAATAGTCTCAAATAGAAAACTACAGGTGAATGTATAAATAATTTTGGGTATATTCATATAATGAATACTACTTAGCAGTAAAATGAAATGAACTAATAGCATGCAGCAATATACATGTATCTCATAGTTACCATGCTGAAAGAAGCTGGACACTGGAACATATACAGTATAAGTCTAGAGGCAAAATTAATCAACAGTCACAGAGATCACATTCAGTGGTTTCCCAAGGCAAGGCAGGTATTGGGGTGGGGAACCGACTACACAGGGGCACAGAATTCTGCAGAGGTGGAAGTGCTCTGAGTTTTGAAGGGACGGTGTTTACATGAGTGTGTATACATTTGTCAAAGGCATTCAGATGATATGCTTAAAATGTGTAAACTATACCTCCAAAAGTTGACTTAAAAAAGACTACTGGCTTAGAAGAGAGTATGCATTAAAAAACAAAAATTCCTCCATCTCAGTTTCTCTCCTCCACAATGTTTTCTGTAACCAATGCTTGTTTCAGGAAGTTTATATCCTGTTATTTTTCCTTAGTTGCAAGGTAGATTTTGTTTGTAAAAGCCAAGGAGAAAAAAAATTATTAGACTTTAAAATAAAGCGATTAAGAATTTTTAAACAGTCTTACCCAGATAATCAGATTTCCTCTCTATATAAGGGTTTACCACTCAGAACATTCTTAAAATGCTATTTTCTAAAATGAATATTTACCTCCATATGCCTTAAATAACATTTACTGAATACAATTTAATCCTCTCTGAATGCCTCCAGGTCATCATTATGAATATCAAAAGTTGTGCTATTCTGTAATACAGTGATGATTTCAGTTTGTTATGGCACATAGGACTGTTTGCTTCCATGCTAAATGGCCTCAGGGTACTGAGCTTTTTAAGTTTTTGTACTTGTATCTTATTCTTTCCTATTTTTCTCTCGTTGGGCTGTCAGCAATCTTTTCTTTTTGCTATTGCCTATTTGTCTCTCTGTAGGAGTTGCTTTCCTCTCTTCTAACTTCTAAGATAATCAAATTATCAGGAACATACGTATAGAGCAGTGGTTCCCACCTATTGATTTTCAAACCAGCAATTGATTGGTTTCAAATGTATCACCTGGAAACTTGTCAAAACTACAGATGTGCAGGCCCCATCCTTGGTGGTTCTAATATCTAATTGCATCACACATTATCTAATGTGCATCACACATTATTTTTTTATTATGGAAATACGTTTGTGTATGTCTGAACACAAAAGTAGAAAAAAACAGTGTAATGAACTACTACATCATTCAGTTCAACAATTATTAGCATTCTGTCAATCTTTTTCATGTATCTGCTCCCCGTCCCGCCCCCCCTTTCTTACACTAGAACTAGGATTGGTAAACTACGGTCCCACAGGCCAAATACAGCTTGCTGCCTGTTTTTTAAAAATTGAGAAATACTTCACTCACAGTAAAATACACCCTTTTATTCAGTGGTTTAATAGTTTACCAAGTTGCGCAATCATCACCACTATCTAATTCCACAGCATCATCATCAGCTCCAAAGAAACCCCATACTCTATCACTCACTCTCCACTTCCCTCAGGCCTTGACAACCATTAATCAACTTTCTACCTCTATGGCATTACCTGTTTTGGACATTTCACACAAAGGGAATCATACAATATGCGGCTTTTTTGTGTCTGGCTTTTTCACTTAATGTTTACAAGCCTCATCCATGTTGTAGCATGTATCAATACTTCATTCCATTTTTTTTTTTTTTTTTTTTTTTTGCGGTACACGGGCCTCTCACTGTTGTGGCCTCTCCCGTTACGGAGCACAGGCTCCGGACGCGCAGGCTCAGCAGCCATGGCTCACGGGCCCAGCCGTTCCGCGGCATGTGGGATCTTCCCGGACCGGGGCACGAACCCGTGTCCCCTGCATCGGCAGGCGGACTCTCAACCACTGCGCCACCAGGGAAGCCCACTTCATTCCTTTATATAGGTGAATAATATCTCATTGTATGAATACACTACGTTTTGGGGGTAAGGGAGTGGTAGAGATAAGTTGGAATTTTGGGATTGACATATACACACTACTGTATATAAAATAGATAACTAGGGCTTCCCTGGTGGCGCAGTGGTTGAGAGTCCGCCTGCCGATGCAGGGGACACGGGTTCGTGCCCCGGTCCGGGAAGATCCCACATGCCGTGGAGCGGCTGGGCCTGTGAGCCATGGCCGCTGAGCCTGCGCGTCCGGAGCCTGTGCTCCACAATGGGAGAGGCCACAACAGTGAGAGGCCCGCGTACCACAAAAAAAAAAAAAAAAAATAGATAACTAATAAGGACCTACTGTATAGCACAGGGAACTCTACTCAATACTCTGTAATGACCCATTATGTGGGAAAAGAATCTAAAAAAGAGTGGACATATGTATATGCATAACTGATTCACTTTGCTGTACACCTGAAACTAACACAGAACTGTATGTCAACTATACTCCAATAAAAATTTAAAAAATGCTTCCTCTAATTGTATATTCCCATTAAATACAAAATGAGTCCCAAAAGGTTTACTGTAAAGCATAACAAATACGAAGTGCAGAAATGTTTATTTTTATGTTTTTAAAAAGTATCAATGTTTATAATTTTTTATTTTAAATAAAATCAATAATAGAGAGGAAAAAAAATTAATATACCACATTTTATTTATTCATTCATCAGTTGATGGACATGTGGGTTGCTTCCAGTTTTTAACTATTATGAACAATGCTGCTGTGAACATTCATGTAACTGTTTTGTCTTCAGTCCTATTAGGTGTACACCTAGAAATGGCATTGCTGGGTCAGATGATAACTCTATGTATAACTTTCTGAAGAACCGTTAGACTGTTCCCAAAGTGGCTGCACCATTTTATTCCCGCCAACAATGTATGAGGCTGCCAATATCTCCAAATTCTTCCCAGTATTTGTTGTCTTCTTGATTCTGACCATTCCTAGTACGAAGTGGCATCTCACTGTGGTTTTGATTTGCATTTCCCTGGTGATGAATGATGTTGAGCATCTTTTCGTATGCTTATCAGCAGTTTGCATATCTTCTTTGGAGAAATATCTATTCAGATTTTTTGCCCATTTTTAAATCGAGTTATTTGGTTTTTGTTTACTGTTGATTTCTAAGAGTTTTAAAAAATATATTCTAGGTACTGGACTCTTTTCAGTTATGCGATTTGCAAATATTTTCTATTCTGTGGGCTATCTTTTCACTATCCTGATAGTGTCCTTTGAAGCCTAAAAGTTTTAAGCCTTAATTATCTAATTTTTCTTAGTTTGCCTGTGCTTTAGGTGTCATATCTAAGAAACCATTGCCTAATCCAAGCTCACAAAGATTTACACCTAAGTTTCTTCTAAGAGTTTTATACTTTAACTCTTACATTTAGGTTTCACACATCTGAATTTTTAAAAAGCTTCTCATATGATTAGTTTTGAAAAGTAAGAGTAAGTAGATTCTGGCAGCCTCCAAGAATTTTTTTTAAAGTATGAACTTTGGTGCACAGTTTTCTTAATAAGTTGAATGATGAGAGAGGTCTTTTTAATCTACTTTTTGGTTTTTTGCTATATTGCAGAATGCTGAGATGCTCAGAGAGCTGATTCAGGCAAAGTGTGTACTACTATTTAGGTGTATGGTTACCTTAGTACCCCAAAACTAAAACGGTCCAAACATATTTAGGAGGTGCTCCTTAGAGTTCCAAGTTTAAAAACACAGACTGTCATCTTAAGTCACTTTCAATGTATGGTGCCCCTTGTTCTGATCCATGTAGTGGGAAACATTGGGGAGAAAAGAAAGCAAAAATCAGCAGCAGGGACCTAGCTTCTAACCAAAAGAGGACAGCATGATGACCACACTTTTCATTTGCAGAAAGAAAGACATTCAGATACATCCACAAACCTTCAATTGTTAGTTGACAGTTTGTTCCAGACCCTGAGGCCTTGAGTGAACATCAGAATCTCCAGGAGAGCTTGTAAAAACCCAGATTCCTGGGTCCCATCCCCAGAAATGCTGTACAATAGGCTGGGTGGGGCCCATAAATTTGCCTTTCTAATAGGCTAGGAGATTACGCTGATGATTCTGGCCCTAAGACCAGAGGATAAATGGGCTTCCCATCCCACCCTCTTGCTTAGTGAACCTTGAGCAAGCAAACTTTAAGCCAGGAGACTCATCTGGTGCTCCACCTTGGTCAGGAACATGCGAATAGTACACTAAGGAAATCACAAGGCCATGAGTATAGTTTCCAAGTTTGTTTTAAATTCTTAGTCACTGACAGTCTCATTTCAGGTTCCAAGAATATGATCATTTTTCCAAACACTATTTGGTCACTTGGTAATGTATCCTGATTTCAATAAAATTAGTAGGGATTATCTAAATTATTTTGTTTTTCTGATATTCTTTGGTATTTGACTTGCTTGATGCATGTGGATGTTAGCTGTGGTTAGGAATGCTATTCAGGAACATCCACTGTGTTTGTGATAATGGATTTGACCTACAGCCAAATGGTACTCTTGAAATGTGGTTGTGACTCTGACAGATTGAGCCAAAGTTAAATTCTGATGAACTGCAGAGGAATTTTATCAGGCCCAGGATGTCTGCTAGCTGAGTTGGGCAAGAGTGAGTTTCCAAAACGTCCTGAGCAATCCACATTTATTCTGTCACCTATACTTCCTATTTTCTCAAGGGTCAGCTAAAAACTTCATTCTCCTACTTTCTGTCATTTCTAGGACCACAGGCTTAAACCTGAGAAACAAATATTAAGCTGTGCTCCCGTCTCTTACAAATCAGCAAGGGCAGAGTTCAGCAAGCAGAAGGGAGTTTACAGTTTTGCTGATATCACAGAGGCAGAATGAGACCTCAGCTTATTTGGCTATTCAGTAGAGAAGGTAAGTAGAAAATGTTTCTGTTGGTAAATTGAGGAGATCTAGGAACACAGAGAAATCCGACAGGCTGGACACAAGAAGACATTTTGCATTTAGGTTCTTATAGCAATGCCTGAAGTCAGCTAATCATTTTTTGAGAGAAATGGGACATTGGCTTTGAGAAGAAGATACAAAAGTTCTATGCTAACCCTGTCTGCAACAACCCTGCCGCAGGCCCAGCTCTGCTCTAAGCTTCATCTGCAGACTCTCAAGCCCTCTGTCTCCCAGACCACCCACAGGAGGGATTCGGCATCCACCCCATAGCAGCCTTCCAAAAGGAGGAAGGAGCTTTTTATTTTAAATAGACTGCAGCCCAACCCAAAGGAAAGCCAGTTATCCATACAACCACGAGAGGGAAACATACATGTGTAGCATTTTAATCCCACTGAGAGATATTAGTCACCAGGCTTCTAAGAAGTTTGATTGTGTTATTCCTCTTCCTCTTTTCTAAATTACAATGGCAAATAAGTGCACTTGCACAGAAATCACCCTAACTGACTAGCTACTACATTAACTGATCCCACGATTCCTATTTTACGGGTACAAAAAAGTTGATCTCATTGAACTGGCAACTTAGAAACTTGAGGCAAATTAGAGCAATTACTAATAAATTATACATGTCGTAACTAACAATTTGTCTATCACCTAGAAATATGAGGAAAAGCTGCCAGACTCCCTGGCCCTGCAATTCTAAACAGGTCTTTTCATTTTTTCCTTTCCAAGACCAAAAGCTTTTATTATCCACGCCAGTTCCCCCAGGACTGTTGCTGCTTTAACATTTACAATACAAAATTAAGAATACAAGGGATGGGATTTGCACTCCGTTTGGAACAGAGGGTGTGGCCGCTTAAAATTAAAAGATTTTTAAAAATACGCAACAAAAAACACCGCGCCCTAAAAAAAACAAGTGAGCTTCATTTCAGCTTTTCCTAAAAGAGTTAGTTCATAGAGGAAATAATGGCAAGATATAGTAGCAAAATATCTTCTTGTTTGTAATCACTATTCATAATCACTACTGTGTCTCATTTCTGGGTAAGCCGGTTTGATGAAATTAAAGGAAGTTCCGTGTTATAAGTCATCTGTAGTTCTGGGGGAGGAGGTGAGATTAGGTCAATTAACAAGATAGGATCTTTCTCTTTTTCCTGCTTGTCTCACCTAGCCCTCGGGTGTGCCATTCAACATGAAAGGCGTTGAGGTCATTCATTAACTGAGGGCCAGATTCCTCCATCAGCATATTCCTCCCACCTGGTACCGCCTTACAGCCAACCACTCACATCCCCATCAGGTCTTCTGTGACGGCTGTTAAAATGTGAGAGGAGGGAGAGAGAGAAGCTTTTACTACTGAATTCTGTAATTCATTCTCACTGGTCTCCTGTTCAAATGAGGAAAAAAAAAAAAAAGTATCCAGATTCTGGGGAAAGGAGGTTCAATGACTGGGACCTAGTTGTTGAGATAGGATGTAAGAAACAACACTGAAAATAAAACTTGCAAATTCAAGAGGATTTAGATATGAATCCCAAATACCCTCTGGCAATGGAGAAAATTTGTTTCCTGCATAATTTATACACTGCATTTCCCCCCTCCCCGTACCCAGCAAAAATTATATACCTATTTCTCTTCATCACATGATCGTCATGTCACTTGTAAAAGTTTCTCTCTTTTTGCTTTGAATACAAATGATACCTTTGTTCAAAATCGCATATTTTCACACTCAACTTATAATTTCAGTATGTTTTCCCAGGCTCTTCATTTAGCTATTTTTGCCATATACCTGGTTACAGGACCTAAGTCCATGTCATCGTGTCTCCCTGGAGAATAAAACGGCAAACATCTCCTTCTGAGAATCACTAATGTTAGAGAGAATAAAGGGTAATCAACATTCATTGTTTTCTACCAGTGCAATAAGCAGAGTTTAAAACAAAACCAACCTCCCAGTGAATTCCAAACGTCCTTCTAAATAACCAGTGGTGCTATTTCACAACCTGACCTGCATACTTCCTTCAGGGTGCCGTGGGAGTTGTGACCACTCTGTGTCCACATGTTTGCGGGCGGTGTCATGGTAACTGAGTAAACACATTCTGTTGCAGCCTGTAGTTTGTGGAGGCCTGAGTGAGTGCACCCCAGTGAATTCCACCTCTGTGGGGCTCCTGCCAGATGGGGTGTGCCAGAGGAAGTAAGGCTTCCCCCTGCAGGGGATGCACCTGCAAACCTGGCAGCCTGGAGGTTACGCGGCTCCTGATTCATGCGGTGTCTGAGCATCTCACCTAGTTAGATGCTAAAGCAGGCAATCCCAGAGCGAAGAAAGTAGCAGAGAGGGTTTGGGGGAACAGTCCTCAACTCTCACGTCCCTTTTGCCTAAAATGCATTGTAATGACTCCACTCGGTTCAGTAGTGCTAGAAAAGAAATGTTTGGGTGTGGATTATTGCTTCTCTTGTAGCTATAAAGTAAGAAGTGATCTCTATTAGTGAGAACATATATACATTTTTGTACTTAATCACGATACAAAAGCTGCTGAAGTTGATAGCAGAAAAGAACATTAGTTAAAAACATTATAAATTGGGGGCCGAAGGATGTCTTAGAGGAATATATACTTCATGTCCATAATACTAAGCAAAAGCTATTTTTCAAGGTGGGGGCCTAGAATGAAGAAAAGATGGATAGGGAACCCTCATTCTACCAAGACGATCTGATTCCTGGGGATGATGGTCCAGGCCCCTGGCTCCCACTTTACTCTGTCAAAGCTACACCTAACTGAGCAGGAAAAAAATCCTGGAGACCACCATCCAAGGAGGGAGAAGCCTCGTCAATATGTTCTACTTCTTTTTAATTAATTAATTAATTTATTTATTTTTGGTTGTATTGGGTCTTCGTCACTGGGTCTTTGTTGCTGCGCGCAGGCTTTCTCTAGCTGCAGCGAGCAGGGGCTACTTTTCCTTGTGGTGTGCGGGCTTCTCATTGCGGAGCTTCTCTTGTTGTGGAGCAGGGGCTTTAGGCGTGTGGGCTTCAGTATCTGTGGCATGCAGGCTCAGTAATTGTGGCACGTGGGCTCTAGAGCGCAGGCTCAGTAGTTGCGGTGCACGGGCTTAGTTGCTCTGCAGCATGTGGGATCTTCCCGGACCAGGGCTCGAACCCGTGTTCCCTGAATTGGCAGGTGGATTCTTAACCACTGCACCACCAGGGAAGTCCAATATGTTCTACTTCTGAATTCTGTTCTTTTGGGCAAAAGAGGAACCGCTTTCCTCCGTATTTGGGCATTGTTATTCTCTGGATAATCAGAGATGGAGGGAAAAATAAGTAACCTTTTTATAATACTCTAGTTCTTGTATTTTGTTCAAAACTTTCTGTTACCAAGGAAATGATTAAGATCCTTAATTAGGGGTTTTCAAATCAAAAGCATTACAAGGATCAGAGGTGGCACCTTTCTAGCAGTGTTCATATGATGAACTCATTTTAAAATAGATTTCAGGGAATCCTGACCAAGATTTCAGATCAACACATTAAATTTATGGAAACTGGCTATTTAGACAATCAGAAAATGGGTATCTTTTTGTAAGCTGCACTCTTAAGTTTTTACATATTCATTCATGTTCTGAGTATTACTTTATTCCAATAAATTAATTTTTATCTATGACTTAAAAGTCTTAATGAAAAGCTATTTAAGTTTCCTGTGACAGTTGAAGTCACCTGGCTATCATATCCTTAAATCTATTTTAAAATATAATATGGTATTCTAACACTAAAACTTTATTATTGCATTTTCTTGTTTTCCCATGTGTAAGTTCAACTTATATTTTCACTTGCATAAGATTTCGGTAAACTTATACCAGAATTATACCAGAACCTAAGCTGGGGTCATGTTTCCTCATCAATCACATTCTGCCAATAGAGTAAGCCAGACATCCCAGGAAGCTCTTTATCACCAGCCTAGAGGGATGCAGAACGTGGGAATGAGGAAGCCTTTCTCCCAGGTATAGCAAAAGCAGTCTGTTAGCAAACTGATGTGAAGGGAGGTAGGTTTTTATTTTTTAATTTTTTTTAAGAATTTTTTTTTGATGTGGACCATTTTTAAAGTCTTTATCGAATTTGGTACAACATTGTTTTTGTTTTATGTTTTGCTTTTTGGCCAAGAGGCATATGGGATCTTAGCTCCCTGACCAGGGATTGAACCCACACACCCTGCTCTGGAAGGCGAAGTCTTAACCACTGGACCGCCAGGGAAGTCCCCAAGGTCTGTAGGTTTTTAAATAGTGGATCAGAGTCTGTGTGGGTGAAGCTAAAACCCAGAACAACTCTACTGGCTAAAACTCAGGATGATTTGAAACGCAAATTTTCACATGTATGCACCTGAAAGGCAACAGGGAAATGTAAAGCCCCTCGAATAGATTAATCCTCTCTAACAAGAAAATGTACCTCCTTTTCTCCCCGTGCCATGTCATATCCCCAGTAGGCCTGTCCCAGTACCTCTTTTGGTTTCTTTTGGTCCCTTTGGAGGTGCCTGCTGTTCTTACATCCCTAATCTCTCTTTTGTGACTCCCCAGAGTTAACACTCAAAAAAAGCTCTTTCAGTCAGGTTCTCACTGTTTTTTTTCTCCTTGGATAACTTTCTCCTCCTCTTTTCTACTTTGTCACCCAGGGAATGACAAAGGAAGATATTTCCCTTTCTACATTCTTGGGGCTGAACCACATGTTTTTTTTTTTTTTTTTAAACATCTTTATTGGGGTATAATTGCTTTACAATGGTGTGTTAGTTTCTGCTTTACAACAAAGTGAATCAGCTATACATATACATATGTTCCCATATGTCTTCCCTCTTGCGTCTCCCTCCCTCCCACTCTCCCCATCCCACCCTTCCAGGCTGTCACAAAGCACCGAGCTAATATCCCTGTGCCTTGCGGCTGCTTCCCCCCAGCTATCTACCTTACTACGTTTGTTAGTGTGTATATGTCCATGACTCTCTCTCGCCCTGTCAAAACTCACCCTTCCCCCTCCCCATATCCTTAAGTCCGTTCTCCAGTAGGTCTGCGTCTTTATTCCTATCTTACCCCTAGGTTCTTCATGACATTTTTTTCCCTTAAATTCCATATATATGTGTTAGCATACGGTATTTGTCTTTTTCTTTCTGACTTACTTCACTCTGTATGACAGATTCTAGGTCTATCCATCTCATTACAAATAGCTCAATTTCATTTCTTTTTAAGGCTGAGTAATATTCCATTGTGTATATGTGCCACATCTTCTTTATCCATTCATCCGATGATGGGCGCTTAGGTTGTTTCCATGTCCTGGCTATTGTAAATAGAGCTGCAATGAACATTTTGGTACATGACTCTCTTTGAATTTTGTGAACCACATGTTTTTAATTCTTTTTTCCTGTTCATGATGCATTCCTGATATGTCCTCTACAGGACATGACTGGGTGTCCACACTACAGTGCAGGGGACCTTGAGGGTAAAATTATCCACAGCTCACTGGGGTTTGGGGACAAAATCTTATGTGACTCAATCAGTTTTGTTTTCTATTTTGTCAGTCCTGACCCTTGGAGTCTCTCTCCTTTCTTGCTAGTTTGCCCTGCTTTCAAATCCAGGTCCAAGTCTAGCTCTCTCTCAGCAAGCGTGCTGCTTGGTATCTAGTTTCTCTCCCTCTGCTTTGGGTCGGAGCTTCCTTGCAGAGCTGTCTGACCCTCTGCAGGGGCACTCAGGCCCTTGATGATTTCTGTGACGCTTATCTTCTTTCTCTCTCTGCCCAGGCCTCCTCCCATCCTCCACCGGCTCTCCACCAGCGGCACACCTGGGGGGCTGATTAGCGCAGTCTCCCCACCCAGCTGAGCTCACTCGGCTCCCTCCTATCTCCACTATCCAAGGTCTGAGCTCTGGAGTTGAATTTCCCCAGGGCCCTTCAGAAGCCCACTCTTCTGCACGTACCATTTGCACAGGTGGCCCCTGGCTCCTCGTTGGCTCCAGGGATCCTTGCCCCTAGCTCCGGGCAGCATGGAGAGCACAGCCAGCCGGCACTCCGCCCGCTCACCCAGCAGGCAGCCCATGAGTCCTGCCCGGGGTGTCCTCTCAGGAGTGTTCTCCTGACTTGCCTTACACACACTGACTGACCCAGATTTGCTTCTGGTCTCATCCTCCAAGGCAACTCCCAGAAGCTTTTAGGAGAAACGAAGGTCTGTGTGTTCAAGTGATGATGCCTGCTCTGAATGCCTTGCTATCTGGTCACATTCAGAGGCAGGGGCTTGGTTTATCAGTCTCGGCCAGGCTGTTCCCCACCCAACATAGTCAGTACATGGGCACCTCAAGATAGGGCTCTGCTCTTGGGCAACACGTTTTGGGTTTGAGAAAAATAGGCAGATACAGGGGTGCTGTAGGGGTCACATGAGGTCACACTGCTAAGGCCACTGTCTTACAGTACAATGTTCTTTCTAAGAAGCTGCCAAGCCATGGCTTTGCTTTCAGGTGTGGAGTCTATAATAGATCAGTGGTCCCCTCTTTGCACTGGCTGCTGGAAAGCTTAGTGCCAAACCTGAGGGTTGCCTGGGGCATACGATGAATTTGAATGAATTTGTATCATAACCTTACTCACCAGTCCATTTTATGTCTTTATCTTTGTTTTTCATGTTCCCTCCCATCCACCTCTCATTTATATTCCCCTGCTAACCACCTTAAACACTTCCTGAATCAAGGTGGGACATGTATAAACAAACATACAAAACGAGGTATTTTATGGCAACCTGAAATAGTCTCTTTTACATGGTTGGAAGATAACTTTCTGGACAGCCATAACTACTAAATGTTTTAATGTACATATTCATGAAATAGAACTACCTATTCCAGAAGTTTATCCTACAGACATACACAAGTGCACAATATTTGTCTGACTGTAGCATTGTTTGTAATAGAAAAAAAAGGAAATAAAGTAAACGTTCAGGAGTGGCTGAATACATCATGCTACACGTATACGATGGCACACTGCAGCTGTTCAAAAGTGAGACATGGGTTTACATGTTTAACATAAAGGATGCCTTTAATGTATTACGTGAAAAAGAGAAAAGCTTGTGGTGACAGGGAAGAGGAGGCTATATTTGTTAATTTAAACTCTCTCCCAACCCCACCACTAATAGCATGAACACTAAGGGGGGCTTGTTGCTGATTGCCTGGTATAAACAAAACCGTCATACTCAGCACACAGGCTTTCTCATATTCAAGGCAGTATTAAATAACAGGCATGAGGAAGTAACATTTGCAGAAGCTCAGGGAGCTACATTCTCTGAATTAGCACACGCTGTAGAGTGAGGGGAGGGGAGGGTAAAGAGGAAAGACGAGGGAGGGGGCTGGCCTTTGAAAGAGACAAGCTTTGGCAGCTGAGGGTTTTCTATTGGGAGTTTTGGTGTGAAATGTTATGAATTTCCTTTTCACTCTGCCTGCCAAACCCTCAGTAAAACCTACCTGTTTCCCAATACGTTTGTAGTTGGATTTGCTTTGGAGGGAACGGGATAAAGTGTTGTATCCAACCTAAAGGTCAGAGAGGGTCAAGGGCAGAGACAGCAGAGAATGACCATCTGGGTCATCAACAGATAACCAGGTCCCATGTGCAATCAGTTCTGTGCATATTGGGAAGGGCAGGTTGATGACTAAGAGAAGACTTGAAAAAAGGGGGAAAATGCAATAAGTCAAATCAGCCTTCTGCAAAAGCGGTGGTCTGACTTAATAAATACTGAGATTAGTTTTCATACCCAGGATGACAGATAGCAATTCAGAAAAAAACTGTGAAAGGATCACAGGTGAGAAGATGATTTCAGAACTTAACTTATGCCAGAGTAGCCACAATTATTTACATTACAGAAGCACAAAATGCTAGCTCTGACTACGTTAGCTGTTATAGAAATATCTTCTTCATCTGAAAATAAAAAAAGTGATATCTTCATTAAAAATCCCCTTCACTGCCCACTTCACCTCAGTGTACCTCAGCCCCTTGGCCTCACACAAAACAGCCCTGTCTGACTGTTGTTTATGTGCAGCTCTGTCTCTTCCAGAATCACCTCTCCTGAACCACTGCTTCCACATCCTGTGTGACCAACCCAGTGAGAAGGTTCTAGGGATGAAGCAGGCCCTGTGGATGGGCTTCAGGGGCTCCCAAACCCCTGGAATGTCATGCGAACTATTGTGTGTGGACAACTTTCCAGGGAAGGGGTAATACTCTGATTCAAATATCCATGGGCTGATCCCCTAAATGTCAAGGGCTTCTGATTTAGAAGCCTGATATGGAACTCCTCTTAAAAAAAAAATCTCTTATTTCCAAGGCCTAACACAAAGCTTGGCATTCAGTTGGTACTTAATAAAAAAAAAATAAAAGCTCACAGCGACAGAGTATGCCAAACACTGAGGTGTTTAATATTATGTTCCTTACTTTATAGATGAGGAAAATGAAGTCCTACGTGCTGATTCATGTTTGCAAGACTCAACCTTCAATGTCAAGTGCACTTGATAAATGTTGAATGAATGCTGAATGAGAATAAAGGTGGCAGTTACGAAAGCTTCCATCATGAAAGGTAAGGAAGCTGACCTCTAATCAGCATGGGGTGAGGGGAGTTGAGTCAAAAACTCAGGTTACCTGTCTTCCATTTAGTAGGCATTTCCTTATACATCTCTAACTTTGTTCGAAATAGTCTTTATTCCTTATTAGATATGAATGTGGACTCTTGTATACTAAATTGAACTCATTGTACCCGTCTCTGAATTCAGGACTCTGGCATGTGTATGATAGCTTTGTTCATCAGTAGACCAAACTTCATACTGGCAGGGACTTTGTCAAAAAATCTTTCCTCTTCTGGGCTTCTTCTCTTGTTGGGGGTTCCAAACCCAAACGCCTACAGGGACTAGTAGGTAATGGAAGTGATTCAAGTGGGCTGGGTGAGAACTGGGGCAGCCCAGCAGAGAGCCACATCCAGTGTGAAGGGCACAGCTGCCCCTTGGACTCACCACATCACTGTCACTTGAGAATGTGGGCCCAGGATGTTCAGATCTTCCAAATTTTAAGAGAAATCAGAAACGTAGATTTAATGTGGAATTTCCTGAGTTTTAGATGTTGACAACTCATTCAAACATTTTTAAAAAATAGAGTATAGGCCAAATAAAACACATCCATCTATGGCTGGGTGGGCCTGTGAGCCACCAGTATGCAAACTCCATTTTTGTTTGGGGAACATCTGGAATCATGTTCTGGTCCAGCCAGGCAGATTAAGTGTATGGAGGGGAGGTGAAAGGAATATTTTCAGTTTTGCTGCTTGCTAGATACTTTACTGAACGGTTTGTAAGGGAAGTGGTTAAAAGAGAGACTAAAAATGTGGCTTTGAAAGAAGCCATCCATGGCCCCAAATGGAACATCAAGTTGTATGTGACTTCCTTCCTTAAGCTACCAGTCAAGCTCTCTGCTACAAAACCTTGTCCCAGTGTGGACTGCCACACGACTCCAGCACTCTTCAAGCTGCTTGCCAGCATGCAGCACTCTGCTGAATCTGCAGAAAAATCCACAACCCGCCGCATGTCTTCCTGCATTGTGTGTGCTTCTGCGGGGCAACAAATCAGCCTCCAGCAGTGAACAAATGACTCTTCCCAAGACTTCTCTGGCTAGTTGGTGTCCACTGAGGAAGACCAGCTTCTCAGAAGAATGGACCTTCTCCTAATAGGGGGCCCCTGCTTCGCCTTGTCCTCTGTCAAACAAGGCTGTACACGATGCCAAATAAATCTGGATCCATTTGGGGATCAATTACTCCAGCATTTGAGCACCTGGGGCCCTCAGCCCCCTTTCTGGACAGTACAGCCTCTAGCGTTTGATGGAAGAAGCCATGCAAAAGCATAATGGAGAAGATGAGGTTTTTGAGACCTTTAAGCATTAGTTCCTGCTCCAGATCTAAGAATTGTATGTAGAAAAAATTTCCTCGAGCCTTCTTCTCTTTAAATACATTAGTGAAATGGAAGCAGAATATTAATGTATTTTTCAAGGCTTTGGTAATACTGAACACAGTGTTCTCTTCAAACTGAAGGTGTTGTATACGTGTTTAGTTTGGGGTGAGATCTCTGTTTGTGCACGCACAGAACTTCCCTCTCATCGCACCAGCAAATTTGAGAATTTTCCAACCTTTCTTCTTTGAACGGCAACTAAAGAAAATATCACATCAGATACCTGAGCCAACAGTAACAGAGTACTGAAGTGTGGACAGTATCAAATGTTACGTTTGGAGTGAAGCTTAGTTCGTCACAGGCTGCCAGGCATGCTCGTTTTAATTTTACAAGGAGAACACATGACTTGACTACTACGGTATTTAGAATCCCTATACTGGAGTATTCCCAAGCTTTTTTGTGAAATATCCAAGGCTGTTTCCAAAGAATACTTTCTACTTTTGTTAACACTTTCCTTTCCCTTTAAGTCAACTTGAAAAATTGTGCCTAAGTTTCAGGTTAACTCAGATTTTTCCATACCCATATTTTTCCATAAGGACAAACCAATGATCATGAAACCTGGTACCACTGTCTAAACATCTGCACTTTTCAGGTTTAAAAATTGTGGACCAAGATCAAATTCATATTTTAGTGCAAATCTCAAACAAAGGATCTGTTCAATCTTGCCTTTTCTACCCCACTTTTTCAACTCCTAAATATGTAAGAACATATATGTTAAATAGAGGCCAAGTAAGAATGGTTCTCCCAGGGAACAAACAAGGGCTCTTCTCTCCTGCAAACAACTGGGGTTCTTTAAACAAAGAATCTAATTATTCCTTGAATTGTTTTCCCATCTCCTCATTCACAGGTTTTTGCTTCTTGTGAAGACAGTTAAGGTAACATATGAAGGGGAGGTAAATAAAGATGTGAATTTTCTCTGCATAAGGAGTCAAGGTGTCCATATGTCCTTGAGTTAAAGGTTGGATACAATTTGGAATTAGTTTTTTGTTTGGGTTTTGTTTTCAGTCAAGTAAATAATGACAATTTGAACAGGATATATGTATATAACCTTATATTTTTATTGATATATAATTCACATGCTGTACAATTTACCAATTTAAAGTGGGTTTTAGTATATTCATAGAGTGGTGCAACCATCACCGTAAACAATTTTAGAGCATTTTTATCACCCCCAAAAGAAATTCCATACCCATCAGCAGTCAATCTCTACTCCTCTCTGACCCCAGACCCTGAAAACCACTAACCTACTTTCTGTCTCTATGGATCCTTCTATTGTGAACATTTTATATAAATTGTATTGTACAATATGTGGCCTGTGTGTCTTTTTTTTTCCACTTGGCAAAACGTTTTCAAGAGATCTATACACATGTCATACACACACACAAGAGTATTGTCTGAATGCTCCAAAAGCACCTCGGTGGCACTGTTCTGCTGTTAACTTTCTCACCTTTTTCAGAGACTTCACCTCACGTCTCAGTTCATTTAGGAAATCGAGGAAGTCCTGTGGTCTCTCATCACAAATGTTCACTTGCCAGTAGCCATCTCCTGGTCCAGTTCTTCTAACACCTCACACTCAGTGTGTACAACATGACCTCAGCATTTTCCCTCTCCAAACACAATATTCCTCTGTGTTTACTTATCGTTGTTAATGAAAAATCTTCTGCCACACTAACTTGAAAACCCAGTCATTTTTCCCTCATTCAAATCTAACGCATCCATCCCTGTGCTAGACGCCAATTCTCCCCTTTCTACCTCCACAGCTTCTCCTGCCTGCCTGCCTCTGAGCCCTCAGTGACCCTCACTGGCCCAACCTCTGTCAGTCCTCAGTGACCCTCACTGGCCCAACTCCCTGTCAGTCTCCCTGCTCGGCTCTCTGCCTGCAGTCACCTGCTCCAGTCTTTCCTGTACCATGGCTGATCCCTAGGCTGAATGAACTGCAATGAATGGTTCCCTCCCTCCCTCCCTCCCTCCCTTCCTTCCTTCCTTCCTTCCTTTCTTCCTTCCTTCCTCCCTTTTCTTCTTTCTTTCTTTCTTTTTCTTTCTTTCTTTCTTAATTTAATTGAAGTATAGTTGATTTACAATGTTGTGTTAGTTTCTGGTGTACAGCAAAGTGATTCAATTATACGTACATATACACATTCTTTTTCATATTCTTTTCCATTATGGTTTATCACAGGATATTGAATATAGATCCCTGTGCTATATCGTAGGACCTTGTTGTTTATCCATTCCACATATAATAGTTTGCATCTGCTAATCCCAACCCCCCAATCCATTCCTCCCCCCACCCACCCTTGGCAACCACAAGTGTGTTCTCTGTGTCTGTGAGTCTGTTTCTGTTTTGCAGATAAGTTCATTTGTGCCATAGTTTAGATTTCATATATGTGATATCATGTGATATTTGTCTTTTTCTTTCTGACTTACTTCACTTAGTATGATCATCTCTAGTTGCATCCACGTTGCTGCAAATGGCATTATTTCATTCTTTTTTATGGCTGAGTAATATTCCATTGTATACATGTACCACATCTTTATCCATCCATCTGTCGATGGACATTTAGGGGTTTCCATGTCTTGGCTATTGTGAATAGTGCTGCTGTGAACATAGAGGTGCATGTATCTTTTTGAATTATTGTTTTGTCTGGGTATTTGCCCAGGAGTGGGATTGCTGGATCATATAGTAACTCTGTTTTTAGGTTTTGAGGAACTTACATACTGTTCTCCATAGCGGCTGCACCAATTTACATTCCCACCAACAGTATAGGGGGAGATTCACTTTCCTCCACACCCTTTCCAGCATTTATTATTTGTGGACTTTTTAAACCATGGCCTGAAGGCTTTGTCTTGAGGGAAGAGATGGGGAAGGAAGAGAAGGGGAGCTGGTGGTTTTACTCAGACCTATGCCGGGCCTGGGGCGACGGTGAGGCAGGCTGTCCTCTCAGTGCTGGAGAGGAAGCCGGGTGCTTGGCAGCTCTTCCCTAGGCAGCCTGGGCCCCACCTGAAGAGGTTCTGACTTACGTATTTTCAAAGTCTCCAGATGACTCTCGTGCAGTTCTGGGATCTTACAGACTGTCACAGTAGCATGGTGTTAGGACAAGCAAGGGCTCTCGGGTCAGGAGACCTGGGTTACGACCTTGGTCTACCAAAGATTAACTGTGATACCTGGGGCATGTTAATCTCTACGCTCGATTTTGTCACCTGTAACATGGGCTAAATATACCTTCTCCATGGAACTGTTATGAGTATGAATGAAATCAGATGAAGTACAAAGTGGAGTGCCTGGCACATAGAAGGTGCTCAGAAAGTCGGGGGGTGGAGTAGGGTTATATGCCTTGGTTCTGAATTGTCCTTGTCACACTGCTAATATGGCTCCATGCCAACGAAGAACCATTGTTTGTCTCCTACAAAGACCCACATCAGGGTGACTCCTTTGTTGACAGGCAAAATGACAGCTGGCTGAGGGTACCGTGGCCCTTAAGCTAATCCTGACACAGGTGCAGAGCGGAGTCCCAGCACGTTGTGCCCGTTTAGAGTCTCATGGTGCAGGGAGGAGTGGTCATGCCCGCAGGGTGGTGTGTGAAGGGACACTGGGTTATAAGTCAGGAGAACCCACTGTGCTCTGTGATGGGAGGAAACCTGCGCTGTACACACATGGCTCAGGTTGATCTTGACACCCTATTCCACAGCCAACTAAACACGTCATTTTTCTCTCCTCCCACGGGCTCTTCGTATGGATTAAACTGAGATACAGGGTAGCAATGGGCTCTAAAATACTTGGCGCGCTCGAAGATAATGAACACATTAAAGTAAAAATTATAGGACCAATAGAGCATCTTAAACTTCTTCATACTTAGAAAAATATATTTTTAAATAGCAGTCTGCATCACTTCCAGTCTTCAGGAAACTACAGATAAGCTAAACAGCAAGTTCCTGAATGGCGAGGACTGATCTTTGGCAGCATTTAAAGTGAATAGGGGGGCTCCCCTGGTGGCGCAGTGGTTGGGAGTCCGCCTGCTGATGCAGGGGACACGGGTTCGTGCCCCGGTCCGGGAAGATCCCACATGCCGCGGAGCGGCTGGGCCCGTGAGCCATGGCCGCTGAGCCCGCGCGTCCGGAGCCTGTGCTCTGCAACGGGAGAGGCCACGGCAGTGAGAGGCCCGCGTACCGCAAAGAAAAAAAAAAAAAAAAAAAAAAAAAAAATAAAGTGAATAGGAGTAAAGATCTAAGAGTTCAGCCCCAATCCACCAAAAAAGGAATTTTTATAGACAAGTTTTACAAGTGGACCTATCTTCATTCCTTCTGGAAGTCAGATGATGGGGTGACATACATCTAACTAAACAAATGTTTCCAATAGAAAAAAAAAAGGCTGTAAGAATTTTATTTCAAGAGTTACTAAATTGTATAACTTTATAAATGTGAACTTAGCGCTTTAGTTCACATGTTAAACAATGTTTCTATTAGACTACATCTTTAAATATTCAGCATTCTCTGCCAGTTAAATACTATTGCTATATAAAACCTTAAACTGTAAATAAATAAATAAATAAAAATAAAATACTTCACCACGTCTCACTAACAAGTCTTAGCCTGGCAAAGCCTTCTTGCAGGGTCGGCTGTGCACGCCTTCAGTCTCTCGTTCCTGCAGGAGCACTGGCTTCAGAAACAGCGCGGGCGGAACCGCAGAGCTGGATGGCACATGGACCGCCCCGCTGCTCCCACATGCCCCAAAGGGCAGGTGCCTCTGGCTTCCCAGGAGAGCTGCTTATTTTTTTTTAGCGATGAAGGGACAGACGATCCCTTTTGAAAAGCTAGCCTCGGGGTGGGAGGGAAGGGGCGGGCAAGCCACCTGGCAGGGCCGTGGCACCCCCGTTGCTGTCTGACCACAGGAACTAGCCCTCTGCCCGTGACCAGGCTTTCCTGTGAGTCTGTGAGGCCACAGGCTGGTCACTTCCTCGGCTCGGGATCGAGTATCATAAGCAGCCATGGGACAGCTCAGAACTCTGACTGAGGGCAGGGATCTGAATATGGCAGGGCTTGAATTCTCTCATCTGGATGTCGGCAAGGGCTATGGGAAGTCGCAGCAGCTCAGAATGCAGGCCTCGTGGGGAGCTAACTTTGGACTGGAAGGGCAGTTTACTCGGGGCCCCAAATCCTCCCTCGCTGCCAAGTGACTTATGATGTTGGGATCCGTCCGCTGAGGCTCCTGTGGCCGGGGAGTCAGATCCCTCAGCTTCCTTTCCAACTGTGCCTCCTCCGCCTCCCAGACCCTTCACCGGCGGCCAGTCAGAAGGAGCACAGGATGCGAGGGGTTCTCTTAGAAGAGGTGGGTCAGATTAAATAGAATGAATACTTGAAAAATTCTAAATAAGTACAATGCGATAGATGCCTAAGAACCAACATTGGTAAATCCGTCAGGAGTAATATGCAGAGCAAATAAATTTGAGCTGAATCACGTGATGCCTTCTTCTTTTTTTTTTTAATCTCAAAAGGACTGCCGATCTCTGCCGACACGCCAATGTAGAGGACAGGTACTTCCATGAGCACTTAGGGCCTCTTTGACAAGGAAACTTGGGTTTCTACTAGTAGAAAGAAGATGGTGGAATAAATACAAGCATTTGTCTCCCTGGACGCTAATAAAATGATACTAAAAGGGGGAAGAGGGACATAACAGTGGAGCAACCGGGAAAAGAATATAAGGGAAAGGAGAAGGATTTCAGCAGATTTCTGGAGGTCAAGGAAAGGATGGCAAAGAGAACAGGGCAGATGACGGTTAATTTTATGTGTCAACTTGGGTAGGCTGTGGCGCCTGGTTGTTTGGGGAAAAAACTAGTCTAGGTGTAGCTGTGAAGGTATTTTGTAGGTGATTAATGTTTATGATCATGTGACTTTCTGTAAAGGAGAACACCCTCCGTAATGCAGTGGACTGTGGGAGAGAGGGTCTGGCCAATGAGTTGAAGGCTTTAAGAGCAAAAACTGAGGTTTCCCAGAGAAGAAGGAACTCTGCCTCAACACTGTAACATAGAAATCCTGCCCAAGTTTCCAGGCTGCTGGCCAGCCCTACGGATTTGGGACTCAAGACCGCAATATTAGCTCATCTGAATTTCTAGCCTGTTTGCCTGACCTATGGATTTTAGACTTCCCAGTCCCCACAATCATGTGAGTCAATTCCTTAACATAAATGAACCTCTATCTCTATCTCTCTGTCTATGAATATCTATATCCACCTGGTTCTTTTTCTCTGGAGAGCCCTGACTCATACGGAGTGAGAATGTAAGAGCCTAGAACATGTAGGTGAAAACTTTGGTTAAGTGGGAGGGCGGGAGTGAGCTGCTTGGCAATGTACCAGTAAAACCCCAGGCTCACTGGGCACCTGCAACAGAGACTGGGATTTTGAAGGAGGTTGAAAAGCAGAGAGGTTCATTGAAGTCTACCTAATGTACAGGGGGCCCGCAGGTGCCCCTCACTCTTCTCCCCATCCCCATGCGCTGTGGTAGAAACCCAAAATTGACCTGTGGGCAAACTATTAGAGGACTCTTTTATCTCTAAAGAAATTTTAGGACTGCCTGGAAATTGTACTATATGTGAGTTATTAACATTAGGGGAAGCTGAGTGAGGAATATACAGAAACTCTGTATTATTTTTGTAACTTTTCTCTAAGTCTAAAATTAGTTCAAAATAGAGCCTTAAAAAAATGTCTGGAAAGATGTAGGAGGGATAGAGTGTGTGCCAACACTCTAAAGAAGAGTCCTCCCCTCAGGCATTTGGAGCACCACCCCCAAACTCCTGACTAAAACCTAGCCCCTTCTCTGTGTTGGGGCTTGGGGAGGGACATGGCTTTTCAATACAAGCATTTCTGTGCTATTCTATTTTTTAACTTATACATGTATCATTTTGATAAAAACTTAAAAGGAGAAAAAGAAGTTTCTTTCAGACTTGAATGAGCTGTTTTTTATGTAGGTGACACTCACTGACATCACTAACACATTTCACTGCGGAAGAAAAAAGTCTATAATAATAGGACCAAAGGGAAACAATTTCAAATGCAGACTTAGAGCCTCAAACAGCAGGACAACTAGGAAATTTCTGAACTGTTCTCTTTGTCAGAAAGCAAAGGAAGTTTTTAAAAAACACTTTAGTAGCCCTCCCTCTCCCCTGCACGCCATGGATTTTGTCAGTGTACGAACGCTAGTTCACCATAGATCTAAGCGTAAAAATGGACCAAATGCTTCATAAGCTGGTCCACTGACACCATCTCTTGGCTGAGGAATGAGATTTGTGGATTATTCAGTTCTACTGTGACCTAGCAAACCACAAATTGTAATACACGTAGAGGAGAGAAATGTTTTACTGACAGCACCAGTATGAATATATTAATTATAACACTTAAAGCACGTCAATGATGTTCATAATTAACAGCTTCCTATGATGTTATGCTCTCATCCTCAGTGTCTTCTGCAATGATACCAACATGCCTTATTAAGAATGAAATTTAGCAGCATCAGGCTTCTTCTCTGAGTTTTTTCTCTCTACATCCATTAGCACTATTCTTTTCCTTGGCAAATGTATTCGTTGGCCTGATAAAATGTCTAGTTTTGTGAACTCGCCATACGCCTAGCAAGCAAAGGTCCCCAAAGATGTTTTCATTGACTTCACTGCCTTTCGGAATGGCTGTGCAGGGCCTGCCAACTGGGTCTTCTTCAGGCCACGTGCAATATACAAAGTTGGGCAATTCACTGGGGCTGCAAATGCGGGAGGCTCTGGGGAAACAATTTCCCGGACAATAAAAGGGAAAGCCACCCCGTGGGTTTAGTTAATGCCGAGTGAACAGTCACAAAACTGCTGGGTGCCCCAGGTCATGTGGCACAATCAAAACCTGTGATTGCCTCCCCGCACTGCCCCAGCTTCTCGTCTGCTCTCGAATTCTGATAGCTCAGCTCGGAAAAGTTCACGGGCAGTCAAATCTGTAGCTGGAAACAAAACAAGCTGCTTCCTCTCGATACCACAGGTATCATATTCATTGGGCCTTAATATTCTGTCCAAACTGGCATTGCTAAGGAGAATGTCGCATCAGCCCCAAACACAAGTGATGCTGCAGAACCTTCCACAGCACCTCCGAGCATGTGAGCTCAGGGAAGGAAGGGGAGCTGGTAGCTTTGAGGCTGACAGGCAAGCATTGAATGGACAGTCCCCTGAAGCAAAATCAGACAGAAAATCATTTTCCATTTGCTTTTCCATCTCCTTTCTGTTGTATGCAAGTAGAAGCTGTGAGTAAAATACAAAAACCCCACGGAGTCTAGTGCCCTTGGCTGAAAGTTTTCCTTAGTTGGGATCATTCCGTTAATTCCTACTTAAAACACTGCAAGTAACCGGTTCCTGGAGGTTACTGGTTGAATTTCCAGGTCAGGGTGCTTGATATGATTACTACAGAATTTTAAAGGTTACAAAAAGGCATCAGATGTCCACAAGTCACTGATTTTTTTTTCCTTCCCGGTTTTGATGCCCAGCTGATTCTAAAGCAAACCACCGTGACCCACAACAGGCTGTAGGAGGATGAGGCCTCCAACCCAAACAGCCTTTGAACTCACCTTCCTGTTGAGTCCAGTAGTGCTGATGGCAGCAAGAGCCAGACAGCACACAGATACAGCTCTCCTGAATTCGGGCTGAGGTTCCAAGGCCAGTGGTAGAGGCCAAATCCATAATCCCCTTATCCCAACCATATGAAATCTAGATGATAAGAAGCCTTATGAGCAGAGTATCTCCAGTGGTAGAATCTGAAAGCGTTTAGGGGAGGTGCTAAATCAGTTATTAGGCAATTGATAATTGGAATACAACTTGGAAAATCACCCTTAAAAGATGTGCCATCTTCAGGTTCCCAGTATTCGATGTTATCGGATATCATCACACCACGACACTGGTGACTGCCCAAAAGGCCTGGGAAATGACTTAGTGGCCCTTTAGATTTTCTGAGCTTATCTGCAAAGCTGCTCTAATCTCCCCTGAATATCAGGTCAGTGTCTTGCCAAGCAGCCAAACACTCACTTTAATCATTTTCAGGCAGAAAAAAAAAAAAAAAAAGTTCTCTGTATAAATAAAAAGCTTAACCCACTGAGATATGGTCTAAATCCCTCTTCCACTTCTCTTCCTTCCTCTCGACTCACCCACAGCTGAAGCAGAACAACTTCGTGGACACTTTTTTTTTTTTTTTTTTTTTGCGCGGGCCTCTCACTGTTGTGGCCTCTCCCGCCGCCAACGCGCAGGCCCAGCGGCCATGGCTCACAGGCCCAGCCGCTGTGGCTCACGGGCCCAGCTGCTCCGCGGCACGCAGGATCCTCCCAGACCGGGGCACGAACCCGCGTCCCCTGCATCGGCAGGCGGACTCCCAACGACTGCGCCACCAGGGAAGCCCGTGGACACTTTTAAGCGACTTTCAGTCCACCTGAAATATATAATCCTACTGAAGTGACCTAAGATGGTGTAGATGTAACCTTAATTCTAGAACTTTCTTAGTGAATAGTATAGGAATGCAAAAAGAACAGCCACTTTGGAAAATGATTCGGCAGTTTCTTATAAGAATTAAACAGACACCTGTCATTCAACCCAGCAATCCCACACCTAGGTATTAGTATTTACATAGGAGAAATGAAAACATATGTTCACATAAAAAATGGTATGTGAATGTTTATAGTGACTTTATTCATAATGACTCAAATCTGGAAACAACCCAAACGTCCCTCAACTGGTGAAGAGATAACCTGTAGTATATCCATACAATAGAATACTACTCAGGGACAGAAAGGAACTAACTGCTGATCCACACAACGACATGGACGGATCTCAAATATATTATGCTGCATGAAAGAAACCAGACTCAAAAGGCTACATACCATCTGATTCCAAGTATGTAACATCCTGGAAAAGGCCAAACTATAGGGTCAGAAAACAGGTCAGTAGTGGCCAGGGGCTGGGAGTGAAAGGAAGAGTTGACTATAAAAGGGCATGAGAGGGCTTCCCTGGTGGCGCAGTGGTTGAGAGTCCACCTGCCGATGCAGGGGACACGGGTTCGTGCCCCGATCCTGGAGGATCCCACATGCCGCGGAGCGGCTGGGCCCGTGAGCCATGGCCGCTGAGCCTGCGTGTCCGGAGCCTGTGCTCCGCAACGGGAGAGGCCACAGCAAGGAGAGGCCCGCATACCGCAAAAAAAAAAAAGGGCATGAGAAATAAAATCTCAACTACCAAAAGTACTCACCAAAAAAAAAAAAAAAGGCATGAGAGAATTTTGGGGAGTGATGGCTCTGTTCCATATCTTGATTATGGTAGTAGTTACATGACTGTACATATTTGTTAAAAATGCATAATTCTGTACACTATAAAAAAGTGAATTTTACTGTATGTAAACTATACCTCAATAAATCCAACTTGAATACAAAATCTCAGCAGAAAATGCTCAGTGATTAAGAAAGGCAGCCTTCAAAACAGCTGATTAACTTCCCGCCTACATTAAGATCGCAAGGCCTTCTCCCAAGTTGGATCTGGTGATGCTCAGGAGCCAGGCACTCACTCTTGGACACACAGTTTAAATAAAGCACTAATATGTAAATCAATAAAGCTGCGTGCCAGCATGCCACTGCATCTGGGGTTACTCATTTAGGATGTTTTCAAGCCTGTACTTCGTGAGAGAGCTTCTGACATTTTGACATGAAGGTGCTGTTGATTTTACAGGGTGCTGCATGTGTTCCTACCTTGCTTTGCCTAGAGTTCTCACTGCCTGGATGTCACTGCTTTTACAATCATTGGAGTCAAGAAGTTATCTCAGACTGAGAATTCAAGCCTTCCCTGTGTTTGTGCTTTCGATGATAAAGCAAATTAATCTTTATTATTCTGACCAGACATAACACAGAGAAAAGAGACTTCCCTAATTCAGTGATATTCTTATAGATTACTTGTACAGAATTGTTTTCGGCCCAAAAATATTTATGTCCTTGACATTCAAAGGATTTTGTTTAATTTTCTTCTGGATGCCATGACCATAATATACTGTCTCCATTCTGAATGGCTATGATTTGAAACTAGGCTTTATTTCCTCTCTATCCTTCTCCCAGTAAAAACATTTATTAGAAATCCGCTATATGGAAATAAATGCTAAAGGCAGACAGAATGAGAAATTCAAAGATGCAGTCTTTTGGGCGGCCTACATCAGCTCTTCAAAACCTCCCATGGAAGGCAGAGCGTGATGTATTATAAGCAGAGGCTGAAATATAGTGCTAAAGCAGCAAAGGGGAGGGGAAACAGTCTGGGAAAGTGGAGTTTAAGCTGGGCCCTTGAAGGATGAAGACTGGGACTGCAGACAGTCCAGGCTGAGGAACTACTTTGCATAAAGGGTCTTGGGAGTGCACATTTGTTTAAGCCAGGTATCATCAGCTGGCATCCTGGAGCCTGAAAACCATGGACTATTTAAAATTCTTTTGGAATTTCCATGTCTCCAGGCCTTGGGGCTCTCCATTTCTCCATGAATCCCAAAGTACCTATTCTCTCACACACTACAGCTTCATGTACTTAGGTTACCGTCCTTGTTCAAACGGCATTTATTTCAGCGGGGACCCTCGTTTAAGTGGATTGCTTGTGGCCGAGTGTCAAGTTATGAAGAGGCGAGAGAAAAATAAAAATAAAACGAATAGGAAAGGGAGAAGAGGGCACACTGGTGGCAGGCTTTAAGATGGGGTGGAGAACTTGCTCCTCTCCAGTGGGGTATGGATCCAGGATCTTTAATCTCCTTGGGGAGTGGTGTTAGCAAAAAAACACTAATAATGAATGCGGGAGACACTTCATTGTGGAATTGTCGTTACCAATAAGAAAATGAAAATCATCTAAATGTTCATCAACGGGGAACTGCTTAGGACTTCCCTGGTGGCACAGTGGTTAAGAATCCACCTGCCAATGTAGGGGACATGGGTTCGAGCCCTGGTCCGTGAAGATCCCACAAGCAACTAAGCCCGTGCGCCACAACTACTGAGCCCGCATGCCACAACTACTGAAGCACGCATGCCTAGAGCCTGTGCTCCGCAACAAGAGAAGCCACCGCAATGAGAAGCCCACGCACCGCAACGAACAGTAGCCCCTGCTTGCTGCAACTAGAGGAAGCCTGAGTGCAGCAACGAAGACGCAATGCAGCCAAAAATAAAATAAATAAAATAAATAAATTAAAAAAAAAAAACTCAGGCCCTTCACAATTAAGTAAACTTAAAAAAAAAAACAGGGAACTGCTTGAATCTATAATTGATTATTTACATAATGGGATATTACAGTCAGTAAGAAAAAAAATAGTGTGAAGAGATAGGAAGATCTCTAGGATAAATTACTCATGTTATTTAAAAATCATGGTACAGAGGAGTATGTATAATGGACTCCCTTTTATATTTGCATACGCACACAAACTTCTAGGAGGATACATAAAAACTGTTCACGTTGGTTACATCTGGAGAGTGAAAAGTGAGGGTAGGAGAAAGAGAAAAATTTACTTTGCAATTTATACCCTTCATAATTGAGTTTATTTTTAACTACTTGTGCAGATGAGGATAATCATGATCACATGAAGTATTAAAGAATACTTACAATAGTTCCTGGGCTGAGTTGCAATTTAATATGAAGACCACTGGCTACTGTTGTTAGAGGGCCAATACAGAGACTAGAGGTTCATTTCAAAAACTATTAAACGGTTTAAAAGTGGTTACTGGATATGTCATTGTCTCAATCCTTGAGCAGCCGACAGCAGAGTGCAGCATCCAGTTAAGACAAAGAGAAACACAACAGACATGATGTGAATGTGTGGGAAAGCCAGGCAGAAAAGACTTCCTGGTGGAGGTACGGATTAGGGTTTGGATTGGTGAAGCAGAAGAAGCAAGGAAAGGGCAACAATGAGAAAACAAGGAAACAATATGGTGAGCCCTTCACTCGACATACAGGCATTTGCCCTTCTTATTTCTGTTTTGGATCTGATTAGCACTAAGATCTGAAAATCCCAACCCCTCTCAATCACAATGGCAATACCTTTCCATCAAAGACTTTAAAGACTGAAGCTACTTGGACCAAGACCCATGAACTAGACTTAGTAAGGAGACAACACTACTAAGGAATTCCCTCCCACCGCCCACCCCCCAACACATATGCATGCTTAAGTATGTACACAGGCACTTTAAAACAAATTCTCATCTCCTTTTCTTTGTCAGAGGTATAAAAGCTTTGCCACACATATGAATAATATTCGACTAGCCAATCTCCCTTTTAAAGGATTGTTCTTTATCAATGTATTTGCTTAGTGCTCTATCCCAAGAAGTTTCTCCAGAAACACTGTCCTCTTTTTGCAAGTGTGGGGACAGAGTAGGAAGAGGAAGATCTCTGACCTGATAACAGTCTTACGATTTCTCACCATCGCTGGTACCCCAAAGTGGAAGGGCCAGGGGACTCAGGACAGTCTTTTCCGTGGATTCAGATTCTCTTTCTAATGGAAACAGTAGAATAACCTATTCAGTTTATTCTTCTAAATGCCAGTTTAGCCAAGATGACTGGATACCTTATTTTTTGGTAAGGTTACCATTTTTTCAGACTTCCTCCCTCTCTCTCTGGAGAAATTATGTGAGATGAGCAATAATTCTCTGTGTTCATTTAGTACATCTGACCAACCCAGGCTTAACTGCTACTATTGTCAGGGAATTCACTGTTTGTGCTATGGTATCAATATAGCAAAGAAACACTGCCAGTTACCTTAGAAAATGATCATAATAAATAATCGGCTGATCGTTTATCACTAGAAAGAAAATACTGAAGCACTTTTATTACAGAAACCCATTGGAGACTCTTGGCAATCTAAGAACAAATGAGGAAATATTAAGAGAAAAAGCAAAATAATATTAGCCTATTCCTAAAAACTCTCCTGGCTGGTATTATAAAACAATCTCTTGAATGGCAGGAAATAATATATCTCACAAAATGGGAAATCTTGGGTCTTGGTGGGTTATTTTATTTTGTGTAGGTCCCAAAAGAAGTTAGAAAACATCATGTGCAGGGGAAGGAGGGAGAGTTGGAAGTGCAAAAGCAGCAGCTTCCAAGTGGCCCATGTGGCAGCCAGTGAGCCCGGTAACCAGGAATCAGCCAGGCCCGGCAGTGGATCAGAAAGCAAAAAATGCTGACTTACGGTGGAGCAGAATTCTGCTCTTGTAGCTAAGAATAAAGTACAAAATTCCTGCTCCCTTTTCAAGCCACTCCTTGGCCTTAACTTGGAGAATGTACTCCAGCTTGGGTCAGGGATGAAACTGGAGCAGCCACACTAGAAGGGCACTTGGCCTCACACCAACATGCTTCTTTCTCAACTTGGCTCTCTGCGATCCCAGTGCAAACATTCAGCATTCCACGGCCAAGGCCACACACACGAAAGCCATCAGGTGGAGATGGCCACAAACATACTTTTTCACAGTGGGGAGAACAGGTGGGAAGATGAGGTGGGGGAAGGTCAAGAACAGGGTGGAGAGAAGGGAACCTCATGAATGCTTCAAACTCTATGCCAGGAGGACAACAAACAGATATTTCCCTGGCTATCAACTTGAGAAAAGCCACTTTTTTAAACAAAGTCTCATATGTTCCCCTGCACCACTCCCTCCGTGCCAATCACCAGATGCCAAAACAAATTGAAAAGCTATATCACAGGGAACTCTACTCAATACTCTGTAATGGCCTATATGAGAAAAGAATCTTAAAAAAGAGTGAATATATGTATAACTGATTCACTTTGCTGTACACCTGAAACGAACACAACATTGTAAATCAACTATACTTCAATAAAAATTAAAAAACAAACAAACAAAAAACAAATTGAAAAGCTATAAAGATTTGTGGTTAAAAGAACAAGCTCCAGGCTTCCCTGGTGGCACAGCGGTTGAGAGTCCACCTGCTGATGCAGGGGACATGGGTTCGTGCCCCGGTCCGGGAGGATCCCACATGCCGCGGAGCGGCTGGGCCCGTGAGCCATGGCCGCTGAGCCTGCGTGTCTGGAGCCTGTGCTCCGTAACGGGAGAGGGCACGCCACAACAGTGAGAGGCCCGCATACTGCAAAAAAAAAAAAGAACAAGCTCCAAAATATTTGTGGATGTTACCTAAAGATGCCTCAAAGTGATGGACTGAAGAAAAAAAAAAAAAAACTAAGAACTGGGAGAAATAGTACCACATGCCACAAGACATCAGGAGGAATGCATACATGCCAAGAAACCAGAGAGGCTCCCAGAAGGTTTTTTCTCAGCAACCCCTCTCAAGGAGAACTAGCATATTGAACTTGCCACATAATTGCTTTTCAGGTCTGTTTCCCAAATAATCCCTCAGTGAATACTTACGTCAGCAAAACAACAGGAATTTTTATATTGATCCTATAATACTGGCAGGTCTGTGAGCTATAGGCCTCAGTCAGGGCAAACACGTAAAATATTGCCAATAGGGATATGAGGTTTTTATCTAATGTAGATGCAGAAAATGGGTCCATTTTCTTCCTTTTTCCAGATGGCAGAATTTTTTTCCTTATACAATGCCTATTTTAATGGCAGTTATGCCCAGACCAGCTTTCAGTGAGCCCATTAGAACCAGCCAGTCCAGCACAACCCCTTGGACTGCCTGCACCCTGGGGACAGGGAGGCTATTTACAGGGCAAAGTCCTGGATGACTTGACCTACATCCTGGGCCTCCCAGCTCCAAACTTTAATCCTTGTTCTTGAAGGCTACTCTGTCACTGACTTGCAGATTTGACCCTCACTATTCTATGCCCAGGCATAAATTTACCCCATTACAGCTTCTGCCTAGCCAGTCCCCTTGCAGTAATGCCTCCCAGCTGATTCAGCCCCTGGTCCTCTGGCACCTGGCTGCTTCGGGGGGCAGCACTCCCCCTCAAAGAGATGTATTTTTAAGGCATGCTATTTGTTTCCAGATAGTGAAGTTCTCTATAAATCAAATATGCAATCTAATTTATTTGTTTCAACAGACATACCAAAAACATATGATTGTAAGACTGTTAGTGCAGAAGGTATGACAAATAAGGCACTGCTCTCACCCTCAAAGAACTTACCCATTCCTAATGCCCCACACTGTGTAGAAATCAGCCCGCTGCATGGAAGCCATTTTATGGAACAAAAGCAAAATAATAACAATGCCTTAGAGTCATTCCAAACTTTATAGATTTCAAGAGGCTAGTACATATAGTTCAATATTAATGATCTTAAGTCAAATTCTCGCTAGTGAATTGAAAGAGATCCTTAACATCATTTAACCAGCTTTGGGCTATCTCTATTCCCGTGCCCCTTAGCACACCTCCCTCATTAACTTCCTTCTCCCCCAAACTTAGGAGGCGTCATGCTTCCATTCCATTCCTCTTCCCACATATTCAGTTCAAGTCCTGTGTGTTCTGCCACCTTGAAATTAGACACTTCTCGCCAGCCTCAATGCTGTCACCTTACTCAAGCCATCTGAATTACTACAGTAATCTCCTAATTGGTTGCCTTGCTTCCTCTTTTGTCCACGTACAATCTATTTGCCACGCAACAGCCAGTGATCAGGGTGCCCATAACATGCAAGGAAATGGTGGTGAATTTGGTCCCAGCAACTTTTATTAGTCTAGAATGCTGGGAAGTGATCTAACATGCAGGAGGATGAGGAATAATTTGGATTTGGCAGTGCCAGTGACCTCAAAGCATCACTCCTCTTTGAAAAAGGCAAGAATGAATTACTGTATATAAGGTTCCAGGAAGACAGCTGTAATCATGTGGATGCATGCCACTCAGACACTACAGAATGGACACTACACATAGTGACATATTCCAGAGGGTATGGAATGAGAAACAGAGGTAGACCAAGGAAGAATTGAGTACACTTAGTGAAGAGTGACAGGGCGCAAAAGGATTTCAAGAATGAAGCTGGGAACAATACCCAGCCACCAGAAAGATGTTAACCCTGTCATGAGTGATGAAACCAGTTAAGAATTCCAGCCACACAGTAAGGCCTTGAAGGGTAAAGAGCTCACATTATCTGAGCCCTGATAGCATTTGTCTGGTGATTATCAGAAGACTGAGGAATAGAGACGAGGGTTATATTTAAAATGTTTATTAGTTTTCAAGTTCCTTCCCTACCATTTGTTTGAAGTCTGGCCTATATACAACTGGCATAGTTTTGTGACTGTGAAAGATGTACTGCCTGTCACTATTCTTGGTGTCTCTTTCATTGAAAATAAACTGATGTTGTATTTGGATGGGCAGAGGATCTTATAAAAGATCTAAAGGGAAGAGATGGACACAGAGATGATGGAAAGCAATTTTACCAGCCTCAAACTGGAGTAAACTGTTACCATGCTTAGTCAGGCTCGGTTTGCTTGTCTGTTTTTGGTACTGATTTTAAAATGGTTATTTTAGCAGTTCAGTGTTGCATTAGCACTAAGACCACCATATCAGAGTGAAAACTATCACCAGGCCATTTCCCAGAGCCTGGACAGCCATGCCTTCAGGTGAAACAACATCACTGCAGAGGTCTAGAAGGTGGTCAGGCTCATTAGTGTCCCTTAGGCATTTTTTTTTTTTTTGCGGTACGCAGGCCTCTCACTGTTGTGGCCTCCCCCGTTGCGGAGCACAGGCTCTGGACGCGCAGGCTCAGTGGCCATGGCTCACGGGCCCAGCTGCTCTGCGGCATGTGGGATCCTCCCGGACCAGGGCACGACCCCGTGTCCCCTGCATCAGCAGGCGGACTCTCAACCACTGCGCCACCAGGGAAGCCCCCTTAGGCATTTTTAACACACAGAATCCAACCCCTTCTTATATCACATTTTGAGCCGGTTGAGCCCCTTGCTACAAGCCCAGTTCTTTTCACAGATCAGAGGTTACTGGGGGTTTAAGACGGAATTCATTTTTACTGAGCCAATGCTTTGCTCTTACTACAGTGGAGTATGCTGGCAGGAAACTCTGCCTGGAGGGTGCGATCAATAACTAGAGCAGAGGGAAGAGGGCAGAGCATAGACCACATGTGCTACTGGACTGAGCAGCTTGAGGATGAAGATTCTGTCTTGTTTGTCTCTTTAGCCTCCAGCCCCAAAGATGCCCAGCACTCACTCAATGCTTGTTGAATTGAACTGACAGTTGTAAAAAAAAGAAAAAAAGAAGCCCAAGGGTGGAAGCTTGGTGAGCGGGGTGGAAGGAAACTGGAAAAATAAGGGTTTGGGGGTATTAGAGGAGTAAATAACTCTGGTAGGAAACGAGCGGAGAGAAAAAAAATTACAAAAATTTACCAAAAATGAATGGAGAACCAAATGTCAAAAGAGGATCCCACAAAACATTCCATTCATGCACAGGTATACATGAGTGCACACGACCACACGTGCATACACATGTGCACAAAAGCATGGTCAATACCAGTGGGGAATAGAGCTCGCTAGAAGGACTGAAGGGCAGGAGGGGTCTGGGAGGCACCCTCTTTGCTTTTAGCCCCTGCTCCCAGGATGGGGAGGTGGGGGGCTGCGGCTGAGGGAGGCTGGGTGCAGCCAGGGGACGAACTCCAACCGGAGGCCCCACTTAGGTTGGGAGCTCCAGACACTGGACTCCACGGTTCTTTCCTTTGTTCCACAGGAACACAGGGGATGATCCCTCTTCACTAATTCCAAAGGAGATCCCTTCTAGTTCAATTTCACAATGTAAACCAAAATTTACCTGACAATTCACCTTGTTTCTATCATCCATATACAGCAATGAATGAACTGTTCCCTATAAATAGGTTTGCAACACTGGGATGTGCCTTTTGCAAACATGAAAGTGGAATTGGCCTGACAGCGATCAATAATGCTTGCCTACTTCCCTGTGCAGCTCTGTTTATTTTTAGTCCCCTACACAGAGCACAATGTTTGTAGGAAAAACTCTATATATCACCTTCAAGAATATTACTAACTAATGACCCAGGCAGAAGAAAAATTACACCTACTTTATTCCTATCATTACCTTTTTTATAGGAATAACTTCAGACTCGGCAGGAATTTGTTCTACCACCTTATCACATAGATTCAGGCCTTTGGGGAAGGAGATCATGAAGCTTATAAAATTCCATACTTCCTTTATTACTCCCTGTTTTCTTCCACTTGCCAATTTATCTAAGAGTTCGTTTCTCCATTGCACAGGCAAAGAAGTGCATTTTAGTGCACATAAACCCAAAAAGAGAGCTTTCGGTTGCTTAGAAATAGGAAGGCGTGTGACCCGCTGCCTCACCTCTTTACTTGTACATCATCATTTAGAGCACGAAGCTGCAAAACCCCAGAGTAGCATCACCGGGTTCAGCAGTATAAAAGGTGCATTAGAAAAAGGATTGGAAGCTGGAGCAAGTAATTGGGACTTGATTCCCTGCAACGGTTGTCTTGCCCATCTCTGCGTTTCCTATGGAGTTCAGCATAATGCCCTCACACAGCTGGTGTCATTTAATGCCAAACAAGTTTCTCCTAGACATAAATTGTATTTGGATTATTTGTTGCATATTGGAGTCACCAGTGAACTTGTGAATTCCTTGGGAGCCCAACTAGAGTTCCATCCTACTGTTTGCATCCTCAGCAACCAGACCAAAGCCTAGAATGACATATGCTCAGGAAGTCTTGATTGAAAGGTCAGATTATGTCACTGTGTGACCATGCATAAGTCGCATAACTCCTTAGGTCATTCATGTCCTTATCCAGGGGGTTGAATGGAGTCTATGACAGTAACCATCAGTGGGCATGTGATTGCCCCGAAATTCTGGGCAAAATTTTATTTGGCAGAGTATGTGTATAATTTTTCTGAGAAGAGGGTATGTATCTTTTATTGTTTCAAAGACTCTGTGACTGTTCTCTGCCCCCAAAAGTTTAAAAATCTTTAGCCTAGAGCAGTTGTTTCCAAAATTACTGAATCATGAATTCCAACACTAAAAAGCTTTTGAACGTGCACACCATGCTCACGTACTAGATATGTACCCATGTACTATATTAGGTCCATTATAAAACAAACATCAAAATGACAAATGTACAAGGTAAATACGAAATAAGCAATACTTTAAATATTTTCTTTAACTACATCTAATAGTAAAAAAACCCTTTTCATCTTACTGAACAGTTGTCATTTTATCGAGAGTAATGTGACTGAACATACTTCGTGTTGAAAATCTAGATTTAATTATTTGTGATGTGTTAATTTGAAGGTCTAATTTTAAGTTCAATTTATTTTACATAGGTGGGTTTTAATGGCTGTCATAATTTTAAGCAATAAAATCACATACAACATAAACATTTCCAAACTCTGTTTTTACAATATTCTCTCTATAATAAGTTTCTTTAAAATTTAGTTATGTTCTTACTTAGTCTTAAAATGATACCTTTATTTTGAGAGGACAAATTAATTATGTTTTTAATTTTTATTTTTTAAAAATTTATTTATTTATTTATTTATTTATGGTTGTATTGGGTCTTCGTTGCTGCACACGGGATTTCTCTAGTTGTGGCGAGCGGGGGCTACTGTTTGTTGCGGTACACCGGCTTCTCATTGTGGTGGCTTCTCTTGCTGTGGAGCATGGGCTGTAGGCACGTGAGCTTCGGTAGTTGTGGTGCACGGGCTTAGTTGTTCCGCGGCATGTGGGATCTTCCCAGACCAGGGATTGAACCCGTGTCCCCTGCATTGGCAGGCGGATTCTTAACCACTGTGCCACCAGGTAAGCCCTAATTATGCTTTTTTAAAAAAATGACCTCTAAGTAGCATACTACTGAAGCTGCTTATTATCATAGAAGTGGTCAACAAAATGTGAAACCGTTTCCTTTTCATACAAAGAAAAATGAATATAACTTATCGGTAAGTTTGACATCTCAAGTATTTTTCAACAAGATAACCAGCAAACCTCTGTGAGGTTTCATGGTCCCTTCTTAACGTCATACAAAATATCGTATGGCTTCTGCTATATGGTGTATTAAAGGTTTGTTTTTATAAAATTAACTACAAAGTAGCATCCTGCAGCATTTTGTGTTCCTCTGGCTTCAACAACTTGGCCGCACTAGCTTGCTTATGAATGATACAGTGAATGAATTTCTCTCTTGTAACCTTACCCTACAATCCTTCTCTAAGGAACAGCTGCCGTTTTAAGAGGAAATGCTACTTAGGTTTTTTCATAAAACATTTTCATTAAGATTATGAATAAATCTCATCTAGTGGTGGCTCACCAAAAAGAAGCACTTAGTATATTTCATCGGTAAAAGAGAAATGAGCAAATACAATAGGTTAGATCTAACATCTTACCAATGTAGAACAAGTCTTTTGCTCCCCATAACTTGTTCTAATATGGTATTTGCTTCTTCACGATTTCAGCAGTATCTTCAATAATACTTTCAGCAGCATTTTGACAAAGAAACTCATTTTAGATAGATTGTTTTTAACATATCTTATCTGGTCTTATATTAGGAGGAAGAACAAGTGTTTCCTAAAGATATGTAGCTTTTTTACTTTTGGGTACAAGTAAAAAACGTCAAAAGAGGTTCAAACCACCTTTTAGTTTGATGAAATTTCATAAAGATTAGTAGGTGAATTTAAACATTGGTTAAAAAACAGTTGCAGAGGTTATCCTCCATGTTTTGCTAATCATGGTACCTTCATATTATCGTTAGGAAATTTCTCAAGGCAAAGTATACACCTCCTTCTAAAGTATTCATTCTTAATGACAGTAGATGTAAGTCTGTATTTCAGTTATTTGTCTTGATAATTTTGAGATCTGAGGGCTGATTTCTGATCAGAACTGATTGTACCGTTGTTTTTAACTCAACGCAGCTAACAAAGAGCCTGTCCTAGAACGAAGTGTCAGCTCTTCCATCCTCATGTTGCTCCCTTGTGATTGCTTTCACAATTAGTGATATCTTTAATCCATATTTTGTTTTTGCCAGAATCTTTTTAAGCTACTTGCCCTGTTGTTTTTTTTTGGGGGGGTTGGTTATTGTTATTGTTGAAAGCTAGTTTAATTGAAACTAATAATATTCCGCAGATTAACTTAATTGGACACATACAAATACAGTGCAACATGCTGTACACAGGTGAGGGGATCATTGTCAACGCTTGTATGTTGAGGGAAACTTACTCCTCCCTCAGAATTTAGGGCCTCCTGACTTGAAGAACAGGGGAGGGTACAAATACAAATTCATCTACAGTAGTAAAATTTAATTTTTCTTATTTTTGGAGTATAAAAAATGAAGAGACATTCTAGTACTTTTTTCCCATGCCCCATTGGTTTATCTTGGAAATTTCACTTTCTAAACCCTGATCTAGATAATCTCCAGTGCCATTTCCAGCTCAAAAATTAAAAATTAATGGACGTCCTGCTAGAAAGGTACTCTCATTAACTGCTCAAACAACTCTTAGATAATCCCCAAACTTATGTTTCCTGGCAGCTCTGGAAAAACCCTCCATCTACAAGTCTACTGAGTGAGGAATGAAGGCAGGTTGCCTGGGTGAGTCTTCTCCTGCTGTCACCTAGAAGAGAGCCTGGTTGAATTCATCCAGAAGAACCAGGTAAGGTCGGCCAGTGTCTGTCTCCCCATTAGCCTACATTCACATACTCCTCAAATGGACTGGCAGTTTTTAGCCTCCACAAACATTAGAACATGTGATTGTGATGTGTCTCCAGGCAAAATTATTCAGCACACACAAATTTCACTTGGAGGCCTTGACAGCTGCAAGTGGGAAGTATGTGATGGGGTCAGGTGTTCTCATGGTTGTTCTGGACAGCTCCATTTTGTGTGGGAAGAAGAAACAAATTGTATTCTATTATGTGGAAGGGCTAACTTTAGAATCTGTTAGCACCTGGATTATTTTCTTTGAATGTGGTTTTCTACATTTGCCATGCTGAGGGGCAGGAGCTCCAGAAGTCTAGTGTGTTCTCTGTGGCCAGTGGTAACAGTCATCTACCAGGCAGTGGGCCAGACAACCCAGTTCAGCGACCAAAGCCTATTTCAAGAGTCTGAAAGGACAGATATAAACATCTAGGGGAAATTATTTGTACAGTGGCAAGACCTGGTTACCCTTAACTCTTAAGGGACTAACTTATAAGAACATAGGTAAGTTTTAAAATAAAGAAAGACAGGGACTTCCCTGGTGGTCCAGTGGTTAAGAATCCACACTTCCAGTGCAGGGAACACAGTTCGATCTCTGGTCGGGGAACTAAGATCCCGCATGCTGTGTGGTGTGGCCAGAAAAAAGAAAGGAAGAAAGACAGGACCAAAAGACAGTCTTTGGAATTTTGTCCAGTCAGATTTCCTCCATGAAAATTAGCTTCTCTTCTGTTCTTTGAAAACTCCCAAGAAGGAGATTACAAAGCCTCTAATTCCTTTCCTCTCACAACCAGAGTCTTTCATGAAAGCTAAGGATAAGTCACTCTTAGGAAATTAATCTTGATTGGCTATGTCTGTATTTGAGGACAGGATAGTGTAGAGACTATAGGTAACATTAAGGCTTTCTTTCTGAAGAAAGAAAGTTTTGTTAACAAAAAGAAAGACAACAAGAAAAATAATCCTAAGTTGTTTTCTATATTTTAGAGATTCCACCAACATTATCTACTATCATCAGAAAGCCTAAGATAATAAAGGGTTGTATGTATCTCAGTTAAAATGATGTAATATGCTTTTCAGTAGGCTTTTTAGAAAGTGACAAGATGGCTCTTATAAATGAAGCTTTTATTTGTGTTACTTCCTTGCACACAGGTTTATAAGCACTGGTATTGTATTTCCTATATGAAGGGACAGAGGTTATTAACTGTGTGAATCTTGACTGGGTTCCTGTTACATGTTTGCATACTGGATTCCCTCTCTTTATTTTCCTGTGAACCTAGACCCTCCATACCCACCCCCATCCCCCCATTTATGCCCTTCTTGCGTTAAAGTATGAAACCTACTTTGGTTAATCTTGCTTGGAATTTGTGATCAGATAAATGGTATTTGAGCTCTTCCCTATAACACAGGTAAAAGAAACAGCCAAAATAGGAACTCAAACAGCCAACCAGTAACTGGTGAGCATTGCCCTTACAATTAAAAGTTGCCAACCAGAAAATTTTACATCTTTCTCCCTACAGAAAGGAAAAATAAACAGTCTTGAAAGATGAATATAATCATAGAGTATTAACACTGGAACAAGTCCATAAAAATGGTCCATTTTTTTGGTTCCTTTTCTAGAAGAGAAACATCAGGCTCAGAAAGGAGCCTGGGGACTTACTGCATATCCACCTCTTGTTAGAGGCAGAGCCAGACCCAGGCTCAGGGTTCTGACTAGGGTCAAAGAAGAATGGGGTATCTGGCCTTCTGGTCACTTACGTTGACATCAAAGAGAAATCTCATAGCAGTAACTAAAATTAGATAACCATTTTCATAGGGTGGTAAGGAGTTCTACATGGCACATAAAGATTTAAATATTTATTAGTTATTCATACATTTTTGAAATTAGAAAGGGATTTTTTCTTTTTCTTTTTTTTTAACATCTTTATTGGGGTATAATTGCTTTACAATGGTGTGTTAGTTTCTGCTTAACAGCGAAGTGAATCAGTTATACATATACATATGTTCCCATATCTCTTCCCTCTTGTGTCTCCCTCCCTCCCACCCTCCCTATCCCACCCCTCCAGGCAGTCACAGAGCACCGAGCCGATATCCCTGTGCCATGCGGCTGCTTCCCACTAGCTATCCACCTTACGTTTGTTAGTGTATATATGTCCATGCCTCTCTCTCGTCCTGTCACAGCTCACCCTTCCCCCACCCCATATCCTCAAGTCCGTTCTCCAGTAGGTCTGTGTCTTTATTCCTGTCTTACCCCTAGGTTCTTCATGACATTTTTTTTTCTTAAATTCCATATATATGTGTTAGCATACGGTATTTGTCTTTTTCTTTCTGACTTACTTCACTCTGTATGACAGACTCTAGGTCTATCCACCTCATTACAAATAGCTCAATTTCGTTTCTTTTTATGGCTGAGTAATATTCCATTGTATATATGTGCCACATCTTCTTTATCCATAGAAAGGGATTTTTTCAAAGATTTTCAAAGCACAGATCTATTTCAGGCACTCCTAAATATTTTCTAGGATGTTCCCACCAACATCTGTCAACTGACAGAGGCCAAGAAAATGAGCTAACTTTATAGCTCACAACCAGCTTACTTCATCGTGGGCAAGAACCCGGCACACACAATGGTGCAGCCAGACCCAACTGCTGCATCACTTGTGTTTGCTTCAATCAGAAGCCAGCAGACCTCTTCCTGCCAAATGGAAACCACTCCCAGAATTTTCATTCCAGAGGGATGTCTGTGAGAGCTGTGCTTCTAACCCTTTTCAAACATACCATACCTGGATCAGGAATAAAAATGTAGGCTCTGTGTTTAAGCTGGAGAAGGAATAAAGACTAAAAAACACTGTCAAAATACTTTCTTTTCATTGAGGCTCCAAACCACTCAGCTCACCTCTTGAAAGTTATAACCTGCATGAAATAATCCTAGTTCAAACTGGAGTGTTTTAATCTGCATTAATGACCCTTGAAAAGGTGAGCCTAGGAAGGCCTCTGAGATTCAAGCAGTGAAACTATCTATGCAGGGTACATGGAATCCATGAGCCGGGGTACTCCTGTGAAGGACTCTGTGCTGGAAGTGAATGAATTCTCGGTGCTCTAAAGACAGACTCAAATTCAGTCATCTCGGCATGCCTCCATCTGCTCATCCAAATAACCGCCGGCTCTCTGTGCTTGCATTCAATTGCTTAATCTAGCGTGAGGGGATGGTTTCTCTCAGAATCCAAGGCTCCATCTTGGTCTGGCTCCCCCAAACAAAGTATGGGGCAGATGCAAGAAAGCACTGCTTTTTTTCCTAGTCTTTTGTTAAAATTAGAATATGCAAATGTATGCAAAGTTAGGTATCTTCTGTGGTGAAAATTCCCACATATAAATATTAAATCTTCCTCATATTACCCCCAAAATAAAAAGCAACGGGATTCCCTAAAAGTGTACTTTTCTCCCATATCCATATATAATACTACTTCACATTTAAATATTAGGATAAATGAGATTTTAAGAGAATTCACTTTTAACTGGCTGCTTACTCCTTGTTAGGAATTTCAACCACCAGGTAAATCTATACCTATAACTGTATATAGCTGATTATCGCTTCCCATTTATACTTCTAGAATGTGAAGGGTACCATTTTAATTGGTATTCAGAGGTCTGCTAATGTGCAGACCCAAGCAGTTCAATTATTTTGCCCAACTGGGAAAGTGAGTTATCTAGAAACAAATGGGAATGACAGATTAAAAGGCTATCCTTGTTAATACTTTCAAATTGGGCTAAAGTTAGTTATACCCTGTTGAGTTCTTCCACTTCTTAGGATGAACAATGCAGTACGCATGTCGAGACATATTGCTTGGGCCTCTAATCTTAGCTGTGACATTTCCTGTCTCATGTCCTACCATCAATAGTGACCTACTTGCTATACTATGTGACTTTCCAACTGGGTCTTTTAATGCTCACACATGGGAAACACAATTATTTTTATATTTAGCACAAGGTATAGCTGTGAAACATTTCAAATGATTTCTAGTTCAAGATATCCACACTAATCTTATTTGGTGGTAATCTTTTTTTGCTTTGTCATTTAGAAACATAATAGTAGTTTTAACCCATTAAAAACAAAGCTTTCACCTTTTTTAAAAAAAAATGTGAAAATGCCACACTATGTCAGTATCTAATAAATTGAAAACTAATGAGCAGAAAGTAAAAGAATCATGTCCTAGTTACTTATCTTGTTTGAAGAACTGGACACAAATGATTCTTGTTGAAAGTTACAAGAAACAACACTGCTGGTATTATTTAGGTTTGAAATTCTTGGAAAAGTGAAAATAACTTATTAATGATGATAAAAGAGTAGACAAAAACTAACATTCAGAAATGCAACAGAAGTGTACAAAAAGACAGAGCCACAGGATTTGTTAGGTAAAACTAAAGCTCACCAAAAAACAGTGCACAATAAGATTACAAATACTGAGCAAGAAGGCCTTATAATACAACAAAATATGTCTGAAAGTAAGTCAGGAAAGTTGATTTGCTAGGCAAAGTAAAACTGTCATCCATAGTTTTATAATTAAGAAGAAAGCCATCATTGCAAATTTATGTGTGTATGTAACATAGCAAACGACTGTTTAAAATTTTAAGTCTTTTCTTGTTAGCTTTGATCCACAAACCCTAAAGAAATGAACAAAGGATCCAACACTCTAATGAGGAATACTTGTTCGATGTCACTAGTGAGTAAGCAAATTCCCAACACTTAACCAAATCTCCAAAACAGATGTCAGGAGTCTGCAATACACCTATTTAAGTGAATTTCCAACTCTGTGGCTATACCAGCTCAAAAGCAGCTGCTTTTGTGAATCATAAAGGGCCTTTCAAAGCACAGTGTTCACACATGGGAAAGCACATGTTCTACTTTGCCTCTGCCAAAGAAGCCTCACTGCCACCCCCGAAATCCTTGGGAAATATTCCAGCAATGTGTGTGCACCCATTATGGATTCTTTCTCATTGCTACTGCTTTTGCTATACATTTTCTATAACCTCATGCTGTTTCCCACCCACACAGCTTAGAAAGAAAAAAGAAAGAAAGAAGGCTTTCTTGAGCCACAAAAAGGCCAATCTACTGTATATGAAAACTACCCTATCAAAGACAGGCTCTCAAGAGCTTACATAGACCATGCACCTGTCTAACTTTAGTAGCAATGATACGCTGACCCAGCCCTTTAATTACTGATCTCATTGTCACCTGGATCCTGATGGCCTCTTACCCAATCACACACCCAAATCTACCCAGGTTATAAAGTGAGGAAGAAAGGGGTCCCTGCCAGGATACACATGAAGGAACAGCATCAAAACATCCTCTTCCCTTTTTTTTTTTTCTGACTTGTCTCTGATATAAAACAAAAACAAATGGAAAGAACTAGATTAAAAATTACTCTCAAATGCAGATGTATTCTACTCACCATAAAATTTAGATCTGCTTTTGGAAATCTGATATGGGGAGTGTAGCTGAGAAGTGTACTTCATAGTAAGCGACTCTAACAGGTTTGTGTGGTAGTGGAACACCAGAAGGCAGAAAACAGCATCAAGTTGGTTTAGACTGATCCTGGGCACAGACACTGTAGTTTGCGAGGTCACCTGGGGAAAGATCTGGGGAAGATGAGCAGGTAGGAGGGAAATGTGAAGTTCTTGTCAAAGTTGAAATGATGATTTATTTAGTTGAGTGGTAAAGTCACACTGCAAGCCCCAGAAAATAATGGCTCACAACATATTTAGCAAATGACATGGCAACCCACACAACTACAGGGAAAGAAAAACCACACAAACGCACGTACTTTAATCAAGAAGGTCCTGAGCTGAAAGCCAAAGAAAAGGGACTTTGGAAGAAGGCTCTCTGTTTCATTTCTGTCAATCCCAACCAAATTAATATGTGAGGTAAAGCTATTTTTCAATTTGCACCTTCATAATTACTTCAGAATAATTAACAACACAGTTCTAAGAATAAATCATTTTAGTAGATACCTGAGTGCAAATGAAAAATTGTGTGTAAGAGAAAACAATTTTATTTTAAGTGAATTTGCCACTCCAAATTATCATGCAATTATTATTCTCCCAATTTACAATTTAGCTTTATATGTATACCTTCATTATTTTAAGCGTTTATGCCCTGAAATTAAAGGAGTCGGCGTCCTTAAAACTATAATCAATATAAAAACTAGAGTTAAGAGTATTACTCAAATTTCTCTCTTGGATTAAGCTCTTGAATTCTTATATAATAATTGTAGTAAGTCTATCTTGTTTTCCAAAAAACTTTGATATCTATATTTTATTTTCCCTCAAAGAGAGAAAGAAAGCAAGCAGGCTTTTTTAGTTCTCAAATTTTACAGGAAAAAAAATCTACAGCACGCATACTCAGCTCATTGACAATTATTACCTTACCTTATTCCTAGTGTAGGAAATAAAAGACTGACAATGGATTCTTAGAGATTAATACTTCTAAATATTAACTCCATTAACTTATTCATTTGATTGTTCATTCATTTTACATATACAGCCAGGGTCTCTGCCCTCATGGAACTTACATTCTAGTGGGCGGAACAGAAAAAAACAAGTATACAAGTTGGTAAATTACATAAGATTGTTCAAGTACCATACTGGAAACAAAAATGGGACAGAAACAGGTAATTGGGTGGGTGCCCTAAACAGATTAGATGGAAGAGTCCTGGGACGTGCCTGTGACGAGGAACCCAGAATGGAAAAGAGGTAGTTGTTCAAATCGAGGACGTGTGATCCAAGCAGAGGGAACAGCAAATGCAAAGGGTCAGAGGTGGGAGTGAGACTGGCTTATTAGACAAACAGCAAGGAAGCTAGTGTGCTTGGAAAACTGAGTGAGGGCAAGAGGATAGGTGGCGAGGTCACAGAGATGGGCAGGGCCTGATCACTTAAGGCCCTATAGGCCACAGAGTCTTGAGACTGTCTTCCAAGGCAAAGGAAAGCCAAGGAACGGAAGGCACATGAGCAGATGAAATTGAGTCTCAATCTGAGCTTGCCCACTATGTGGCCTAAGTGAATCGCTAGCATCTCTTAGATGCTAAATTCCTCATTTATAAAAGGGCACTCAGTAAATAATGACCAGTTGCAATCATCAGTAATAATCATTATTGTTAATGCTCTGATATGTAAATAAAGTTAATAAAAAATTTTTATATTCAAATAGGCCTATACTGTAAAATAATATATCAGAAATATAGAATTATTGAGAAATAAGCAAATGGATCTTTTTTATTCAGTAAAGAGCATATTCTTATTGAGGACAAATAGACATAAATTAGTACATTCAAATTCATTAGGGCTTATTGTGGTTCTAATCAGAATAATTATTGATCTTGGCTCAGTTCTGTCCTTAATTAGCCTGCATTTTCTCTCCTTGTCAACCTAGCCTTGTCATTTTGTATCCAGAAATGTGTAGCAATTCAGTGGTACCTACCAACTACAAAGCGGTCATAAGGGCGAATTTCACAGTTATTTTTCAAATCACAATGTGTAGTAGACAATTATAATTGCCTGACAGCATTTATTGCCCCCCTCACTTCCACACATGTATTTCTTCCTTACCAACAGAATCCTGATTTTGTTCAAATTCTTCTCTTTCCTCCCTCAGGCAATGATGGAGATCCTCTTGCTAGTGACTGATTTAGAGATGGGGCATGTGATCCTGTTCTAATCAACAGAAGAAAAGGCAGGTCTTCTTAGATTCTTCTGGGTAATGTTTTCATACCCTTCAAAAGGAGAACCTCTGGAAGGGGGATCCATCTTCTGTGCTGTAGATATTGTCACGCTTGCAATGACACATCTGCACTACTGCAGCCGTCTTGCATAAAAGAAGAGCCAGTCTTAAGTGAAATGGTCCCTGAGGACAACAGTGGCAGAGATGAAAGGAACCTGTATCATTGTCATTGTGTCACTGAATCAACCAATCCTGCTGCCTGCCCTGCATCTCTCATGAGATAATATACATCCTTACCGTGTAGGTCAATTTGGGATAGTCACCCAGAAAAGCCCAAGGGGAAAACACCCTAGAAATCACAACAGGAAGATGGTCCTTTGGCATGTGAATCTGGTACCAAACGGCCCGTCTCGGGCTTTCCTAATCTTTCAAAAACTTTGACTTTCATCTCCCACTTGCCTAGGACATCTATTTTTCCCCCAAGACCCAAATAAAGCACAGCTCTTATTGGTCTTTTTTTTCCCATAAGGCTGCCAATTGTGAACCCTTATCTAATTACAAGAATATCAACAGAGAACACGTGGGACTAGCACAGATCCCAGGCACAGGCAGAAGCACTCCAGAGAGGAGGTGCAGTATTGTGATTTGTAGGCAGGAGGTATTCCTTTTCAGGAAGGAGGAACTACCATGATCATAATAGGACACTGCCTGTTTTTGTTTTAGTTATGTAGAGTTATTTTAAAATTAGGAAAATATTAGGAACCAGTAAAATAAAAAATCCATCTTAGAAAAAAGGCATAGATGATAACTGACTGTGTAGGGAAGGGATGCAGTGGGCTTATTGCTTGGGGAGCTGCTGGTGGAGGATGGGAATGAAGTAAAATGAAAGATTATATAAGCGTCTAATGATTCACAATAAGCAAAAAGGCAGTATGGCTTGAAACCAAAGTAACCATTCCAGTCTAATAAGCATTTTTGCTACAAGAAAATTATAGAATTATAAATTTAGTCCATAATGGAGAGCAGAAACTGTAATGCACACAGATTTCATAATTTTGTATAGTATTTGAGAAACATGACTTAGAAAATAGGGTGAACATTATAACTGGTGAAAATTTGCTAAGAGATCATAATTAAAACAGAATCGTAAATGGTGCCTTAGCTCTTGAAAGGGTCACTATCAGGATTCCACTTAATGTCTTCACTACTGATCTGCAGCGAAAATGGAAATTCGTTCAATGTGAGGACGGTGTCTAGCTGTGAGAGGCTGTCAGGGGCAGGAAAGTGGGAGAAAGATATCTGGAGGAGTTAGAAACAATACACTTTAAGTAGATCAGGAAAAACAACCTGAAACACCAAAAATAAAAATTAAATAAATGAAGGAGAGGAAACTGAAACTCACTGGCAATAATTCTGAAGGGAAACAAAAAAACTGACAACTGTTGACATTAGCTATAAGGCAATCACCCAGCCTCAAAAGAGAAACAGGCCAGGGTTTGTTAAAACAGCAAATGAAGAACTTAACAAAAGATGCATCAATTCATGTGTCCTGCTTTTAAAGAAATCAGGGTAGCCCTACCCCTCTTTTCCCTATTCTGTGTATGCCTGGTTTGGCTTTTGTAGAAAGCTTCATCTCCTTGGTTGTAATGAATATGTCTATTGCTAACAGAGATGTGTGATCTTGTTTCTTGTTGTTTTTGTTTTTTTAACTTACTAATTTAATTTAATTATTTTTGGCTGCGTTGGGTCTTCGTTGCTGTACATGGGCTTTCTCTAGTTGCAGCGAGCAGGGGCTACTCTTCACTGAGGTGCGCGGGCTTCTCATTGCGGTGGCTTCTCTTGTTGCGGAGCACAGGCTCTAGGCACGCAGGCTTCAGTAGTTGTCGCACGCAGGCTCAGTAGTCGTAGCTCGAGGGCTCTAGAGCACAGGCTCAATAGTTGTGGCGCACGGGCTTAGGTGCTTCGCGGCATGTGGGATCTTCCTGGACCGGGGCTCGAACCTGTGTCCCCTGCATTGGCAGGCGGATTCTTAACCACTGCACCACCAGGGAAGTCCCGATCTTGTTTCTTAATGATATAAAGGTGAGCAGGAGGTGGTAAGAGTGATTAGGCAGGTGGGGGGCGGTCATTGACAAGCGTGGGTAAAGTTGGTGAAAACTGAGGTTTTGTGAGGCTAATCACTTTTGCACTGTGTAAGGCTGTCAGAGCATGTAATATCCCAGCAAGCAGGAGCTGCATTATTGTGATCTTTTTCTTAGCACCAGAAAGACACACTGGAATGCTCTAGGAAATTTTTTTGAAAATGGTCAAAAATGCAGTTACTCCTGCAGGAAAAAGATTAATGGTAACACTGATTATAAGAGCTTTTATAATGTAGAGTTCTTACCTGAACAGAAGGGAAAGAGAATGTCAAAGAAAGGAAAACATTATTGGAGGGTGGGGCTAAATGAAGGAGAGAAGTTGAAATTAGGGAAACTTAGAAGGTTAAGGATGAGAACTTTCCGACTATGAGAACCTCTGTATGGGTAACATGTTCACAAAGGGTAAGAGGAAGAAGATTTGCTATTAGGGATGCTGAAAAGCAGATCTGAGAAAATGCCAGAGTCAGGCACTACAGGGAGAACCTCCACTGACTTCAGGGAAGGGTGACCTGTGTGTTGCACAGATGTTTGCCTCCACCCCTCACCCAAGTCTCCCTCAAGTCCTCCCAGGCCCCAGCTCCTAGGGGAAAGCAGAGCCCCAGGATATGCAGGGGCATGTGCTCCTGACTTACAAGATCCAAAAGAAACCAGCATTTGAGTCTATGACCTAATCTAGGGTGGCTCATCTTCTCTGCTGCCTTGAACATTGAAATAACTTTTAGATGTAATCAGTCAATTTTCTAGTGATATTTTCTTGGCAGGTATGAGAAGAAAGCACCTATGTTAAGTGAGGCTTAATCTCCCAGATGAGACAGAAGATAGGGGTCCTTGATCTCTTGCAGTCATTTAAAGCTCGTTAGGATCTAACATAAAAGGGCTATACTAATGGCCCTGACCTCAGGCAGTTATGCTTAACTCAGCTGATCCATAAACTCTACCTGGACACGTAGGCTGTACAACACCTCAGTAACCCAGCTCTGAGGTGAGAGCTGGTACTTATCAAAGCCCTCAGACTACATCATAAACCTGACTATGTAGGGAGACTTCCTGAACAAAAGGTGGTCTATCAATGAAAAATATTATACAAGTTAGTCTCTGAAATAAAAATCTGCTGGAATTATTTATTTATTTTTAAAAAGCTTTACTTAAACAAATACCATGTTTCCCCATTCAGTAGCCTCTAGGCCCAGCACCATCTAGTTCTTCCAAAGCCCCCAAACCTCCCATGGCCAAAGCTAGGTCATCACCTACACTGGATGGCAAAAGGGACCAAGCCATCTGAGACTTCAAAAGATGTGAGAGTAAAGCTGTCCCAAGTCTCAAAGTGGGGTCCATGAATCAGCTGCTTTGTCAAGATATGACAACAGGTATGGGAACATGGAGATGGCCTAGACTGGGTGTGGGGGGGAGTTGGAGACATTCTTGAAGACACAGCAGGGAGGCGGTGAGAGAAGAAGCCAAGTTAGGAATGGAGCAGAGACTCTGAACATGGAAGGGGCAGGCATGGATGATAGTTTTATGAAGTGTTAAGACTAGGGCTAAAGCAGAAAGTCTGGGACTATGATTCGGTTATTACTACCATGCAGACTTTTGGTGAATGTCCTGTGCATGTCCTTTTAAGGCCTTGCAGGTGTTCACCTGTAATTCTTTGTGGCCCCTAGTGCACCTAGCAACTATTTCTTGAATACTGTCTCTTGAGAAGCTACAAGATGACAGGTGTGGTCCCTGCCCTCAAGGAGCTCCCAGTCTGGAGGGGGGGATGACAGGATGTAAGGACTCTGCTGGCTGTATACAACTAGGCCAAAGAAGGGCATGGAAAAAGTTCCCAAAGGTGGTAATACTTGAACTGCATTTTGAGTTAGCTAAGCTGAGAAGAGGTGCTACCTATGATAGGTATTCAATTACTACTTGATAATTCATTTCTGTTCATTTTGATTTGTAATGATTACCTGGAAGATTGTTCAAGGACTAGGAGATAGTTCTTATCACCACTGTTTTTATTATTGTCAATCAAAAAGATAAACCTATCCATTTTAGCGTCTAGGGGTATAATCTGAAAAATACTATACCCTACCTTTGGCTGAGGTGAGGAGTGCACTTGAATTTTTCTAATTACAAGACATCTTCTCGTTATACTTATTTCATAGCAAAAAGTTTTAAAAGCTTTTGAAAAGATCCCATTTTGTTCACTTGAAATGTGTTTGTATATTTTAGCATAAAATATACTTGGCAGCTGCTAACATAATCGGGTGGCTATGTCTTGCAAAAACTTGATTTTTTTTAAATCAAATTTTCAGAATCATACTGGCTTTCTTGCCAATACTGCAATAGTGAGCAATAAATACATAATTAGATCAATGGTGGTCTAATGATGGATTACTCAAAAGATAGTTCCAGCCAAGAAGAATAAGCCCAGAAGTCTCAGTGTGCAAAGATTAATAAAATATTGTTTAAAACATAGATACTGAGTTAATATAGCAGGGAAGAAAACACTGAAAAATACAACAGAGCAGCCATGGGTTTATAATGTAGCGATATTGATCATGGATTTTCCAAATAGTGTAGAGCAGCCACACTATTATATATGCCTCTGATTAGACTCAGAGATGAGAAGGAAAAAGTTATTAAAAAAAAGAAAGAAAGAAGGAAAGAAAGAAACTAACCAGGGGAAGGCCTGCTGCTATAATAAATTATTTAAAGCAAGCAGGGCTAGTAGGTTGTGAAGACAATATAAAACAGAATCAATGCCTCCAAGAATCCCCAAACCATCAGCACCTCTATAAATTTCTTACCACCCTATCTGGCATTTTACTGGAGGTATTTCTTTCCCACCACTCTCTCCATCCCATCCCAGCCGTGACCCTTCACTTTTTGCCGGTTCTTTTCTCAGCTTAATATTTGTCTTTCTTCTGTAACCCAGGATGCTGTCTTCAGTTATATTTCTCAGCTTGTATCAGAAGAGCGTCTGTAAGGACACAGATGAGTGAATCTGTCACTTCATTCATCTGGATCTTAAATTTCCCATAGAAACTGTGTTGGGAATATCTAATAAGATACATGTAACAACATGACTTTAATATTATCCTTCTTCTTCTTCTTTTTTCTTAATATTGTTATAGTTAAATCCACAAAGTTAAAGCTAGAGTAGAACTTCTATAGCTCAATGAGTGTTCTATGAGTAGAAGGTATTATTGGATCCAAAAAACCAAAGTGAATGTAGGCGCTTAAGGGGGCATTATAGAGGAGAAAGAGTCAAAATGGCTAAAATTTAAGTATTAGGAGCTGTTAAAAGGGCAGATTGATTTGAAAAATAAATTTTTTATAAGTAGATTTCACAATAGGAATAAGGGTATAGAAAGAAGGGCCAAAAACTTGAAAATAATTTGTCAAATTCTTTTTGCCAAAGAATTTTGCCAAAAGTATGCCATGGCCAAAAAAAGGAAAAAAAAAAAAAAAAGAGTGAGAATTGTTGCTTAGAAGCTTGTAATGACCTGTGGCCCACTTTCCAGAAAAGTAGCATTCTACTGTAGTTTTTTAACTGGGCACAAATCAGTACCATTGTATAATCAGGGGCTGTGATTATACCTTAGGCTTTGGAAATTTTCTAGGTCCATCCAATCATGCAGAAGCTGGGCAAATAAAATATAAGCAAGTTCCTTTTGTCAGTGTAAAGACATTATTAGCAGCATAACATGACTCAATAGGCAAAGAGTACAGGTCTAAAATATTAGTCCCCCAAATTCTACATATAGGCTTTGCTCCCTTTGGGTTCTTTGACCTTTTGCGAATTACTTGCCATTCCAAGTCAAGCCTGGATGGTTAAGGTCAGGATCATTGAACCAATTATTATATATGGTGGTTAGCTTTAGAAAGAAAACTGTTCCAAGGTCACAGTCAATATAAAAACAATTCTAAGAGGTGAAAAAAGACCTGTAGATGATATGAATGACTAAGCATGAGTCTATCATCTCATCACGAAGCTAAATAAAAACAATTCAAAACACATGGGCAACGTCTCAGTTAGTGGTGTCATCTTTGAATGTGAAAGACAGAATCTAAATGGGGTTGGCTCTCGGTATCCATGGATGAGGAACCTGCAGATATGGAATGCCAACTGCACTCCACAATTTTATATAAGGGGCTTGAGTATCCCCGGATTTTAGCACCTGCAGGGGTGGGGGTCCTGGAACCGATCCCCCAAGGATACTGAGGTATGACTGTATTATGATCCTTTTGTGGCTGCTGTTTGCTCATCTGTAACAAAGTGGGAAAAAATCCTCACACTCAAAGGATTGTTAAGATAAGCAACGTAGGTTGCTATAAACATGCTTGCCAAGTGTTCCTCAGAACATAAATTCCTCCATAAAAGTCCCACTAACTATCCAGTGGCCTGGAAGAATCTAAGTTCAGTGTCCCAGCCTATACAGGTCCTTTTGTCATCAGGGAAGTAAATATTCTGGGCACTTCTGACCTCAGAGATGTTATTTGTTTTTTAGGTACCTAGGGGGTAGAAAGAGGGAAGGGCAACAACTTCTGACAGATCCTCTCTTTTTAAACTTTATCTAGGAGTCTTACACTGAGAACTATGCCAGTCTGAGATGGGAGAACAGAATCCGAAGGTCAGTATCAAACTACATATAAAAAAGCTAATTGGCAATAATTAATACACCAGAATCACACTGATTTGAAAGGAGAGGCGGCAATCAATTCTCAGCCCCTCTCCCTGTGATGCTAAGAAAATCTATGTATCCGATTAATTGGACACCTCAAAATACTTCTAAGATGACTTTCTGAAAATGAGACTCCCTGGGCCTCTGGGTAGGTGGCCTGAGACACTCTCGCGACCAACAGGCAGACCAGCTGCAGCTTCCCAAGGAGCTCCTTGACCTCAGATAAGTCTGTACTAGCCCTGCTGAGGTCCTAGCCCCCAAGTATTAGTGAGTAAAAGGTGGCTCTCAAGGACTGGGATTCTTCTACCTTTCAGGGAGAAATGCCCAACAATGTGAGTTAGGACTGACAAAGTTACCCCAGAGCACCCCAGGAACTCACTGGACTTGGAGTAGGGAATGGAACAGGCTGGGGTGAGGTCTCAAACTACCTTGCTTCCCAAGACAGACCTCCTTAGAATTGGGGCTAACCTGGTTAGGGGATTGCTAAGGAGTCCAAAAACACTTCTGAACACAGAACAAAAGGTACCATTGTTGAGGACAGAGAGTTAAAACATTAGCTATAAATTTCACATGACTGGTAAATGCCACCTGGAAATTCTGGAACAATTCTTTGTTAAATCAACTCACAGACTGTAATTGTTCTTTTATATCATAAATGCCATTCCAGCGTTTCTCAAAATATGGTGAGAGGATCCCTGACATCAGAATCACTTGTGGGTGCATGTTAAAGATGCAGATTCCTAAGTTCCACCCCAGATTTCTGAATCTCATCTTGGAGACTAGAGTCCAGCCCATGAACTGAATTTTTAAGGAGCAACCCAGTTGACTCAGGTGATCCATATCAAGGTAGGAGAATTATTGTGTCTACATAGTCCATCAGAAATGCAAAGACACTGATTAGGGATTAGAATATTTTCCCCCAATGTTTAAGTACCATAAAAATGAAAACAACACTTGTGATGAGTTCTTAAGAACCATTCCAGTATTTTCTACCCACATATAATAAGCACAGTTATTAAAATATAATTATGAGCATAAAATTCTTGGGTAAAATATCAACTGTGCTTCTCAAAAATATTGCCTTTATTTTGTCACTAAAAGTAATTATGCTGTTAAAGGAATTTATAGTTTTTTAAGTATCAGTCAGTTTGCTGCAAGAAATTAATAAGCTGTTATACTCCTCCCATACCCTTTTAGTCATCAGAAGTTTTGTGATAAAGGCTTTTATTCTTATTATTTTTTAAACTATAAATTGTGATCCATTGCAACTAGTGATTAGGCTGAATATGAATTTATATTCAAGTTATACATTCCTAAAAATACATTTCATTAGAATTACCAAGGCAGTCTAGAGCTAGTAGATTAAATAGCCTCTGTAATAAAGCTCTATTTACTTCTGTTAAGATTTTTTTTTTTGGGTGCAAAACAATTCAGTTTTAATGCATTCTCTTAAGAAGCAAAAGGAAACAGTTTCTGATATACAATGCTACTGCAAAGCAGTAAACCAGTGTTGCATGGTTATGTGACAAGCACCACATTTCTTTTCTAGAGGGATTTTTTTTTCCTTATATACTCCTTATATATATATACTTATATACTCCTTATATACTCCTCCTTCCCAAACCATGCCTATTAATTACTTCATAAAATACAGTTTGCCATTTCTGAAGAATCAAACACTCGTTTTCTCCCTCACCAAAAATCACACGTTCAGACTGAATTCTGAATGAAAATGGACTTGAGAGGCAGGCTTTGTTTATAGCATGTTGTTTCTACTAAGGGTTGCCCCCTACCCACGTTCCACCCTAGTGCTTGCACTGAAGTGTACATGTTATGTTTTAACAGATGGGCCGGCTGGCGGCTGCTGGGCTATAAAACAGGAACTGGGAATCTGCTTTGAGTGGTATTGAACTGAATGCTCGTAAAGTTCATGGACATACACTGACCCAGACAGACTAGGAAGATCCAAACATGCTTATACACACTCATCATACACCCCACAGATCAGAGGGTCCATCTCTCTACCCAGAGGAAGTTCAAGGCTGTTTCCCCCTCCATATCTCTATTTCATTCGCTTATCAATTTTATACACACACATATAAGTACACACATATGTAGGCACATCTACATATGCATGCATAGCTATATATCTCAATGTTTTTATACATCCTCAAAGATCAAAATATTCCCCAATTCTGTTGCCAAGTCTCTACCTAGTACTTTCAATAAGCTCTCATTCACATCAAATAAGAATTACAAGAAAATATTGCATTCAATTCTATTTAGTCCACACATAATATAAACTACATGTATGTAACTGCCCTAAAAAAAAACAGCTCCTTTTACCCCTTACCAATGAGAGAGAGAGAAAAAAATGTATCCCAGACAGAGTCACAAACATAAAGTGTCAGGTTTAACCTTGTATCCTCTGCTGTCAGTTCCTGTCACAACTTCATCACTTAAACACACAGGTGCTCAAACAAACACCAACCGACCAGCCTGGTGGTCGTTTTCACGGCCTCTTCTTGGATTCCCTGAGGCCTCCCTGCACTGGGACAGTCACCAGTTACCCCCGGTCCTAACGAAGTCCTTTGGACACACCTTGCAGGTGGATATGGAGGTCTGAGCACCTCATGAGGGGTGCGGATTCAAGTGCTAATAAAAAGTAATTACAAAGTTTAATATCCGTGCTGTCAATTCCTTTCAATAATTGCAAAGCTCTGAAGCCCCTGCTACGGAACCCGACTGGTCCTAAAGTTCTCTGACCCCTAAAGATGCACCCGGAGCCCGATGATCGCTGGCTCGGGCTACGCATCAGACATACACAGGACTATCTCGTCTCACCGACGCCGGCGCGTGTTAATTTTTCAGAAACCCGTCTTCAACCATCTAGGAATTGCTGTCTGCACGCCACTGGACTCGAAGGCCGCCCCTAGCGCGCGTGTCGCCGCTGCAGAGGGCCAGGGGACGCGTCCCCGGACCCCACCTAATGATGGCAATTACAACATGCCAAGTTCTTGCGAACGCAGAGCCGCGTCCCGGGCTGAGTTGGGACGCTTTGAAACAAGAAGTTCGGGAGTGGGGGTGCTGGCAAGGAGTGAATCCCGTCAGCCCTGACCTCCCCACAGCCGACACGCTCGGACGGACAGATCGATGCGCGCCAGGACGCGTCCAGTCCCCCATTTGCCGAACAGCGCGAGAGGGGCCGCTCCCCTTGCGCGCGGCGACTCACCCTCGTCGACGAGTCCAGATGGCAAACCGACGCCCCTGCTGCGGGTCCTGAATCCCAAGTTGCACCGAACCGGCGACAGCTCTCGCCCTAGCCCACCGGGGCACATTGGCTGCGGCAGGCACCTCGGAGGGAGCAGAAACCTGGCGGCCGCCCCGGCTCAACAGCTGCCTGGAGCGCGCTTACAATTCACGGACCTGCTCAGTGAATGAGACGGACAGCAGGGCTGAAGCAACCGGGCTCCGAAGGGAGGCGGGGCCGGGGGCATGAGGGGCGGGGTCAAGTAGGGGCACTCCCCGATGGGCGGGGCGCTCTTCAACGCGTGACTGGCGGAGCCCACAGCCAATCAGGATGGCGCCCGGGCCTGGGGCGGCCGTGGGCGGTGCCGAGCGCCCGGCTCCGCCCCGCCGCCGCCGTCCAATCGCCGGCAGCCGAGGGCTGGCAGAGAGACGCGCCCAAGGCTGGGAAGTTGGCTGAGGTGAGGAACCGGGGCTCTGGGCTGGCGCTGTGGGGGCGGCTGCGGCGGGATCCCGACGCCTCGGAAGGGAAGTGGCGGCCCCGGAGGGCCCATGTGGGTCTGGGGCGGCCCGGAGCCGCCGCGTGTCGGCGCGCTGTGGTGCGAGAAGCCCAAGCACTGCGCGGGCCAAGACTGGGTCGACACCGCCCACCCCTGGCGCCCTCAGATGGTGCGGAACTTGGCTCTAAACGAGGCCCAGCAGTCGGAGGAAACTGAGACCCAAAGAGGGTGGGTCCCGGGCCGGATCACCCAGCCGCCAGTGGAGGCTAGGGCCCGGAACTGGGAGCTGCGGGCTCCCTGAAAAGGCTCTGATTTTGGTCTGGTGGTTATCTCCGAAACAAAACTCCAATTCCGCCCGCACCCCCGGAAGGTTCGCGACACATCCCTCCTCACCCCTGCCCTTCACACTACCGGCAGCGGAGACTTACCAGACAGACGCCTAGGCTCCCTTCCCGACTCAAGGCGCCCGGGCACTTGCGCAGAGCCCTGGGGCGAAAGGGAGGCACAGGCGCTGGACGGTCGGGCTGCCCGGCGGGATGGCATCCCCAGCGGTGACTCCCCCTGCCGCTGTCCCTGGGGCCTGCCGGACGGACCAGGACCGTCTTCGCGGACTGGAACACCGCAGAGCCAGCCCCGGCCGTCGCACTCTGCACGCCCTCGCACCCTCCACTTCGGCAGCCCCTGGGCCTAGCTTAGAGACCCCCGTAGTGGCGGGCCTGGGGGCAGCCTGAGCTCGCTGGGTCAGTTGTGGCTGAGTGGCCCCGAAGGAAGACTTTGGGGGCTCTGTCCTTGCTGGCCGTTCCGGTCGCTGCTGCTCGTTTTGTCGGCGGATCAGCTCTTCAGCCGGGGTTTAAGCCCTTACCTTGGCTGCAGCACACATACATAGGGAGCTGGGGGTATCAAGAGTCAAAAAGCGGAACTGGGTGTTGCTTTCCAGACTGAGGCCTAGAATGTTAGCAAGCCCTCGACTGTAGACTGGGCGTGGGAGCGGTCTCTGTGTGCCTAGAACTGCACCTGCCACAGGTAGACACCCAACCCATGTTAGTAAAATGAAGATGTGCATGGCAGGCGAGGGGTCAAGCCTGGTGCCCTGACACCACTGACCATTGTCTGCCTCAGATCCCAGAAATCCTAAAGGTTTTAGTCTCTCAGTATGGGTAACTATTCAGACTATCATATATGAGGGAGTATGGACCTCCACAGGTGTTATTTCAGTGGCTGCCTGGCCCCCATAAGGACCTGCGTCATAGGTAGCCCACCTCTCGTGAGCAGGTTCTGATGAGGGTCATTGGCAGAAGGAAGGCAAAAGTCCCATGGCTGAAAAGTAGTGAAATGGCCCCTCTAGCAGGGAAGCCTGGATCTCTGAGGTGAGCTCTGGCTTGGAGTCAGTTTCAAAGTGTGTCACCTCAGCTCCCTGTCTCAATGGGGAAAAGTAGACAGGTGGGCAAGAAAATCAGGGCCTGGACAGTCCTTATTAGGCCCTGAAAGATTGATTAGTGATGCAGAAATTGTGCATATTTAAACCTTTCCTCATCTAATGAACCAAAGGACTGGTACAGGCAAGGAAGACCATTCCATCCAATTCCAACAGTTGCTTAGCATGCCGTGGAGTGGCCTGGGAGAATGGCCTTTGCCCACAAGGAATTAGATGTAGACCACATGAACGGAATATATACTAAGTCTCTCTATGCTAAAGACGGGATGGGGGATAGAGGAAAAATGTATTTCCTTGGATTTTTTTTCCCACTCCTGGATATGACTGGAGAAGGAGTTTGCCAACAGTGTTTACCATATTAACACCCTGTGAAGGTTTTTCACAGATGCTAATGATTTTTTTAAAAATCACCTTGGTAATAGGAGCCAAACATTGGCTGTTGACTGTACTTGATGTAGTATTTATGTTAAATGATGAAAAAAGGAAATAGGGGACTTCCCTGGTGGCTCAGTGGTTAAGAATCCGCCTGCCAATGCAGGAGACACGGGTTCAAGCCCTGGTCCAGGAAGATCCCACATGCCACGGAGCAACTAAACCCATGCACCACAACTACTGAGCCTGCACTCTAGAGCCTGCGAGCCACAACTACTGAGCCCATGTGCCTAGAGCCCGTGCTCCGCAACAAGAGAAGCCACCACAATGAGAAGCCCGCGCACCGCAACGAAGAGTAGCCCCCACTCGCCGCAACTACAGAAAGCCCACACGTAGCAACAAAGACCCAATGCAGCCAAAAATAAATTAATTAATTAAAAAAAAAGGAAATAGGAAGTTTCTTTTCAGGAAATAAGTTACAACTAAGCAAGTGACTTCCATGTCCCAATTTCCAAGGTTTTCTGTTTGTTTCATACAGACATTACTGTCATGGGTTCCTGGACAAGCAACTGGTCTCATTTTCCCTTATAGAATGGATGGCATTGGAAGACTGTAGATTACAATTCATATTTCCACACCATGTTCTGTTGTAATTGTATTTGACAGGAGCTTATCACTCAGGCACAGACTTACTCCATTTGTTGCCAGTCCCCCTAATGATCTCTTGAGTTTGGGCCATCCCCATATTCTACAAGGGAAAATTAGACCTGTTACTTATACAAGAACTCACTATGGTCCTATCTGTATTAGACAAACAAAAAAACATGGAAATCTGGACCTGGAAATCACTTGTTTAGTTTCACCAAAAGAAATGTTCTTTCCCTCAAAGGAATGAGGAAGTTTATGGTATGGCTTGGGAATGAGAAGATTGAGGTGGGACCATGGAAGCAAGGCTGGTCCCTTTGTGGATGGTGAGCAAATTTGCCTTCAGGCACTGTCATCCACCTCTCACACTGAAAGAATATTTTGGGACCTTCTAAATTTCAATAGGGTGTGACTGATAGGAGCTGTGGGTTCTAATCTGAGTGGCTGCTGTGGTGAGCGCTCCTGGCAGCCACTTAACCTCTGTTCACCCTTGCCTCCTTGGTCGTAAAACAGCAGTGGCAGAATCCACTGCGTTTATCTGCTTAAGGCGGACACCATAATGATGGTGACACAGCACTGTAAATGTACCAACTGCTGAAATGGAGAACAAAATGATGTTGAAACTGGAAAATGGTGGGGCCTGAAGAATTCCCTTTTACATTTACAATTTCTGTTCATTTTAATCTCAGTGGATTACTGTCCTTTCATTCTCTGAATGGAAATGAGGGGAAACCCGCCCTTACAATCCTTATTCTTTGATTACCAAATGTTTCAGAAGCTTTACTTAAGTGAAAAGTATTTTCCCCCTTTCCCATGTCTACTACCTCTCCTAACATATATTCAGCTTGGAAAATTATTCAGAATTTGAACAGGTTGAGCAAAGAAATGAAGTCAGAAGTAGCAGATTCTAATACCAGCTATGCTCTGTGTTCATTATGAGACCTTGGGCAAGCCGTTAACAGTCCCCATACCTTAGTTTCCCACCTGTGAAACTACAGTGATACTTCTGATTAATTTCACAGAGGTAGGAGAGATAACTAATGATAAGGCACTTTGAAATATTAATTGTAATATAGACTACAAAATATCATGTAGGTGTTTTTGGCAAACTAAAGTATGGTGTTAGTTTGTACACCACAACTAGGAGATATTTTTGTAACAGAGAGAGTACTCTGGCACAATATCTGTGGCCAGGGCGATACCACCCACAAAACAATGACAGCTTATTGCATTTGAATGAAAATGCCACTGTTCCATATGAGAGTTATATTGCTACAGACTCAACTAAGTAAAAAATATGATAACAGAAATGGGTGGGGAAGGGAAGCCTCTATTCCACAAAAACATGGGATTTCCTCACACATGCCCCAGAAGAAAAACTACATTAAACTTCTTAAAAATGGATGCCACTATGTGAGTACAAGTCTGATGAAAGACTAAAATGATCGTGAGAAAATGGCCTGATAAAAATTAGACAGACTGGTCAGAAGTACACCAGAAGATAGAAAAATAGTCTTAATTTAAAAATTTCATAACAAAATGAGTAACACTGAGGAATTAGACATTGGGGAAGGGAGGCTCATGTGCTCAGGGAGGAAAAATGGACTCCCGACCTAAGTAAAAAATAGGAACAGTAAGGCTACTAAGAAACAGGACAAAGAATATGGGCTCTGGAAATACCATAGACCAAGGGTTGGATTTTCTTTCCACTGCTTCCTAACTTTGAGGCCTTGGACAAGTACCTTAGTTTCTCAGAGCCAGATGGAGTGGGGGTGGAGGTGATAAGGTTTTTCTTACTGGCTTGTTATGCATCTCAAACAAGAGTCTCAAACTCTCAGCACAGGGCCAGGCTGATAGTGGGCCCTCTACCAGTAATAATAACCTCTAATATTAATTGAGCAATTACTTTATGCTCTGCACTGTTCTGAGCCTTTTCATCTAATGATTCACTTGATCCTCACGACTACCTTATGATGTTGCTGCCATCTCTTCCTCACTTTCTATCTATGTGGAAGTACTATTCCAGGAATAGTATCCTGCTATGCAGTAAAAGTCAAAATTCTCTTTTTATAGGTACTGGAGATATTCCAAAAAATCTTAGTTTTCTATAGGCAACCTCTTCCTTGAAAATACTAAGAAAGAAAATAGCATTTAAAACTACCATTGTCTTACTTTCATGTGGAGTGGGCTAATACAGCCTTTCCTGGTACCTAGAAAATCAGGCTACAGTGAGCACTCGGTAGCACAATACATTACAGCAAAGCAAATGAGGGATTCAGAGTTTGGCAGAAAGAAGGCCATAGAAAACAAGTGCTTCAAAACTCCAAACCAATTTCCAGATCTTAGATTGTAAGCTTCTAGAAGATTTGGGCTTCTAAACAGTATGCTCATCATCTGGGTTTGGGTTTAATGGAAGTTAGTTCCTTGAGGCAATAATATTGGAATGATAACTGGCTAGCCAAAGAAGGAAAAAAATGGATGATCCCTTAGAAATGAATTCTATCATTGGTTATTATGAATACCCCAAATTATGACAAATTCATGTGTAAGTCCACCAGGGAGAAGTAGCCATGCACTATAACACACACAATCATCTATTACCCAAGAGAATTTAGGTGCTAATGTGCATGGTATTGCATCTGTGAAATTCTGAAACTCACAAAGGATTCCAAGATATAAAGCCAAATAAAACATAATACAGAGGAAAATGATTTTGATTATGTAACGTTTACATATAGCATTTCATTTTACATTTCAAATTGCTTTTCAGTCATTGGTTTATTCTTCACAGCACACCTGGGGTGTACATCCGTGCTGTTATCCTCTGTTCCCAGCTGAGGCAGCTGAGACTGAAAGAGGCAAAGTGTTTTGTCCAAGAGCACAACAGAGGCAGGGTGACAAATCATGCATTCATTCAATCATGAGTCTATTCAGCACCTACTCTTGGCAAGGCACCATGGTCTGTGGTGTACAGAGGTGGGTACTGTATACGAGGCCCCTGCATTGCAAGGGCTTGCAGTCTGCTGGGACAATAAGTGGTTGGTGGATTATGTCTTCCGGAGTGATCTAGACAGGGTTTAGAGGAGGAGAGGGTGAGTCCCCTAGGATTCCTAGAGACAGTGGGATTTGAGACCCTTGAGAGATGGGTAGAATTTTGGCAAATAGAGGCCGAGGGTGGTGGGAATGGCACAGAGACACAAAGATGGGCAAATTCAAGATGTATAAGAGAATGTTTGACTGAAGCAGGGCAGTTGAGGAAAAAGGGCTGGAGAGTGGAAAAGAGCAGATTTTCCAGGGCACTGATTTCCCAGCTAAATATATAGATTTTAGCCTGTGGGCAATGGGCACTGGACTCATTTCTGACTTCTCCCATTCACTCATTATTCTAACTTGTACTGAGTGCTATTATTATATGCTTAGTTTCCAGGTATTTTCCCATGCATCAGCTTTTCTAAACTTCACAGCATTCCAACAAGATACATGTTATTTTTCCCTCCTTAACTGGATGAAAAAACAATCATGTAGGTAATAACTGACAGATGAGGAATTCCAAAGGAGCACTCTTCACTTCCTCATGAATATGCACTTATGGGGAGAATGAGTGCAAATTCCGGACAGTGTACTCAGGATGCCCATCTAATAATATGCCCCTCACTCTAGCCATTGTCTTTCCAGAAACAGAAAGTAAACAGGCTAGAAATAAATCTAATTTTTAACATGTAAGTTATTCCATATCTAAAGTCAGCTCCAAGTTAAAAAGAAAGGCAAAGGGTATTTCCCCTTATTCTCTCTGCCCTACAATTAACAACAAATGTCTGCATTTTTATAACTTTAGTCTTGTGAGTATCTTTAATACATTCTGACCTCAGCTTAGTGTTTCCACTAAACCAGAATCTCTTTCTGGAGTTGGTCAATTCTATCCCTCATCCCTTCCCCTTAGCATGTAACCTAACCTGTTTATCTTAGTGCCCTGTGAGGTCTCCATCTCAGCTTGAATTTTGCCCATCAAGAAATAGCTTTTTCTCTCCAGATACAGGCTACTAATTAGCATTTTTACTGTTTAATCATCAGGACTAAAATACAAGTGAGAGAAGCATTACTGTTAACCCAAAAATATTTAGCAAGGAAAAAGATTGCTTACTTAAATCTTTCTGTAAAGGAATAAAGAGATGCTCTAAGGAGGTGGGTGAATGTTTAGGTGACACAAAAATTAAAAGTGAAAAAATTTAACGTCTGTTAACAAGGGTGCTTTTTATCTCAATCTGGTTTTGTGGAAGAGTTTTCTTTGAAAATGCCTATCCATGATCAGTCAGGGAAGTCTTCCTCCAGGGTAAATATCTACCACAAATGACAGGCCAGTTTTGACTTTCTGCATGAAGACAAGTGGGAACCACCAAAATGGGGCATTTAAAAATTCTAGATGCAATACACAACATTCTCCTATCTCTCGACCCTCTAGTGCCTTGTTTGGCTTTGCCCAGATTGTGTTTTATGACCCAAGCCATAGATTCATGAGTAAATGGTCGAGTGTTTCTCCATGTTTGTTCGTTTGTGTGTATGTGTGTGTGTGTTTTAAGAAGTTGAAAGAAAGTACAGTTAATAGGTAAGGATGATTAAATTTCATCCCAGATCTTAAGGATCTCCTGTGAAAGATATGGGAAACAAGCACTAGACCAGAAAATTGTACCTGATTTCTCCTGTCTTAAAATGCATGACTTTCCCCTCTGATTTCAAGTAAAGCAATGGGCTGAGACGTGGTGACCTGTGTTTCACTGAGGAAAGTGATGAAACTAATTCATAATATTTTGACTTCTAGATCTCCAAAGCTGGCATCCTTACCTTGAGATATGGAGAAAACAGGACTTTGAAAGACTCACAGGAAATCAGACAACTTATTGTAACCTTTTACATCTCTTTACAGAAGAAAAATCCACCGTGGGTACTTCTGGGGATTCTCCATATTGATGGAAGAAAGTGTTCAGAGTACCAAGTGAATCCCATTGAAGGCATGTATTAGCATTAATTTCTCCTAACCATTGAAATGAAGCCTACATGGCTCTTTCTCCCCTTAAGATGTTCAGCAAAAATGCCGAGACTCTCAAAGATTATTGAGGTAGAAACATGCTGGAATTAACCTTATTTAAAAAATAATAACTATGCAAAATAGATAATTTCCCCAACCAATAGACTTCCTGTATGGAGGCTCTTTACACAGGAGCTTCTGAATTCTCACAGAGGGCTAATGGGATATCGCAGGTAGGAAAATGTTGTGTGAGAAGTTAAATGACATTTCAACTTGGTGTCTGCCAAAGGCCAGTCTAGGAGTCCCCAAGAAACAAGTATGTCAGCTGACCAAACCCTAGGAGTTTCTGTGCGGAGGTTGTTGGTCTTGTCCTGACTCAAGGACCCAAGGTCTTGAGTTATAGCAACCCTGTAAGCCTATCAAGGAACTCTTGGTAGCCTCCACAATAAGCATTACAGTATTATCCACAGATATAAGTACTCAATAAATTTAATTGTTAGCAGGTCCTGAGCTTAATCAAAGGAGACAACTTCCCTTGGGAATAAAACCAAAACCCTCAGAGGCCCAAGGAGGAAAGAGCATGGTCAATGTCAAGTGGCCCCAGAAAGTTCAAGCTTGCTTGGGATTCCTGGCTCAAATCAGCTGTGGTGGGCATGAGGGCACTAATTCACATTCAGAGTCACAGAAACTATTCAATTGTAAAGGAACTGGAATATGTAATTGGACCTGGCCCTTGAAATTTTTGTGGCCCTTTCAAAGCAAAATGGAAAAAAAGAAAAACCATGTCTGTTTTCTGACCTTTTCCAAGAAGCTGAAAATATAGTGCAAATGAGTCCTTAGTTGTGGGTCATCATCCTTATGAGATTTGTCTCTGATTCCAAGGCTGGAGACTGTTCCTCTACCTCCCCATTTTTACCTACCCCCAACTTGAGATAGGTCTCAAAGTCTCATTTTGACCATATATTCTTCCAGCCACGTGAGGGAGACAGGAGAGGCTAAATATAACCACATTAAAAACCATCAGCAATGTTGGAAACAGCTTCAAGCTTAACATCAACAGTGAGTATGCAGCAGCAGCTTAAAGACTTGTGTGAACATGCCCAAATGTTTTCTAAGAATATTTTTCAGAAGAGTGTATTTATAGATATAATCTTTAATTGCATTATTAATGATAAATGAGAAGGTTAACAAACTATATTTCAGGACTGTTTTATATATTTATTTGCTGCTATCATTAGCTCTTTCTTTGTGACTGCAGATTATTTCTGCTTACGAGTCTTAGTGGAAAGAGAGAATTGCTGTACTTTAGTGCTGGGAAAGGATGTTTCAGTTGACAATGAAGGTTGCAGGAAGTCTCGTTTAAGAGTTTATTTTGGTATTTGTCTCATTTTAAAGGCTGTGACTAGGACTTCATATCTAATAAGCATGCATGTAACATTTTTATGTTTGCTGAGTGCCTTATAGTCCCCCATTAGTCTCCACAGTACCCCTTGAGGGTGGGTCAGTATTACCGCCTACAGTTTACATTTGAGGAAATTTAAGATACTAAGGGATTAAGTGATTTGTACAAGGTCACCCAGCATGCAAGCCTAGCTAATAAAAAATGACTTCAAAGCTCTTTCCAACTAAAAGTGCCTTATAAATGTTAGGTAGTATTAATGGGCATGATCCCACGATAAGTAAAATACACTCCAGGAGTAAAGTGCTCATACATGCTCTATAAAATTAATTCTTTTTAACCTCAGAGCAACTTTTGAAATAGGAATTCTTGAACCTGGCTGTGTATCAGAGACATCATTATAGCTTTAAGAACATGTGAGCACCTGGGCCCCTACCCAAAGTACAGAATCATAATCTGGGAAGTGGGACCCAGATAATGTGTATCTTGAAAGAGCTCCAGGGAGGGGATTCTGATGCTCAGCCAAGGTTGGGAGCCACTACTGTAGATTAGAATAACAACCTCAGTCAAGCAACAATAAGACATCGTGGAGTCAATTTAGGAGAAAAGGTCTGGTGTCTCCCAGGTTCTGCCCACCAGTTCACAACTATTATTAGCAAAAGAACTACCTCCATGAAATAATCAACTGCGGAATACATGTGTGGAATTCCAGGAAATAATGCAGAGATGAAAGTTTATTCAAGAACTAACATTGTTTGAATGTTATAATTTACTGGGTAAACTTACCGGGTCCACTCTTGGATTATTATTGGGTCCACCCTAATGTTTTTGTTCTGAGTACCTTGTATGATAATCAGCATACTAAGAACCTATAGTATCTGCCTTTTCATCCATTTTTCAAACACTTATTTGATACTTGCTATGTGGAGATTGCAGAGTAAAATAATGGTTTTGGTCCACAAGGAGTTTATAATCAAGTGATAGAACCAGACATAGGCCAAAAAAACCAAAACCCTATAATACTAAGCTGCACATATTAAGTGATAATCAAAGTGTATATGAGGCATTATTCATAATCGCTAAAAAGTTGAAACAACCCAAGTGTCCATCAGTTGATAAATGGATAAATAAAATGTGGTATATCTATATAACAAACTATTGTTCAACAACAAAATGGAATGAAGTACTGATACATGCTACAACATGGATAAATTTTGAAAAAATTATGTTAAATGAAAGAAGCCAGTCAGAAAGAACCACATATTATATGATTCCATTTAAATAAAATGTCCTGAATAGGCAAATCTATAGAGATAGAAAATAGATTAGTGGTTGCCTAGGGCTGGGGAGTTGGGCCGGGGGAGGAGATGGGGAGGAACCGTTAGTGGGTACAGGGTTTCTTTTGGGGGTGATTAAAATGTTTTAAAATTGTGGTGATAGTTGCACAACTCTGTGACTATTCTAAAAGATGATTAAATCATATACTTTAAATGGGTGAGTTGTATCATATCTCAGTAAATATATATATATATATATATATATATACACACACACACACTTTATATGTGTGTGCTATATGAACTTGGTGAAAAGAGTGATTAATTAGTATGTACTGGAAGAAAGTAGTGGAAAATTTCCTGGAGGAAATGGCATTTAAACTAAGTCAAAAAGGGTGATTTTTGTAAAGAAGGAAGGCATGCTCAAATATGTAGTCAAAGTGATGATGCTTTCATGCAAGGGCAAGTTATCTGGAGAAGATGAAGTTTAGGATACATGAAGGGTCCAGGAGATGGGGGCTAGGTGCAGAGCTTTTACTGCCATACTAAGTTCTGCAGTTTGGTTTTCAATTTTGTAGAGCCATGATAGGTTTGTGAGAGGTTTGATTAGGGCTGTGATTTGGAAGGATAATTGGAGGTGGTGATGAGGTCGATGGGGTATGGGGTGGGAGGGCAGTGAGCAGGGGAGACCATTTAGGAGACTAGGCTAGTATAGTGTATAAGCAAGACATTATGGAGCCCTCAACTATGACAGCAGCAATGAGCACTGGAACAAGGACAGACAGATTTAAGAAGTAGAATCATAAAATTTTGTGAACTGAGGAGTAGGTGAGAAGGCACAGGATATATACAGCAGGGTATTTTAGACCACAGAAAGGCTGGGTCCTTTTTTGTTAAGTTATTTAGAATCATAATGTAAAAACAGCAAGCAGCCAAATTATAGCTTTTTAACACCTTGTCAACAAGGGTTTGATTACAGAGAATCTTAATTTCTTTTTTTTTTTTTACATCTTTATTGGAGTATAATTGCTTTACAATGTGTGTTAGTTTCTGCTGTATAACAAAGTGAATCACCTATACGTATACATACATCCCCATATCCCCTCCGTCTTGCGCCTCCTTCCTACCTTCCCTATCCCACCCCTCTGAGTGGTCACAAAGCACCGAGCTGATCTCCCTGTGCTATGCGGCTGCTTCCCACTAGCTATCTATTTTACATTTGGTAGTGTATATATGTCCATGCCACTCTCTCACTTCGTCCCAGCTTACCCTTCCCCCTCCCCGTGTCCTCAAGTCCATTCTCTACATCTGTGTCTTTATTCCTGTCCTGCCCCTAGGTTCATCAGAACCATTTTTTTTTAGATTCCATATATATGTGTTAGCATACGGTATTTGTTTTTCTCTTTCTGACTTCACTCTGTATGACAGACTCTGTAGGTCCATCTACCTCACTGCAAATAACTCAGTTTTGTTTCTTTTTATGGCTGAGTAATATTCCATTGTATATGTGTGCCACATCTTCTTTATCCATTCATCTGTTGATGGACACTTAGGTTGCTTCCATGTCCTGGCTATTGTAAATAGTGCTGCAATGAGCATTGTGGTGCATGTCTCTTTTTGAATTATGGTTTTCTCAGGGTATATGTCCAGGAGTGGGATTGCTGGATCATATGGTAATTCTATTTTTAGTTTTTTAAGGAACCTCCATGCTGTTCTCCATAGTGGCTGTATCAATTTACATTCCCACCAACAGTGCAAGAGGGTTCCCTTTTCAACGCACCCTCTCCTGCATTTATTGTTTGTAGATTTTTTGATGAAGGAATGTATATTGTGAATAAAGGGTGGAATGAATAGAAATGCTATCACCCCATTTTGTGAGCTCTTTGGAATCAGACCTCCACTTGTTGGAGGTGAAGCAGTTATTTATGGCCTGTTGAATGACTAAGTATTTACCTCTTGCTCAGATAGCTTCCCTAGAAACACTTCCTTTGGTGTGAGCAACTTGGATTTACTACCAGGGCAACACCTTCCTTCCAACACCCACGTTGCCTCTTGGCTCGGTCCTCATGGGCAGGTGTTAGTAAGCAGCATTTTGTTTTGCTTCTAATAAGAGCACAGCCTCTGAAAAGCATAGGCTGAATGTACCACACATTGTAACTGTCCCTTACAAGTGTTCTTATAGGGAAGATCTGAAACTGTGGGAGTCTTAAGGATCAGGAAGACGAAGACTGCTTTTTCTCATAATCGTGCAGGGCCACACCTATGTTTTCCATCTGAAGGAGGGGCAGCCAGTTCCTGGGCAAGGTCAAAATAGACCAAGTCTCTCTCATTGCATGGCGTTACACTCACTGGGGATCTGTTATGGCCATCTCTGGGGGCTGTGGAAGGTGTTGCCATGACACTGCCTGCTGCTAGCCGAGTTTGGGAACAGCATTTCCAATAAGTACCTTACATGAGTTTAACCAAGCCTGGAACACCGTTTAGAACACCACTTGCTAACATGTGGCTCATATCTGTGCCTGTCGGTGAACAATGACTACAACTAGCTGTGTTCAATCGCAGTTGTTAGCAGAGCTAATTACAGTAGTCTTGGGTGGGAGGAATCCTAGAAGATACCTCTAAGGGACTTCTATCACTGCAATGCTCCAATGAGCATTGTGGTGCATGTCTCTTTTTGAATTATAGTTTTCTCAGGGTATATGCCCAGTAGTGGGATTGCTGGATCATATGGTAGTTCTATTTTTAGTTTTTTAAGGAACCTCCATGCTGTTTTCCATAGTGGCTGTATCAATTTACATTCCCACCAACAATGCAAGGGGGTTCCCTTTTCTCCACACCCTCTCCCGCATTTATTGTTTGTAGATTTTTTTGATGAAGGAATGTACATTCAAACTTTGGCTTTGTAGGTAAGCAATGGAAACAGGCCCCTTGGGGAACCTTTAAACAACAGTTCTCTGCAACCCTGAACAGGGATCCATCTTCACTCCACAGTTGGTGAGGGATCATGTTCAAAAGAGAACCACCAAAGGGAAAAGGAGGAAAGGGACGCTTAAAGTCAGTAGGGTAAATTTTCTGGATTAAATGAGAGCAGAACTGGGTATTCTTCCTTGGGATGCCTTTTACTCACTGCAGGACCTGATGGAGGCCACTTCCCCTTTCTGGGCCTCACTGTTCTCATCTCAAAAATAAGGATAACAATTGTGGCCCTATTTATATCCCAGGATTTCTGAAAGGAAAAAGTAAAATATATATATATATATAAATAAAAGTTGGGGGAACATATAGAAAACGCGATATAACTCTAGGTAGTGTAACTATTATTTCCTATTGCTTGTTCCACATTTTACTTATAAATGATGAAAAGGAACAAGGAAAAAAAGTCTGGGCTGTTGTAGAATCTCAGACTACATTTTCTGATGCCTCTGAGTGATCCTGTGGTTTGCTCGTCTTAAGTCTTCCCTCTCCCCCAGTGCACTGATTCTGGTGTAAACTCATCTCCAGTTTGAGGGGTGGAGAAGACCTCAGGAATCTAAAGAGGCAAAGGCCCTGCAGTCATCTGGTCTTGAATCTTAATGTCACCTGCTGAAGCCCAAGTCCCAAAGGCTTCCTCTCTCCCCTCACTGAGACACCCGATTTGGGAGGACGTCAGCTATGAATGAGTCACACAGTCAAACTGGGGCTTCAGGGGATACCTCCAGGATAGAACCAAAAAGAATTTGTAATGTGCTCTGAATGTGTCTCAGTCTGGGTCTCTAACTACAGTCTTGTTCTTGCTGAAAATCACAGCACACTTCAAACCAAGCAAGGCAGGTCTACTTATCTGATGCTGCTGTCAGTGATAGACTAGGATCATATTATGGATTTGGCAGGGAGGAAAAAGATTTATTTCCAAGATTTGAAGATTTATCTTTTCCACATATGCAAAACCAGTTGGAGCATTAAAAAATATCAGTGAAAAGTGATCATGTTTTGTGAGCAGGAGGAACCATTCTTGACTTCAGAATTATACAGAAAAATTTTAAGGATCCCAAATTCATGGTTTAAAAAAAAAAAGATTTGATGATAAGATACCAGCAGGATTATCAGACTCTTAACTGCCCCCTTATGGTGAGGTGCTGTCTCCATTTAAATGAATGTCTTACATTGAATGCTTAAATTTCCCCCTTTCTTTTTTTCTCCTCCCCATCATTTAGCTTTTTTCTATGTTCAGCATAACTAAAAAGTCTAAATAGGGAATTGCATATAATTGTAGGCTCTGCACCATTAGCAAAGTGATGCTTCTTTCTAAGTATTTGTAATCATCTATTCCACTCTTCCTTCCTCCTCCTGGAAAATTTACTTGGAGTGATTGTAGTGTCCTTTCTTTCTCTTGAAGGCATCCTTTTGACCTCACTTTGTGTACAGGCTATAAAAAATATCAAGAAATGAAATATTGTATTTTCCATGTAGTCACAATGTACACAAATAGAAAACACCACTTTAAATGAATAGAGCAAAAGGGGGAGCTAATCTCTAAATTGTGTTTTATCTTTCAAAGTTATTTGGTAAGGTAAAGAGATTAAAAAAAATACTTTTGTAACTCAAAGGTCATGATCACCCTGGATGTACGGCCTGCCCCTGCCAGCTAGGAGGTTGTTTTGTGCTATTAGGTGAGAGCTCAATGGCATCCTTTGCCCTCTCAACCTTTATTACTGGCTTAGAGAAATATGACATTGCTAAAAAACTCTAACTTGAAAATGCTTCACAGAGCAGGATACTTGCCACATTCAGGAATCTTGCTAGTTTGCAAGACGGGAGCTGTCATGCAGAACAAAACGCTGATACTAGAAGTCAGCAATCACAATGGGAATAAATACCACAAACTGTGGTTTCCTAATGTCTTAATCTCCCCCAACCTTAAAAGAGTGTTGCTGGCCTTACTTTGAAGATAACTTTACAAAGAAAATGTAGGGACAGGTGGAGTTAATTCCTGAATCTTAGCTCCTCTGGCAGTTCTTCCCCAATTTCTAATGCCTCTTTATTGCTCAGATTATAAATAGATGCCCATTTTTCTTGCCTTGACATTAAGTTCCTGACAAAGAACATACAATAACACCTTCTTTACCTGGTCAAGGAATAAGTTGTCCCGAGTAAGGGAGTTTACCAACTGATAGTTAACCTAGTCCCATGATGCAATCGTATGTTTTAACCCAGTTTTGAGGAAAGTGTTTTTTAATGATTTGTTTCTCTCTCTCTCCTGCTTTGGTGGGCAGAGCATGGACTGACCTTGTTGGGAGGACGTGGGATCACTGCTGGGGTTTTGTACAATGCAATGCTGCAGTAAGGCCATCAGTGTTTCTCAGGGGAGTTGAGTCACACTGGTACATTGTGAGTAGCACAATGAGACCTTAGGCTGAACTTGCCTTTAACTTGTATCCTTTCTACTTCTTCATGTTTCTGAATCATTAAGAAAAGTTCTTCTTAATATGCTGTGTACCCTGTTTCTGAGGGTAGAAAACTTTCCATCAAGAATTGTTCAAATATAACATTTTGGCATGAGGAAGGGATGCCTATGGCTGGATTCTTCTTATTATGTGTAATCTATAGGTTGGCACTGCTCCTATGAGTTGTTCTACATCTTTTGTATGATTTTAATATTTCCCCCCTTTTCCAAAGCTCTATGCTCTAGGCTTTAGAATTCAGAAGTACTGTGGCTTTGGTGGTCATTCTTTTCGAACCTGAAAGGGGAGGTAAAATGTGAAACATCAGTGCCTAAATTAAAGACTGGCCAGATGAGGCCATTCTCTGTTGGCTCTACCTCAGTGGTTTGGCATGGGTTTCTGTGTTGGTGGAGAGATATAAGATCTGTGCCAGATGCAGGACTTTGGCTCACAGTATCAAAGTATTCTGGTCTCTGTGGTGAGCAAGAGTCTTGGGTCTGGTGCATGTCTGCAGACTAGAATGGATTGCCGTGGTTTACTCTTCAGTGTAAGGGTTGCTCTGGAAGCCCCTGAACTCTGCTGCCCAGTTGCTTAGCTCTTCTAAGATAGATTGAAGGTTATGGTACTTGCCCATCACTGCTTACCATTTTGGGGATTTGAGCTAATCAATTAATCAGGTCTTCAGCTCTTCTCTGATGCTTTTTCTTAGAGGGTCAATTGAGGTATGTTTGAAAACTTCCTGGAAGATATGTACCCTGCCATCTCTTCTGAACCCCTCACTCATCATCCACATGCAATTTTCTTTGTCTACATCTTCTTCCCTCTCCCCACCAAAACTGTTCTCAATAAGGTCAAGTTACCTGTTGTATTAGTTTCCTATTGCTGCTGAAACAAATTACCACACACTTGGTGGCTTAAAACTACACAAGTTTATTCTGCGACAGTTCTGTTGGCCAGAAATCTGAGAGCAGTTTCACTGGGCTAAAGTCAAGATGTTGGCAGGGTTTACCCCTTCTGAAGTCTCTAGGGAAGAATCTGTTTCTTTGCCTTTTCTAGCTTCTGTAGGCCACTTGCATTCCTTGGCTCAGGGCCCCTTTCATGCATCACTCCAACCTCTTGCTTCCATTGGCACATTTCCTGCTTCCTCTCTGTAGTCAAATCCTTCTCTTTCTCCCTTTTGTAAGCACACTTGTGGTTCATTTAGAACTCATCTGGATAATCCACAATAACTTCCTCATCTCAAGATTCTTAACTTAATTGCATCTGCAAAGTCCCTTTTCCATATTACATTAACAGGTTCCAGGGATTAGGTACTAGATATTTGGGGGGGGGCATTATTCAACCTACCACAGCATTGATTTCCTAATTTTCATATCCAGTATCTTTTTTTCAGTCCTCATCCTAGCTGGATTGACATTTGATACTGTCAGTTACTCTGGGAAAAACTCCTCCTCTGACCTCAAGATATAGGTTATTTTATTTTGTTATTCTTGTTGCGATGTTTTTATTGTCTGTCTCTCCCTCTAGAATGCAAGCCCCTGAGTAGAGTCCTAGGTTATCTTGTTTCTAAGCTCTATCCCCAGAGCTTAGAATAGTCCCTACTACTATCAAATAATGAAAGAAATTGGATAATACAAATTGGATGAACTCTCCCACTCCTAGGTCTATCACCTTTTATTATTATTTTCCTTCAGTGGCCCCATGCAGTCAAGATTGGTATTCCCTTCAGGACTTGGTCCTAGTCTGCTTTTCTTCTCATCTGCCAGGTAAATGCTGCTCCTACCATATTCTGGGGTCTCTCAAATCTGTACCTCAAGCCCAGACCTCTGATTTGAACTTCCAGCTTTAATCTTTACCTGGATGTCTCACAAGCACAGCCCACCTTTCCCATCTAGATCCAAATACAACCAAAAACTAACCTCACCTTCCTCTTCTATTCACAGGGAATGGGAAGTGCCAAGATTTACTCAATAGCCGTAGCAAGAAGACTGGGAGCCATCTCAGACTTCATGCTTTCTCTCTACTCACTCTTCCCCTACCCACTCCAGTCAGTCATGAAGTTTTGTCAGCCTGACTCCTAAATATCTCTTTCTGTCTAATTCCCATTGCCCTGGTTCAAATCCTTATCACTCCCATGAGTAGGAGTGATGAACTTACCAAACTCTTGACTTCTCTTGAATATGGTAGAATGACACGCTCTTAAATTTTGGGGATGTGTACCAGAGCTGCTGATCATTGCCAGCCATGCTCTCAGGCTCTGCTGAGTGGGCAGTGACTATGATTTGCATACCACATGAGCTTGGTCGCCATAGCTGATTGGGCCAGGGGTGGGTGCCTGATCCAAGGGTGGCTCTTTCTATGGGCTTGATCAGCCAACATATGACTTGGGTGGCTGGTTGTAAAATATAAATTGAGTAAAATTCCTCTTTGAGAGTTTCAGAATAGAGAAGTTGAGAGACTAGGATCACTGTATTGCTGAACAGAAGGGTCAGCAGGAATGGTGGGCATAAGCAAGCTGCGGTTATAAGAAAGCAGATACTGTGGGTAAGGAGGGGAGCCGGTGAGCAAGATGAGAGCAGGAAAAGAAAGAAGCTGAGTCACTGTGAGTAGGGTGCTGCCTCAGTTTCTGTGGTTCTTTTTTAAAAAAAATTTACCATTTATATTTAATAGAATTTTAAAAATTCATATTAATCCAATGCTTTATTTTTCAAGTTTTATTGAGATATAGTTGACATATAGGACTGAATGTTAAAGGTGTACAGCATAATGATTTGACTTACATACATCAAGAAATGATTACCACAGTAAGTTTTGTTGAACATCTATCTTCTCATATAGATACAAAATAAAAGAAAAAGGAAAAAAATTTTTTTCCTTGTGATGAGAACTCTTAGGATTTACTGCCTTAACAACTTTCATACGTAACATACCGCAGTGTTCATTATATTTATTGCGTTGTACATTGCATCCCTTCTGTGGCTCTCTAAGAGTATTTCCTGAGGCCTGGCCCTACTGTAATTCCTATTGTCAGGTTTCTATGAGTCTCTGCATTATTATAAGCAAACAAACAAAATAACCCTCATCTGAGTGAACCCCTGCTTCCTTCAATAAATTGGCCAAAGAGTTATGTGTTCCGGTAAGCCCTTATGATGTTATGATGAGACATCTGGAAGAAAGCAGCACCGTAATCAAGAGCAGCAATATGCAGTCCCAAACTCAATGTTAATTCCACTTCTTTTTAAAGCATTAGCTTAGGAAAAAAAGAGGTGATATCACTATTTCCTTTGGGACTGGGAGAATATTATGAGCTTCTTGTGTCAAAATCAGTCTTTATTTAAAAACAAATCAATCCCTAAACATAATTTTAGAAAGGAAAAGTAATTGCTGCTACAAATATCATAGGAAAATGACTATAATAAGTGACATAACATTGTCTGATGCTTATCAACAGTGGGATAATCACACCACCTTTTTAGATGACATATTTCTAGATAGCTGCCTTTCCGTTTGCCAGCTGTTGGGACCAGATGGATTACTGAAAGTCTCCAGGATTCCTAGTCACATGACCACATTCCTCTCTCAAATAAGAATAATTAAATTCATTGAAGATCTTTAGGTAAAAAACATTAGGCACATGTAATCAATGCTCTGAATATGGAATACAATTAGGAAGCATTTTTATTTTTGTCTCCCACTATCCCTATAAAATGTATTCACTGGGGAGTTTCTCACTCTGTCTAGGATAAAATAAAAACCAGGTAGTGTTAGGGCAGTTTCGAGCATTCTTAGGCAACAGAAAGTCCTTGGTCACTCTAAATACTGTTTAGTGCATCTATTCCCATGTTATATAATGTGGAACTTGGTTGAAAATTAAGTCTTACCCTTATCCCAGTGAGAAGCCACTTGCAGGTGGGCAGCTGTGGAAGGGGAAGGTCTTTCTCTTCTTGCTCCTGGCAGGAGCAAGATCCTTCTGGGGCTGGGGTGGGGCAAGGTGGGAGAAGCAGGGAGGGGCAGGAGTGTGGTCCCTTGAGTGATGAAGTAAGATGGCCTCCAGCTTTCTGGGTCTGAGAAATATTTAAAGCAGACCACATTTCACAGAGACTTTTGCAGGTTCTTTGGAGATTGCACTCATAGCTGGTGTTGTCTCACTTGCCATTTCCTTGATTCAGGCAAATGCGCTCGCCATTTGAGCAGCCGCCTACTTCCTCAACCCCGAGGAGCCAGTCTTGCTCTGCTTCACCTCTTCCGAGGCCTGCCCGCACCCAAGGCTCTCCCCAGCCAGCCCTCTCTCCCGTTTGGCACACGTCAATCCATGAAGATACATACACACACTCCCTTTCTTCCCTTCTTCCTTGGACAAACTCAGGGCAGCAGACTCCCTCCTTCGCTCTGCACCAGAAGTGCTTGCAAGCTATTCTTTCACATGATTTTCCAGAAGGGAGCTAAACCACCATGTTCTTCCTACCCAGAGACATACATTAGGCTTTCTGATGAGTTCCACTCATGTCCCTTTTTCTTGACATTACATGACCTCAAGCTTTTACTTTGGTGGGAGGTGAGAGCACATTTTTCTCTTAAAAAATCCTCCAAATATCCAGCAGTCCTTATGTGATCTAGTATTTCCTTTGGAACGTAGCACCTTGTGTGTCTTGGTGCCTCAGCCAACACTTTAGTTTTAACACCCTGTTAAGTTTGTGGTGGATTTTTGTTTGCTTGTTTGAAATTCTAATGTCAGAAATGTGTTGTTTGGATGAAGTCTGTGTACATCCTACACACCTATGTCCACATGGCTATACTCAAGCAAGAATTGCTCCAAAAAACAAACTTACAGCGTCTCTGGCCGGCCCTGATTTCTGAAGGGAACCAATGGATTCTCTCCTCCTTAGCTCGGCAGACCCTGAAACTCTCTGATCAACAACTCTAGGACACGGCCCACGTAGCTTTCAAGCTGTCTGGAGCAGAAAGAAAGGAACACACAGTGCCAAGATACATAAGAGGGCGATCTTGTCTATGGCCCTCTCACCCCTGATTGTATTGAAGATGTGAATGTCCTGAAGGGCTACTCGGGGGACTTCTGAGCTTAGCAGGCTTGAGGACTAGAAAGACTGAGAAAGGCTAGAATAGAGAGGCCAGATACCTCTGAGGAATCAGGAGACAGAAGGGCTGACTCTGGATGAGGGCAGAAAATAAGGGAGGATACTGCTGCAGGGAAAAAAACCACCTTACCTGAGGTCCCTCACAACGTGAACCGCAATCTTTCTTATCAGTCTCATGTTCTTCACTCCCCTCGCCTTCACTCCAGCTACACAAAGCCACCGACATTTTCTAAATATGCCATTCCCTTCCACACTCTTTTATTTTTCACCTAATTTAAGTCTAATTTTCTATGATGCCTTCCTGCCACTTTCCTCATCTGGCTGCTGTACCATATTTTACATGTCTCAGCTCCAGTTCTCACAGCACTATGTTGTAGTGCTTTATTAACTTTCCTCTCTCCGCTGCCCAAGACAGTGAGTGTCTCTAAGACAAAGACTGTGCCTTATTCATTTTTATACTCCTACCACCTTCAGTGTTGTAGGAACTTCTATTAGTTTTCTACTGCTGTGTAAAAAATTACCATAAACTTAGCAGCTTGAAATAACACACATTTATTATCTCATGGAGTCTGCAGATCAGACGTCTAGGCGTGGTGTGGCTGGATTCTCTGATAAAATTCCCACTGGGCTGAACCCAAGATGTAAGCCAGGGCTGTGATTCTCACCTGGGTTTCATGGTTCTCTTCTAGGATCACTAATTGTTGACAGGATTCATCTCCTTGAAGCTGTAGGACTGAGGGCTCCATTTTCCTGCTGGCTGTTGGCCAGGAACTACTCTCAGCTCCTAGAGGTTGCCCACAGTTTCTTGGCTTGTTGGCAGTTCACAACATGGAAGGAAGCATGTTTGCCTCCTTCCAGGCTAGCTGGAGCACATCTCTTTGATTTCATCTTCTGCAACCAGTGAGAGAGAACACTCTGCTTTTAAAGGGCTCACCTGATTAGACCAGGCCCACCCAGATAATCTTCCTTTTGCCCCATACTGTAACATAATCACAGCAGGGATATTTCATCATATCCATAAGTTCCACCCATATTCAAAGGGGAGGGAATACAAGGGTAATGGTTCATTGGGGTCACCCTAGAATTTTGCCTACCACAGGGCTCAATGAATATTTACAAAATCAAATAAGATGTGTTCCAAAAATTTATAAATTAGAAACAATGGCATTCAATTGTATGATTTTTTTTTCCTATTGTTACTTTGGAGGGCTTTTAAAGTTGTTTCTTAATTTGTGTTGGATCCACAATGGTTAAGAATGCTTTACGTGAGATAACATGAGGGCCCTGCAGAGAACCCAGGTAGTACAAGAAATTTGGGATGGGTGCCAAGACCTGGTCTGATATCTGACTGTCTGTGTGACCTTAGCTAACTTCCTGAAACTCTCTGAATGTCAGAGTCCTCTTCAGGTATAAAATGAGGGGGGCGGGACTAAACAATGTTTAAGGTTGGCTAGCTTTAAAATTCTCTAATTTATAAGACTAACTCATACTGATAAAATTAAAAACTAGCTAAATGAATCACACTATCCAAATTCATTGATATAGTTCTCAAAAGAATTTCATTACAGATGAAATTGCAATGATGCGATTTTAAGAGGAAAAGGCAGTTTTGTTTTTAAATGAATCCATTCCTCTATTGGCTGAACCTGACTAAATACAAATAAGAGTACACAACTACATTTTTATTTTATTTTATTTTATTTTTTTTTTATTCTCAGATGTATTATACTAGGTGAAAGAAGTCAGTCCTGTAAGGCTACATACTACATGACTCCCATATGACATTCTGGAAACAGCAAAAGGCTATGGACATGGAGAACAGATCAGTGGTTGACAAGGGTTTAGGGTAGGGAAGTGGTTAACAACAAAGGAATTCGGAAGGGTGATGATGATAGAACGTTTCCATATCAACTATGGTGGTGGACATATGACTTTCTTCCTTTGTCAATACCCACAGGCCTGCACATCAAAAATGTTAGTGTATATAATTTTTTTTTTTTTTTAAACATCTTTATTGGGGTATAATTGCTTTACAATGGTGTGTTAGCTTCTGCTTTACAACAAAGTGAACCAGCTATACATATACACACGTTCCCACATGTCTTCCCTCTTGCGTCTCCCTCCCTCCCACTCTCCCCATCCCACCCCCCCAGGCCGTCACAAAGCACCGAGCTAATATCCCTGTGCCCTGCGGCCGCTTCCCCCCAGCTATCTACCTTACTACGTTTGTTAGTGTGTATATGTCCATGACTCTCTCTCGCCCTGTCAAAACTCACCCCTCCCCCTCCCCATACCCTCAAGTCCGTTCTCCAGTAGGTCTGCGTCTTTATTCCTATCTTAGCCCTAGGTTCTTCATGACATTTTTTTCCCTTAAATTCCATATATATGTGTTAGCATACGGTATTTGTCTTTTTCTTTCTGACTTACTTCACTCTGTATGACAGACTCTAGGTCTATCCATCTCATTACAAATAGCTCAATTTCATTTCTTTTTAAGGCTGAGTAATATTCCATTGTGTATATGTGCCACATCTTCTTTATCCATTCATCCGATGATGGGCGCTTAGGTTGTTTCCATGTCCTGGCTATTGTAAATAGAGCTGCAATGAACATTTTGGTACATGACTCTTTTTGAATTTTGGTTTTCTCAGGGTATATGCCAAGTAGTGGGATTGCTGGGTCATATGGTAATTCTATTTGTAGTTTTTTAAGGAACCTCCATACTGTTCTCCACAGTGGCTGAACCAATTCACATTCCCACCAGCAGTGCAAGAGTGTCCCCTTTTCTCCACACCCTCTCCAGCATTTATTGTTTCTAGATTTTTTGATGATGGCCATTCTGACTGGTGTGAGATGATATCTCATTGTAGTTTTGATTTGCATTTCTCTAATGATTAATGATGTTGAGCATTCTTTCATGTGTTTGTTGGCATTCTGTATATCTTCTTTGGAGAAATGTCTATTTAGGTCTTCTGCCCATTTTTGGATGGGGTTGTTTGTTTTTTTGTTATTGAGCTGCATGAGCTGCTTGTAAATTTTGGAGATTAATCCTTTGTCAGTTGCTTCATTTGCAAATGTTTTCTCCCATTCTGAGGGTTGTCTTTTGGTCTTGGTTATGGTTTCCTTTGCTGTGCAAAAGCTTTGAAGTTTCATTAGGTCCCATTTGTTTATTTTTGTTTTTATTTCCATTACTCTAGGAGGTGGGTCAGAAAGGATCTTGCTGTGATTTATGTCATAGAGTGTTCTTCCTATGTTTTCTTCTAAGAGTTTGATAGTTTCTGGCCTTACATTTAGGTCTTTAACCCATTTTGAGCTTATTTTTGTGTATGGTGTTAGGGAGTGATCTAATCTCATACTTTTACATGTACCTGTCCAGTTTTCCCAGCACCATTTATTGAAGAGGCTGTCCTTTCTCCACTGTACATTCCTGCCTCCTTTATCAAAGATAAGGTGTCCATATGTGCGTGGGTTTATCTCTGGGCTTTCTATCCTGTTCCACTGATCTATCTTTCTGTTTTTGTGCCAGTACCATACTGTCTTGATTACTGTTGCTTTGTAATATAGTCTGAAGTCAGGGAGCCTTATTCCTCCAGCTCCTTTTTTCGTTCTCAAGATTGCTTTGGCTATTCGGGGTCTTTTGTGTTTCCATACAAATTGCGAAATTTTTTGTTCTAGTTCTGTGAAAAATGCCAGTGGTAGTTTGATAGGGATTGCATTGAATCTGTAGATTGCTTTGGGTAGTAGAGTCATTTTCACAATGTTGATTCTTCCCATCCAAGAACATGGTATATCTCTCCATCTATTTGTATCATCTTTAATTTCTTTCATCAGTGTCTTATAATTTTCTGCATACAGGTCTTTCGTATCCTTAGGTAGGTTTATTCCTAGATATTTTATTCTTTTTGTTGCAATGGTAAATGGGAGTGTTTTCTTGATTTCACTTTCAGATTTTTCATCATTAGTATATAGGAATGCCAGAGATTTCTGTGTATTAATTTTGTATCCTGCTACTTTACCAAATTCATTGATTAGCTCTAGTAGTTTTCTGGTAGCATCTTTAGGATTCTCTATGTATAGTATCATGTCATCTGCAAACAGTGACAGCTTTACTTCTTCTTTTCTCATTTGGGTTCCTTTTATTTCCTTTTCTTCTCTGATTGCTGTGGCTAACACTTCCAAAACTATGTTGAATAAGAGTGGTGAGAGTGGGCAACCTTGTCTTGTTCCTGATCTTAGTGGAAATGCTTTCAGTTTTTCACCATTGAGGATGATGTTTGCTGTGGGCTTGTCATATATGGCTTTTATTATGTTTAGGAAAGTTCCCTCTATGCCTACTTTCTGGAGGGTTTTTATCATAAATGGGTGTTGAATTTTGTCGAAAGCTTTCTCTGCATCTATTGAGATGATCATATGGTTTTTCTCCTTCAATTTGTTAATATGGTTTATCACATTGATAGATTTGCGTATATTGAAGAATCCTTGCATTCCTGGAATAAACCCCACTTGATCATGGTGTATGATCCTTTTAATGTGTTGTTGGATTCTGTTTGCTAGTATTTTGTTGAGGATTTTTGCATCTATGTTCATCAGTGATATTGGCCTGTAGTTTTCTTTCTTTGTGACATCCTTATCTGGTTTTGGTATCAAGGTGATGGTGGCTTCGTAGAAGGAATTTGGGAGTGTTCCTCCCTCTGCTATATTTTGGAAGAGTTTGAGAAGGATAGGTGTTAGCTCTTCTCTAAACGTTTGATAGAATTCACCTGTGAAGCCATCTGGTCCTGGGCTTTTGTTTGTTGGAAGGTTTTTAATCACAGTTTCAATTTCAGTGCTTGTGATTGGTCTGTTCATATTTTCTATTTCTTCCTGATTCAGTCTTGGCAGGTTGTGCATTTCTAAGAATTTGTCCATTTCTTCCAGATTGTCCATTTTATTGGCATAGAGTTGCTTGTAGTAATCTCTCATGATTTTTTTTATTTCTGCAGTGTCAGTTGTTACTTCTCCTTTTTCATTTCTAATTCTATTGATTTGAGTCTTCTCCCTTTTTTTCTTGATGAGTCTGGCTAGTGGTTTATCTATTTTGTTTATCTTCTCAAAGAACCAGCTTTTAGTTTTATTGATCTTTGCTATTGTTTCCTTCATTTCTTTTTCATTTATTTCTGATCTGAGTTTTATGATTTCTTTCCTTCTGCTAGCTTTGGGGTTTTTTTGTTCTTCTTTCTCTAATTGCTTGAGGTGCAAGGTTAGGTTGTTTATTCGAGATGTTTCCTGCTTCTTAAGGTGGGCTTGTATTGCTATAAACTTCCCCCTTAGAACTGCTTTTGCTGCATCCCATAGGTTTTGGGTCGTTGTGTCTCCATTGTCATTTGTTTCTAGGTATTTTTTAATTTCCTCTTTGATTTCTTCAGTGATCACTTCATTATTAAGTAGTGTATTGTTTAGCCTCCATGTGTTTGTATTTTTTACAGATCTTTTCCTGTAATTGATATCTAGTCTCATGGCGTTGTGGTCGGAAAAGATACTTGATACAATTTCAGTTTTCTTAAATTTACCAAGGCTTGATTTGTGACCCAAGATATGATCTATCCTGGAGAATGTTCCATGAGCACTTGAGAAAAATGTGTATTCTGTTGTTTTTGGATGGAGTGTCCTATAAATATCAATTAAGTCCATCTTGTTTAATGTATCATTTAAAGCTTGTGTTTCCTTATTTATTTTCATTTTGGATGATCTGTCCATGGGTGAAAGTGGGGTGTTAAAGTCCCCTACTATGAATGTGTTACTGTTGATCTCCCCTTTTATGGTTGTTAGTATTTGCCTTATGTATTGAGGTGCTCCTATGTTGGGTGCATAAATATTTACAATTGTTATATCTTCTTCTTGGATCGATCCCTTGATCATTATGTAGTGTCCTTCTTTGTCCCTTTTAATAGTCCTTATTTTAAAGTCTATTTTGTCTGATATGAGAATTGCTACTCCAGCTTTCTTTTGGTCTCCATTTGCATGGAATATCTTTTTCCATCCCCTTACTTTCAGTCTGTATGTGCCTCTAGTTCTGAAGTGGGTCTCTTGTAGACAGCATATATAAGGGTCTTGTTTTTGTATCCATTCAGCCAATCTGTGTCTTTTGGTGGGAGCATTTAGTCCATTTACATTTAAGTTAATTATCGATATGTGTGTTCCTATTTCCATTTTATATATTGTTTTGGGTTCGCTACTATAGGTCATTTCCTTCTCTTGTGTTTCGTGTCTAGAGAAGTTCCTTTAGCATTTGTTGTAAAGCTGGTTTGGTGGTGCTGAACTCTCTCAGCTTTTGCTTGTCTGTAAAGGTTTTAATTTCTCCATCAAACGTGAATGAGATCCTTGCTGGGTAGAGTAGTCTTGGTTGCAGGCTATTCTCCTTCATCACTTTCAGTATGTCCTGCCACTCCCTTCTGGCTTGTAGGGTTTCTGCTGAGAGATCAGCTGTTAACCTTATGGGGATTCCCTTGTGTGTTATTTGTTGTTTTTCCCTTGCTGCTTTTAATATGCTTTCTTTGTATTTAATTTTTGACAGTTTGATTAATATGTGTCTTGGCGTGTTTCTCCTTGTATTTATCCTGTATGGGACCCTCTGTGCTTCCTGGACTTGATTAACTATTTCCTTTCCCATATTAGGGAAGTTTTCAACTATAATCTCTTCAAATATTTTCTCAGTCCCTTTCTTTCTTTCTTCTTCTTCTGGAACCCCTATAATTCGAATGTTGGTGCGTTTCATGTTGTCCCAGAGGTCTCTGAGACTGTCCTCAGTTCTTTTCATTCTTTTTTCTTTATTCTGCTCTGCAGTAGTTATTTCCACTACTTTATCTTCCAGGTCACTTATCCGTTCTTCTGCCTCAGTTATTCTGCTATTGATCCTATCTAGAGTGATTTTAATTTCATTTATTGCATTGTTCATCGTTGCTTGTTTCATCTTTAGTTCTTGTAGGTCCTTGTTAACTGTTTCTTGCATTTTGTCCATTCTACTTCCAAGATTTCGGATCATCCTTACTATCATTATTCTGAATTCTTTTTCAGGTAGATTGCCTATTTCCTCTTCATTTGTTAGGTCTGGTGGGTTTTTATCTTGCTCCTTCATCTGCTGTGTGTTTTTCTGTCTTCTCATTTTGCTTATCTTACTGTGTTTGGGGTCTCCTTTTTGCAGGCTGCACTTTCGTAGTTCCCGTTGTTTTTGATGTCTGTCTCCAGTGGCTAAGGTTGTTTCAGTGGGTTGTGTAGGCTTCCTGGTGGAGGGGACTAGTGCCTGTGTTGTGCTGGATGAGGCTGGATCTTGTCTCTCTAGTGGGCAGGTTCACGTCTGGTGGTGTGTTTTGGGGTGTCTGTGGCCTTATTATGATTTTAGGCAGCCTCTCTGCTAATGGGTGGGGTTGTGTTCCTGTTTTGCTAGTTGTTTGGCATAGGTTGTCCAGCACTGTGGCTTGCTGGTCGTTGACTGAAGCTGGGTGCTGGTGTTAAGATGGAGGTCTCTGGGATATTTCCACCGTTTAATATTATGTGGAGCTGGGCGGTCTCTTGTTGACCAGTGTCCTGAAGTTGGCTCTCCTACCTCAGAGGCAGAGCCCTGACTCCTGGCTGGAGCACCAAGAGCCTTTCATCCACACAGCTCAGAATAAAAGGGAGAAAAAGTAGGGAGAATTAGTAGAAGTATGAGTAAAGAAGGAAGGAAAGGAGGAAAGGAAGGAAGGAAGAAAGAAGCAAAGAAGGAAAGAAAGGAGGGAGGGAGGGAGGGAGGGAGGGAGGAAGGAAGGAAGGAGGGAAAGAAGGAAAAAGACAGAAAGAAAGATGATACAGTAAAAATAAAATAAAGTATAATATAGTTATTGAATTAAAAAATATTTAGGAAAAAAAAAAAAAAAGGGACGGATAGAACCTTAGGACAAATGTTGGAAGCAAAGCTATACAGAGAAAATCTTACACAGAAGCATACACATACACCTTCACAAAAAGAGGTAAAGGGGGAAAAATCATAAATCCTGCTCCCTGAGACCACCTCCTCAATTTGGGGTGATTCGTTGTCTAAAGGAGGTAAGGAAGGAAGGAAAGAAAGAAAGAACGAAGGTAAAGTATAATAAAGTTATTACAATTAAACTTAATTATTAAGAAAAAGAATTTTTAAAAAAAAGTCATGGACGGATAGAGCCCTAGGACAAATGGTGGAAGCAAGAGTATACAGAAAAGATCTCACACAGAAGCATACACGTACACATTCACAAAAAGAGGAAAAGGGAAAAAAATCATAGATCTCGCTCCTAAATTCCACCTCTTCAATTTGGGATCATTCCTTGTCTATTCAGGTATTCCACAGATGCAGGGTATATCAAGTTGATTGTGGAGCTTTAATCTGCTGCTTCTGAGGCTGCTGGGAGAGATTTCCCTTTCTCTTCTCTGTTCTCACAGCTCACAGGAGCTCAGCTTTGGATTTGGCCCTGCCTCTGCATGTAGGTCGCTGGAGGGCGTCTGTTCTTCGCTCAGACAGGACGGGGTTAAAGGAGCTGCTGATTCGGGAGCTCCGGCTCACTCAGGCCGGGGGTTGGGGGATGGGGGAAGGAGGGGCACTGCGTGCGGGGCCGGCCTACAGCGGCAGAGGCAGCGTGACGTTGCGGCAGAGGCCGGCGTGATGTTGCACCAGCCTGAGGCCCGCCGTGCGTTGTCCCGGGGAAGTTGTCCCTGGATCCCGGGAACCTGGCAGTGGCGGGCTGCACAGGCTCCGCGGAAGAGGGGCGCGGAGAGTGACCTGTGCTCGCACACAGGCCCCTTGGTGGCGGCAGCAGCAGCCTTAGCGTCTCCCGCCCGTCTCTGGGGTCCGCGGTTTTAGCCGCGGCTCGCGCCCGTCTCGGGGGCTCGCGCCCTCAGCCGCGGCTCGCGCCCGTCTCTGGGGTTTGCGCTTTCAGCCGCGGCTCGCGCCCGTCTCGGGGGCTCGCGCCCTCAGCCGCGGCTCGCGCCCGTCTCTGGGGTTCGCGGTTTTAGCCGCGGCTCGCGCCCGTCTCTGGAGTTCCTTTAAGCAGCGCTCTTAGACCCCTCTCCTCGCGCACCAGGAGACAAAGAGGGAAGAAAAAGTCTCTTGCCTCTTCGGCCGGTGCAGGCTTTTCCCCGAACTCCCTCCCGGCTAGTCGTGGTGCACTAACCCCTTCAGGCTATGTTCAAGCCGCCAACCCCAGTCCTCTCCCTGAGCTCCGTCCAAAACCAAAACCTTAGCCTCAGCTCGCAGCCCCGCCCGCCCCGGTGGGTGAGCAGCAAGCCTCTCGGGTTGGTGAGTGCTGGTCGGCATCGATCTTCTGTGCAGGAATCTCCCCGCTTTGCCCTCCGCACCCGTCGCTGTGCACTACTCCGCGGTCCCGAAACTCCCCCCTCTGCCTCCCGCAGTCTCCGCCCGCGGAGGGGCTTCCTAGTGTGTGGAAACTTTTCCTCCTTCACAGCTCCCTCCCACTGGTGCAGGTGCCGTCCTTATTCTTTTGTCTCTGTTTTTTCTTTTGCCCTACCCAGTTACGTGGGGAGTTTCTTGCCTTTTGGGAGGTCTGAGGTCTTCTGCCAGCCTTCAGTAGGAGTTCTGTAGGAGTTGTTCCACGTGTGGATGTATTTCTGGTGTATCCGTGGGGAGGAAGGCGATCTCCGCGTCTTACTCTTCCGCCATCTTCAAGGTCCCCCTCTACATTTTTAATACTTTACATAAAATGGTGAAGAATATTTTTTCTTTAGATGACATATCTGTTCAGTTATGGTCAGATGTGAATTTTCCCCAAGATATTAAAACTTGATAAAACCACTGTCTTAAAAATAGCTGAATTAACTCAGTTGATGATAACTGAAAAACTATCAAAGGCAGTACTCAAATATTACAAATCACTTTACTGACTACCTGTAAAGCACGTTGAGATTCTTATATACATTTTGGGGTTTAAGTCTTTTGTTTTTCTCAAACGAAGTGTCTTTGGCTAGGATAATTATTCTCTTCTATCCAAAAAAAAAAGAGCCCTAATTTTAAACAGGTATTATTAAATTCCTCTGAGATAGATTTCATGCAGATGTATTTGTTAAAACATCCTTCTATTGACTGTGCACAGTTATTAACAATTCACATTTCACTTTATCTACCAAGTGGAAGAACATTTATTCTTTCATTAAAAAGTTAAGCCCTGGGCTTCCCTGGTGGCACAGTGGTTGAGAGTCCGCCTGCCGATGCAGGGGACACGGGTTCGTGCCCTGGTCCGAAAGGATCCCACATGCCGCAGAGCAGCTGGGCTCGTGAGCCATGGCCGCTGAGCCTGCGCGTCTGGAGCCTGTGCTCTGCAACAGGAGAGGCCACAACAGTGAGAGGCCCGCGTACAGCAAAAAAAAAAAAAAAAAAAGTTAAGCCCTTAGGGCAGCAACAGGATCACAGAGCATTTTTCCTATAAACGGCTCTGTCCAGTGAATGTGAAATGCTTCCATACTAATACAAAGGAGAAAAATAAATAAAACAAGTAGATTTCTCCCGTCTTCCATCATCCCCTCCCTGCCAATACACTCCTCTTATTTTATAAAATGCCAACAGGTAAACAGTTCCCACATTGGTACTTCCATTAATCACAAGAGGAATATTACCATTTATTTGGCACCACTGAGTTCAGAACATCCTTAGAGCTGTGTGAAAGTGGCAAAAGGAGCATGAGGCCACAGTCATTTCCTCAGGAAAATGAGTTCTGGACAGAGAGGGTGGAAAATCCTGAGGGCGTTCATCAGCCTCCCGCACCTTGCTGCTCAAGTTTCTGGAGCTGTTTTTCAAGTTTTGAGATGTCTACTCGATGCATCATCAGAAACTGGCCATTCAAATGAAAGACGGGGATGTCAAATTTATATCTGTCATACCAAGCAGAGTTTTCTGGAAGTGTGATGTCCACCTCCTGTAAAATAAACTGAAACAGAGACAGACTAAAGCTCTAGATTTCAGAGAACATGGAACAACGCAACGGCTGTAGTGACAAACTGATCCCCAGACTGCTTCTAATGCTGAGAGGCTTTTACTGTTGTTGTTGAGGTCCACAGTCAGCTAATGACCCTGAATTCCATAACCTGATTGATTTCTTTACATTCCCTAATTTTGCTACTTTTCTGTTACATCTATTAGGTTCAGCATCCAGGTACTACTCAGTTCCCAATGAAATAAACAATGTCCCAACTGGGAAGCTGCCTGAGAAACAAGAAAGACATGTTTTGGCTGTAAGATTGGGAAAGGTGTTATGGTTTGCTACAGGAAAACACTTTCATGGAAATGACAACATAAGATAAAAGGAATAGGGACAAAAACTTAACGGAAGGCCCAAATGCTGTACCTGCTAGTTAACTTTGACTCATTTTAAGAGTCAGAGTAAGAAAACCAGTACTGCTCAGAGAAGAACCACTTAGGTGTAATGACTTTTATGGAAATCAGCACTAAAATCTCTCTCAAGAAAATTTAAATGAAAAGATCATTCAATCTCTTAAAGGATCCAGGCAGATACTTTATACTACATACAGTATCTATTCCATATACATAAAGCTACACTGTATTATATTACCCTGTTTTTATAAGGCTCCAGTACTTCCTTGGCTTCATCACAAAGGGGGCACGGATCCTACAGGACGAAAAAAGCCATTAAACCCAAAGAATGGCATTCAGCCTGACAAAAACCACAAGAAGCAGATTATACTTATTTTAAGGGACAGTTTTCTACCAGGTTATACTGTTTTATTTTCCAAAGCAAAACACTGCCACAGAATCTTATAAATAGCTAGTATTTCATGGTAAATGGGCTTTCAGCATTTTTTAGTTGTGTTTTGATTTTTCTTGACAAATAAATCTATCTACTAAATGTTGATGCATTTGTTACACATATATGTGTGTATATATATGTGTATATATATGTACACACAATACATTTAGATGCTTACATTTTTTTGTTACTGGCTTCATCTAATTGATATCTAGGAAGATTATTTTCCATATCATTTATAGTCCTAGGGCTTCGTCCTTCCTAGGTCAGGAGCACCTTCCAGGCCTGGCTGACATCACCAGAATGTCTTAAAGTCTGTTTTGATTGGGGGGCACTGAGATTTGCCAGCCTGTTTTTCTGTGTTTTGGTTTTGTTTTTGTTTGTTTTGGCGGCGCCGCACGGCTTGCAGGATCTTAGTTTGCCGACCAGGGATTGAACCCGGGCCCATGGCAGTGAAAGTGCAAAGTCCTAACCACTGGACTGCCAGGGGATTCCCAAGCCTGTTTTTCCTAATAACCCATTGGGATGGAGTTAGATAGTGATCGTCCCATCTTTAAAAGGGAAAAATCTCTTTACTTTGGGCGATGATTGTACCAACTCTTCAATGTTTTGTCAGTTTTCTCATTACAAGTGTCAGCAATAGGTTTCCCAGACTAACTCTCCACCTTAGGAGCAAGCGAGTTTTAGTGCCCATTGTTGTTTGCACCCTAACCATCTAGAGGAGAAGTCTGCCGAGAATGCTATGGATCATTGGCAGATTTTAAAGGCTTCTCAGGCCTTGACTCAATGAACAGGTACTACTATAGGTTCTCTTGTATGAGCTAAAAATAGATTCAACGTTACTGATGCTTATATAAAACCTGCTTTTTAACATGACAGGAAAAGATGAGCTGTTATGGAGGCCCTTCCTCCAGCTTAACTCACCTTATTTTGAAATAAGAACCTGGATCATCAAAAGACAGTTTTCCTTCAGAAAGGTCCTTCTGGCCGTATTTTCCTGCTTCAGTGCTCATTATGTTATTTTAGCATTATCGATAAATAGATTATGGATAGTCTGTGACTTTTAAAAAAATTATTTATTTATTTTTGGCTGCGTTGGGTCTTTGTTGCTGCGGTGGGTTTTCTCTGGTTGCAGCAAGCGGGGGATACTCTTTGTTGCAGTGCACGGGCTTCTCATTGTGGTGGCTTCTTTTGTTGCGGAGCACGGGCTCTAGGCACGTGGGCTTCAGTAGTTGTGGTGCATGGGCTCAGTAGTTGTGGCGCACGGGCTTAGTTGCTCTATGGCATGTGGGATCTTCCCGGACCAGGGCTCCAATCCATGTCCCCTTGCATTGGCAGGCAGATTCTTAACCACTGAGCCACCAGGGAAGCCCAGTCTGTGATTTTTAAGATAACCACGTTAAAATTCTCTGAGAAAGTTTCAAAAAGTCAAGAGAGGATCTTAAAAGCAAAAGACAAGAACCAGTGAAATTGCAGAAGTACCAAATTTGGTACTATTTGCTTTTATAATAAAAAAACTTTAGTAGAGCTAGGATCAGGTTTTTTATTTTTTTTAAAACACAGAGAACGGGAATTCCCTGGTGGCCCAGTGGTTAAGACTCCATGCTTTCACTGCTGTGAGCCCGGGTTCCAACCCTGGTTGGGGAACTAAGATCCCACAAGCTGTGCAGTGCAGCCAGAAACAAAACAAAACAAACAACCCAGGGACTATGGAAGTCTGGGCAAATTATCACATTTATATGTATTTTTATGAGGAAAGGTCATCAAATTTTAAAGAAATCTATGAGCTGAAAAATGACAAGACCCAGTGGTCTGGAACATTTGTACATCCTTGTCTAGGATTTTCAGTGGTGCCAATACAGCACTTATTTACCCTATCCCTGAATTGTAGTGGACATTTGGTGGGTTGGCTGTCTACCACCCACTGCCCTTTCTTGTAGCAAGAATGCTGTGATTTTGCCTTACAAAACTGCTCTCAGCATGTGGCTGACTCCTCCCTGAACGCGGGTGGAACACCTGATTTAGGCTGAGGCATCCAGCACATCGTAGCCCTTCGACTACAAATGGCTCAGGGATCGGCCAATCAGAGCCAAAGGATAGTGTGAGGGTTTTGCTGGAGTTTCTGTAGATACCTGAAATGTGAGATCTGAGGCTTGGGATCGCTGCAGTTATCCATATGAAGAGCCAGAATGTGAACTAATTTAACCTAGAGAATGCAGTGCTGAAGAGACTGGTAATGTGCTTAAGTTTCAGAATCAAGCTACTCCTGAAACCAGACTAACCCGTGAAATCCTTTTTTTGTTTAAGCCACTCTGGGTAGTACTTTCTGTTATTTATAACTGAAAGAGACCTGATACTGTACTTTTTCTTTCAGAGGACTGTGAACTCCGGGAGGTGAGAATAATGTCTTAGTATATGTCTAATGACACAAATGAAGGGTTTGGTACAAATTTTAAGCTGAATGGAAGATTAGTGTGTTTTGCTTTGGCACATGTTTTTGGCTAACTTGGCTGTTGTTCAAACTGAAAAATAGTGCAGAATAGTTAGGCTGAGTGAGCACCATTAGCCTTAAGGGATTATTTTATTTTTGTGGTTAATTTCCACACACATTTCTCATATGTAGACACAAATGATGAAATAGTTTTGTTCCATAATAATGCAATATACACTTATGAATATGAAAAGTAAAGGTTAACTATTTTCAATAAATTTTTAAAAGACTTAAACTTTGTTATTAGATAACTGTCAGATATATTCAAATTGCTAAAATGTCTGAAATCTGAAAAAAATCTATCAAACAAGAGACCTTTTTTGTTTGAATTGCAGTATTATTCACTAAAGGTAATTCTATTACCCTGAACTTTATTTCCTTTTTGATTACAAATCACACAAAGTAATGTTAACTAGCAAAAGGAAATCCATAATGTTTGTCTTATAAATTTTAGAGGAAAAAGCTCTTAAAAATTTAAACTTGCTTTATAGCTTAAAACCAGTGTTAGGGATAAGAAAATAAGTACAGTCAGTCCATTATTTGTGGATTCTGTATTTGCGAATTCATCTATTAGCTAAAACTTATTTGTAACCCTAAAATCAATATCCAGGTTTTTGTAGTCATTCACAGACATGCAGGTGCATAGAGCAGCGAAAGATTTGAGTTGCTCAAAGTGCACATTTCTGGCTGAGGTGGGACAGGATGATGCTCTGCCTTCTTGTTCCAGCTCTCATACTGTAAACAAGTGTCCTTTTCTACTTAGTGCCACTGTTTTTGCATTTTTGTGCTTTTTCTTGGTTATTTTGGGATTTAAAATGGCCCAAGCATAGTGCTGAAGTGCCGTCCAATGTTTCTAAGCATAAGAAGGCTGTGATGTGCCTTACGGAGAAAATACTGTGTTAGATAAGCTTTGTTCAGGCATAAGTTACAGTGCTGTTGGCCCTGAGCTCAGTGTTAATGAATCAACAATATATGTTAAATAAGATGCCTTTAAACAGAAACACACATAAAACAAGGTTATGTATTGATCAGTTCAAAAATGTTGTGACCAGAAGCTCATAGGAACCTAACCCTATATTTGCCCTAGGAGCAGTGGTTCAGTACATGCTAATTCAGTGTTCGTGGTGACTTTATAGAACATGACTATCACAAATAATAAGAGTTGACTATATTTCTAAGTGATACACTTGTAAACATCTGATAGTTCTTTTCTTTCAATGTATGGATCAGATGACGATTAAATATATTAATTTACCTCCTGATAACAGTGACACAATGAAGTATCTGGGTAGGATAAAGAGTTACCACTGTTGTAACTGGAACTGAAAAATTGAGAAGCATGTCTGAAGAAAATTTATACCATTGCTTTCCTTTCAACATTTTTCCCCTTTCTTAAATGTACAACTTTCTTCACCCAACATTTTAATCCTTTATGTTTTTAAAGTAGTGATTTTACTTTTTACTCTGTACCTTTGTGAATAAGGTTAACACAGGCAGAGCAGTCTTGGAGGCAGATAGATTTCTCAAGAGCAGTTGAAAGGAGTGTTTGGCAAGTTGCATGCTATTTCCTTGAAACCAGAGCATCTTAATTCTGCCAAAAGAAAAAGAGACAGTAAACTTATGTGCCCTAGACTTTGCTCTTTATAACAGAAACAGTAAGCTGCAAATCTGTGATGGAATTTGAAGACTTCAGATGTGCTTCTTGGAGTCCAGGAGTGTCAGAGAGGCCAAGATGTTTGGCAAGTCTTCATGATGCCTCAATATTCACTGTATTCCAAATTTAGAATTTAGAATGGGAAAAAATCCAAATGTATGGATTAGTTGTGTGTCTAATCACTTGGTTTCTATAAGCAAATTCCATGGGTTTGTTAATTAGAATAAAAAATTAAATTTCACCTGCAGATTTTGCTAGCATCCTGATGATCCCCTAAAATGTGGGAAGTTTCCTGAAATGGTTTTTATTCGCAGAGATAGCTTATCTTATAGGTAAGCATTCAACAATGCCCAGACACCTTCATGGTAAAGGAGATAGTAAGCAAGAAGCACAAGTCTGTACCTGAAGGTTAAGGCTATTACTTATGAGATTTATGCCCCTCTGCTGCAAGAGGTGGGGAAACACAGAGCTGTCCTTAGAGGAACTTATAGGGGAGGTTAGGCTGAGTCAACCTGTCAAAAACAAAAATCTACTCAGCTTTTCTAAGAAGTATTTTAAAAGGAGATGGTCATCATTTTTTAAAACATCCACAAATGTACTAGTGTTTCTACTGGAGATATTCCAATAAGAACAGCTTGGTAATAGCAGCATGTCAAACACTAGGCTTTGAAGCTCTCTCATCCTGCTACTTTGCTCGACATAAGACACCCTACTTATTCCTAGGTATTCTACTGAGCCTCCAGCTTTGTCCTTTAAACTACAGATATGATGATTTCACTTTTAAAACACATATGCACTGTTGACTTTATCACTTATCAATATTCCTTGCATGAATTCATTCCTGGTATCTTCATTTCTTAACTTCTCTTTATCTCTCCAACTTCATCTATCAGTTTCCCCTCCCTTATCTTGGCAACTTGCAGCACAAAGATTCTCTTTCTGTTCCTTGAATAACCAAAGATCATTTTTTCATCAGGATTTCTGTACTTGCTGTTCCTCTGCATGAAAAACTCTTAAGTAGCTTCTCATCTGGCCTGGGCTTATGTCACCTCCTTAGAGATGCCTTAGTGAATACCTCACCAATGTGGGCCAGTCCACCACTCTTCTTCCTCGTATCTTGCTGCGGTTTTCTTTTATCCTTCACTATCTAAAATTATTTCTTTACCTATATGGCCCCTCTACTACAACATGCGTTCCATAGGAGCAGATACTTGTTCACCCCAATATTCCCGAGCATCTACAATTAACCTGGTACATAGTAGGTGTTCAAATAGTTGTTCGAATGTTAATAGTACTGGAGTGAGCCTTTCCCTCCATCTTTAGTCTCACCTCTAACCCTGATCAGACACTCAGTGTGCACAGCAGTCACTATGTGGGCGGATCTCATATGCTAACTAAAAGTCAGTGCTCCTCACGGTGTCCACAAGATGCAGGCCAGGGTGCTGCAGCTGGTCCCAGCCCCTTCACCACCACCTTGAATCTCCTCCTGCTCTGCTCCAGAGAGCATGCCTGTAATAATTATGTACTAATCTCTACTGGTGAGCAGGCTTCTCAGCATAAGATTAGCTTTAAACTCATTTCAAACAGAATGATATGACTTTAGAGAAAAGCACTAAATCCATAACAAAAAAGAGTAAAGAAGATGGGACAAAAGGATTGGATTCTGATCTGTGAAAACTATAATCTTTCCTTCTCTCTTAAATCCTTAGTCTTCCACTTCTCCCTGGATCTCCCTGCTAACTAAATGGTCCTGATAATGCATAAAAAAGGAATGTGATAAGGATTTTACAAGAACCCAGCATTATTCTAAGGAGGAAAATGGATCTAAACAATTTCACAATATGCTGTGCTGCTTTCAACTAAGTGATAAGCCCTGGTATATATATGTTCCATAAATTCAGCAGAACCAACACTCCAATAGGTGAATGTGGTTGGAGACAATAGCTTCCAAACATGGCTCTGTCTACAGAGGATATAAAGGAAGGCGAGGGCTTCCCTGGTGGTGCAATGGTTGAGAGTCCACCTGCCAATGCAGGGCACGCGGGTTCGTGCCCCGGTCCTGGAGGATCCCACATGCCGCGGAGCGGCTGGGCCCGTGAGCCATGGCCGCTGAGCCTGCGTGTCCGGAGCCTGTGCTCCGCAGCGGGAGAGGCCACAACAGTGAGAGGCCCGCGTACCGCAAAAAAAAAGAAAAAAAAAAAAAAGGAAGGGGAAGTATCAATGGAATGCTAGCCATGTTTACGACAGGTAGAAATTTCTGCATCGTTGGTTTACGCCAACAGTGGCACACCCTCCTAGGGTATGAAGTTAAAGAAACTGTATAAAATGAAGGAGAAAGAAAATTTTAAAAATCAGTTTTGTGAGAGTAAAGGTAGAAAGATAGCTCTTGGAAATGAGAAAGAGCAGGCTATCTAAGGCAGTGACCTAAGGTTACAACCAGGACAGTGAACGGCAGCTGTGTGCTTTTGGTGGAGGGATTTAAGATTTATTGATGTCAGGCTGGTAAGGAATGGAAAACTTACTGCTTTCACCTAACTGAGTTGAGACTGAGGTGTTAAGGCTTTTGTTAAAAAAAAAAAATTCACATTCACAATGGAAATCTGCTTTAGTATTTCCAACATGACAAAACACAGCATGTGGTCTTGGTTGCAACCAAGACAAATAAAACCTGTCAGAGTAAATAGAGTTGCTCTTCATTCCAGATTTGCTAGAATACTTGTTCAACCAACCCAAAAAGCTAAGTAAAGTCTTCAGAGATGCCACAACCATCTTGTTTAAAACTAGTTCTCTTTTCCATGTTAGTCTCTATTTCTCCTTTTTTTAAATATGTATTTAATCACTTAAACATGGCACATTTGTTTACTGAGAAATGCATTAGCATTATGCAATTTTACTACCTGCATATTTCCAAATGCTCTAGCGCACTAGGGCACGTGCGTTTTACCACACTGTTAAATTAACTTATTCTTTGTTGGCACTGTATTATAAAATTATATTAGAGTCTGACACAAAAAAGAATTCCCATACCTCTCCTAGGCAGAAATAAGATATTATGGCTAAGTTCTGGAGTTCACTTTGTTCTAGAAATAAAAAGTAAAATGAAAATGATACACTCAACTAGAACACCCCAAACCCTAACACCACTGCTGTCAGTGTCACAGTCCACCCCATCATGCTTTCTTGGAAGTAAAATCTTAATATTGGCTACTCTGACAATGTGACATTTTCATTAGTTCTATTATTTTGAACAGTATCTCAGCACTATAAGAATAGTCTGAAAGGCGGTCTATGCCTGTTGGCTCATGACTGTGGGCGGACAGCACCATTTTGATTATGTCACTGAATTTAGTCATGAAGTGTGTCCTTACTATACACAGAGGACACAATTTTATCCTCTGTATTTGTTACATGCCTCTGTGATATGAGCAAAAAGAGATGTGTTCATAATATCAAAGAAGCACAACTGGGTCACCTTGTCACAGACAAAAAAAAAAGCATAAGACTGGATTTAGAATGTGCCTAAAACAAATTCCACAGCCTAACAATAAAGATGGTGACTCCTGCTGTTTCAAGTCCACTGCCGCTCAGAGGCATGGATCACCCTGAAAGAGAAAGGGAATGCTGGCTTTTCAACAAAACTGAGGCCGACTTCAGTGGTCTTTATGGCAGAATCAAATAACAACATGGAGGAGGACTCACTGGACCAATTCAGCCCTCCTTGAAGCAAGATATAGAATTTTCCCTGTGAAGCACTGAAGGACATACCATTAAAACAACTGATTATTGCATAGAAAGAAGCCAGGGTCATTTGAGCCTTTATTAAGGATTATTCATTTCTTGCATGAGGAGCCGCCCAGGCTACGGCTGCACATCACTTATGTGGGGTTCTTGGATTCTTCAAATGCTGTGTGTGTCTGATTAGAAGGGAAACAACATTGTTCTTGCTTGAGTAGAGAAACTGACCTTCACCGACCAGAAATTTTATTCATATGAAGAGTCCTTGAGCACACCAAATCTCCAAGCTCATATGATCCCTCATCAGCAAGCTGCAGTGTTCTTAGCTCATGTGCAAAATCAAAAAGTTTATATAAACTCAGGTACTGCCTTCATTATTAACAGATAATGTTGGAGCTTCTTCACAAGAATACAATGTAAATTTACACTACACTTTACAACACTATTTACAAACACTATTACCGTCACTCTCGCTGAACCTGTGTTCCAGAAAGAGAGGCTCAGGGCTTCCATCCCATCATTTATGCCATGTGAGATGTTAAGTGCTCCATTTCACATTCTTTATCATCTAAGTACAGCATTCCTATTTTTACACAATGACTAGAAACACATGTGCGCACACACACACACAAACACAAACACATCCCTCTCTTGGGAACAAAATCCATTATTTTAGATTGCTGAAAGTTTATGTAATGAGGTGAGGTTGCTCTTAGGGGACTCATCTGGGTCACTGGGCTCTACCTAATCCAGGGAAACAGGGACAAATGATGCCTCCCCAGTGGTCTTACATGCTTTTGGTCAGTCAGCTGTGTCCAAACTTCCCTCTCTCCCAAACAAGTGAGAGCCTACCCTAGGATCTTGGGTCCAAGTGTGGAGCCAAGAGTGACAAGGACACGCAGCATATAGAGACACAATCAAAGCTGTAAATTGAGCAGATACTTGAGGGTTCAATTCCAAGGGGCTAAGCAGGGTCAGAATGAGGCTATAGAACAGAAACAGAGGGTAGGGGGTGAAGGCAACCTTGGAGCGGGGCCCTCTCTCCCTGCGTGCGTGAGATCTCAGGTGCTTTTTCAGCACCTCAGCCACAGCAGTCAGGGTACCCAGCCAGGGGAACTGCCAAGGAGGTAGCACCAACTCAGACATGATATTACAAGGATCCCAGCTCACCACCCACCTGTGGGCCCACTTGTACATGGCCTCATGCTCAGCTTCATTCTTTCTTTTTTTTTAATAACATTATATTAGTTTCAGGTGTAAAACATAATGATTTGATATTTGCATACATTGCGAAATGATCACCACAGCCTCGCCTGGCTATGCATTTGGACTGCTGATTTGATCCCACATAACACGTGAAACCCTGAGCAGACATTCCCTGCAGCTTCTACTTCCAGGCTTCAGTGCCAACAGGTTTACCACATGGGGGGCAGAGAAGCCTGTGGAGAATCAGTCCCAGAAAGGAATGACTGGTCATATGAGTTCCTACAGACAAAACCCCTTTTTTTTTTTTTTTAAATTATTACCATGACTGTGAGGTTTCCAAGTATCTGGATGTCTCTACTACACTGTTTGAATGCAATGGGTGCTCTGTTAATTTGCATTCAACACACTGATTTCTGCAAAAGTTTTCTAACTATTTGAAGTGTGGGCCTGGCCTAACCAGTAAGATTATAATTTCACTGAAGGTATATGGCATTTACATATCCATCACTTGGTACATACACTCTGCCCCCATATCCCCCCCTCACTGCTTCAAATTCTTAGCAAAATAAGCCATTATTGTTTTTTCTTCATCCTGTCTGGTGTTTAGTCCATTTCTTTCCCTCCAAATAAAACTCCCACATGGAGAAATCAACTCCACATTCTGGATACAAGCAACAAGAATTATAGAGAGATGTACTCCAGCAGATTCAGGAGGAGGGAGTTAAATTCCTCACTGAAACAATATAAATACAAGAGAGATCACAACAGGGACATCTAATGGGCAACTTTAAATGTCATAAGAGAAAGGAAGAGTACTGTGGGCTGAGACTGGAAGTGGTTTCACGAGAGAAGGATCCTAAATCATGTAGGATTTCGATACGTAGAAAAAGGGGAAGCATTCCGAAGCCAGGGTTAGACACAAAGGCATGAAGTAGGAATGCTGTGGCCTTTTGGATGGGAGCCAATGAAGGGTTTTAAACGAGAGTGATGTGATAAAATCGGTGTTTTAGGAGATTGATCTGGCAGCAGCGAGCAGGATGGCTGCAAAGGAAAGAAGAATGGTGACAGGAAAGAGTTCAATTATGAAAATCCAGGTGTGGGATGAGATCATTCATTCAACAATTACCTACTGTTTTCCATGTCTTAGATACTCATAGGTACTGGGTTCAGTGGTGAACAGAAAAGTCAGGTCCCTGGCCTCATGGGGTCCATATTATAGGGAAGTTAAAGAGACTCTTTTATGTCTCTCAACATCAGACAGTGGTAAGCAGAGGGGAGGGAGTGAAACAAGGTGATGTGATGGTGACTAAGGCAGGTCCTTTAAATAAAATGCTCTGAGCAGGTGTCATTTTTGCTGAGGCTAAAGGCTGAGAAGGTACAAAGATCTGAAGGAAGAGCATTTTGGGGAGAGGGAACAGTAAGTGCAAAGACTCTGGGGTAAGGACAACCTTGACTTTGTGGAAGAAACAGAAAGGACCATGTGGCTAAAGCACAGTAAGCAAGGGGAAGAGTGGAGGAGACCCGTCAGCGGGGGTTGGATCACCTAAGGCCTCACAGGCTATGTTAAAGAACTGAGGTTCTATTTTCACACAGTTAGATTTAGAGGAGGGAAGTGATGGGTCTCATGTACATTTTATATTTATTTATTTAAAAGACTTTTTTTTTGATGTGGACCATTTTTAAAGTCTTTATTGAATTTGTTACAATATTGTTTCTGTTTTATGTTTTGGTGTTTTGGCCACGAGGCATGTGGGATCTTAGCTCCCTGACCAGGGATCGAACCCTCACCCCCCGCATTGGAAGGTGAAGTCTTAACCACTGGATCACCAGAGAAGTCCCTCATGTACATATTAAAAAGATGACTTTAATGCTGTGTGAGAATGGATGTCAAGAGTGGAAGCAGGGACCCAGTTAGGGGCTACTGCTGTAGTCCAGGTGAGAAAGGAGGGTGGTGTGGACAGGGCCAAAAGGACCTGCCAATGAACTGGATATGAGGAATTAAAAATGACAGTAAGGACTATTCTAGTTTTGGTTTTGAGCTGCTGGGTGGGTGGCAGTGCCATTTACTAAAGTGGCAGCTGAGGCAGGAACAGATTCAGGGATGTGTGGGTCTGGGAGCTCAGTGAGGGACAAGCTGAGACTCAAGTAGAAAGTCGCGTGTACAGGTTTGGTAGTCAGGAGAAAAACCAAGGCTGAAGATAAAATTTCGAGACTCCCTCAGTTTAAGGGCTGTAATTACACCTGAGATCATGAGACCATCTAAATAGCAGAGAAAAAGAAGAGGACCCAGGACAAATCTCTGAGGCAATCCAACATCAGAAGTTGGGTAGAGAGGAGCCAGCAAAGGAGGTAGAAATGTTGGTGAGGTAGGAGGGAAATCAGAAAAGTGGGCCATCATGGAAGCCAACAGGAGAAAGTGTCTCCAGAGAGAGGGGAGTGGCCCACTGTCAAAAAGAGTGATAAGGGCTTGGACTAGAATAGGGGTAGTCAAAGAAGCTACCACAAATCAGATGAGATGCGTCTCATGTTGCTCCAAAAGAATGAAACCTGCCAACCAATGCCTACCCCTAAAATGAACTACCTTGTCTGAATCTTGCCTAATTTCACATCTTAAGTAAAAGGGGATATTTCTGAGGATGGAGGCAGTGGGGTAGGGGAGAAGAGTAAAAGCAAAATTTGGTTGGGTGTCTTAAAAAGAGATAATAAATGTAAAAATCATTGTATAAGTTAAAAAGCAGAATAGAGAAATAAGGCTTAACTATTTATTACTAAATAATACAAAAAATAAGGTATTGTTACTAATAATGATAATGATGATGTTTCTACTGACTGAAATGTGCTTTTACTGGCCCCAAAAGGAAGATTTAAAACTCAGGCATAATAGTCTCAGAAATAGGGAACTGTAAAACTGAAAAATATTTCAAACAGAAATAGCTGAAAACTTCAGATTGTGAACATTACTTAAATAGGAATTCCTAAGACATGATATCACTGATTAAAGATGCAGCATATTTATCTTCTCCTAAGACTGAATACCTAGACCAGCAAATACCTCGGCACCAGGTACTGGCTTACCTTACTCAGGTCTCACATAGTTACAGAACAGGATACTGAAATTCAGTTTGCAAGGGGTAGAGGTTTCCCCTTGATAGGTTCTGAACAAAAGTCACTTCCCTTCCAGTTGCTCCTTCCCAATACCTGCCTTTATATTTTCAAGAAAGAGAAAATTCAGTACCACTATTATTTTACCAATGATATCTTCAACCCAACCCTTGTACATCAAAACAGAAGCTGCCTAGGCAGTGGTAAAGTTGGATTTATAAATAATCTTTAAAGACAAAACTTGTTCCAAAGTATTTTTGAATAAATTGTATAGAGAGGTCAAAGTAAATTTAAATGAACATAGTTCCCATGAACTCGTCAGGGGAATTAAGCACAAATGGTATGATTCTTCATCTAGAGCTTTAAAGTTACTCTTTCTTACAGAGTTTCAGTTGTTATTCAGCATGTTTGAATACCTGGGTGCATTTCTGTGTGCAGATTTCATAAATATAAACCCCAAAGACAGGCAATTCCACTAATTAGTTCTCTGATGCTAGGCAGTTCCTCATCTCTTTAAGCCTGTTTCATCAACTGTAAAATGGAAATACAACCCCCTGTCCTGTTCTGTCGTTTTAGAGACTAGGAGAAACTCTGCACATAGGCTCTGCTTTTTAAATATCTTCCAGATCAGAGAAGGGGAAACCACATACAGAAGAAATGCCATGGCAATAGCTCAAGACGTCAAAGGTCTCCAAAGAAAGGCTTGAAAGTAGTTACCTGTAGGAGTCTAAAATGCTAGGCCATTAAAAGAGGACCAAAATTCATACACAGATCTGGGCAGAAGTGTAAATGGACTTGCTCTTTGCAAACTCGCTTCTCTAGCTCCTCAGTCATAACTGGAAAGCCTTGGCATCAGAAAAGACCCAGCAGGAAAATGGGGGAGGTGACATTAGGGTGCCTGGACACTGATCTTGCAACTGTTTGAGCATCTGAGATGGAAAAGTGCCTCTGAAAAGGAAGAATAATGTGTTTCTTTCTTATTGATGGACACATTTAAAGAATGATTTTTAATGGCAGACCCTCATCATCTTGGCATTCTCCTCCATGTCCAGAAGTGCTGCTGTGTTTGCCTAGACCTATAGCAAGCTGACAAATGTGAAATGAAAGGGAGGAGGAATCTTCAGAGTAAGCAAGAGTTTGTTTTAGAATCTTTGGACCTTAGCAGTCACATTTTCCAGATCATTGCTTCAGAGGAGTCTACTTGGTAATGGGGTTGGTTTCCAGAAAAACATTCAGCTAAGAAAAATAAAATGAAGATGCTGATCAAGAACAGTAATATAGGGCTTCCCTGGTGGCGCAGTGGTTGAGAGTCCGCCTGCCGATGCAGGGGACACGGGTTCGTGCCCCGGTCCGGGAAGATCCCACATGCTGCAGAGCGGCTGGGCCTGTGAGCCGTGGCCGCTGGGCCTGCACGTCCGGAGCCTGTGCTCCACAACAGGAGAGGCCACAACAGTGAGAGGCCCACGTACCGCAAAAAAAAAAAAAAGAACAGTAATATACTGTTACTATACACTCCCTCTAGCACCCAGGGGTCCAAAGGGGATTCTGGACTAATTCTTGTTAACACAGTGGGGCTTGCACACTTGTACCCCTCCCCTTATCCTCAACCTTAAATATACTGACTCAGCATCTGGCCTAGGGCAGAGGCATATTCTGAATTCAGAGTGTGCAACAATGTTCAGTACTATTAAGACATAATGGCTGCTCTTCAATACGTGATGCTGGGAAAACTGGACAGCTACATGTAAAAGAATGAAATTAGAACACTTCCTAACACCATACACAAAAATAAACTCAAAACGGATTAAAGACCTAAATGTAAGGCCAGACACTATAAAACTCTTAGAGGAAAACATAGGCAGAACACTCTATGACATAAATCACAGCAAAATCCTTTTTGACCCACCTCCTAGAGAAAGGGAAATAAAAACAAAAATAAAAAAATGGGACCTAATGAAACTTAAATGCTTTTGCACAGCAAAGGAAACCATAAACAAGACAAAAGGACAACCCTCAGAATGGGAGAAAATATTTGCAAACGAAGCAATTGACAATGGATTAATCTCCAAAATATACAAGCAGCTCATGCAGCTCCATATCAAAAAAACAAACAACCCAATCTAAAAATGGGCAGAAGACCTAAATAGACATTTCTCCAAAGAAGATATACAGATTGCCAACAAACACATGAAAGGATACTCAACATTACTAATCACTAGAGAAATTCAAATCAAAACTACAATGAGGTGTCACCTCACACCTGTCAGAATGGCCATCATCAAAAATTCTACAAACAATAAATGCTGGAGAGGGTGTGGAGAAAAGGGAACCCTCTTGCACTGTTGGTGGGAATGTAAATTGATACAGCCACTATTGAGAACAGTATGGAGGTTCCTTAAAAAACTAAAAATAGAACTACCATATGACCCAGCAATCCCACTATTGGGCATATACCCTGAGAAAACCATAATTCAAAAAGAGACATGCATCACAATGTTCACTGCAGCTCTATTTACAATAGCCTGGACATGGAAGCAACCTAAGTGTCCACAGACAGATAAAGAAGATGTGGTACATATACACAATGGAATATTACTCAGCCATAAAAAGAAATGAAACTGAGTTATTTGTAGTGAGGTGGATGGACCTACAGAGTCTGTCATACAGAGTGAAGTAAGTCAGAAAGAGAAAAACAAATACCGTATGCTAACACATGTATATGGAATCTAAAAACAAAAATGGTTCTGATGAACCTAGGGGCAGGACAGGAATAAAGATGCAGATGTAGAGAATGGACTTGAGGACACGGGGAGGGGGAAGGGTAAGCTGAGATGAAGTGAGAGAGTGGCATGGACATATATACACTACCAAATGTAAAATAGCTAGCTAGTAGGAAGCCGCCACATAGTACAGGGAGATCAGCTTGGTGCTTTGTGACCACCTAGAGGGGTGGGATAGGGAGGGTGGGAGGGAGGCGCAACGGGGAGGGTATATGGGGATATATGTATATGTATAGCTGATTCACTTGGTTAAACAGCAGCAACTAACACACCGTTGTAAAGCAATTATACTACAATAAAGATGTTAAAAAAAGACTTAATGGCTGCAAAGCTGAAAGCCAAGAAAGCCTGAATAATGTGGTTGGGTTATATCATACATGAGGGCTTAATAGAATTTAAAAACCAATTTGAAAATTCCCTCATTCCATAAAGATAGCATTTAAGATGACGGCAAAATCATGCTAGTTCAAGGGATGGGAACAAAGTACATAAGGAATTATGCAGCCTCCTCTCCACATTATCCTTCTTAACCAAAATGACCCATTCCCTTTGAAGGTATATCTGATACTTAATACTGACCCAGAAAGAAGGCAATTTCATTAAAACATCTTAGTCTTATTGTGCCCAGCTAGTAATGCCAGTTTCCTTGCTATTTAAAAAGCACACAACTTCATTTCTAAAAGTAACTGTTTGCAAGTCAAACTCCATCCACCCAGGCAATGCCTTCCATTTGTCACTAATACTCCACCATTTCCAATTCATCTTGCCTAAGAGGCGCGTTATCCACATGACCACACAAGACCTGAAAGATGCTTCATTCATTTTTAGCCATTTTGTAGCAAATGACCTTGGAACATTTGAGATATTAAATCCAGCATTTCTTTGGACTTGTGACACTAATACCTGAATGTTGGGAACTATCCACTCTTGAGGTCATGCCTCAGCTACCCTCAGTTATGTGAGATTCTGCAATTCTCTGAGTCCTATTCTGTTACTTAAAACTTGTCACTGATAGAAAATCTTAATATTTTGGAACTGGATGCCAAGACACTTTGGAGATTTCCCTTGCTTTATGGATAAAGAAACTGTTTTACCAAAGCCTTTTATACTGCAATTTTTTTTCTCTATATTTCTCTTTGAACAGTGCCTATTTTTATGTATGATGAGACCAACACAGAATTCTCAGAACTGCAAGGGACCTCCAAGTTCAACCCCCTTTTTCCAAAAAAAGTCTCAAAAAGTTTTATACATGAGTCCTCAGAGTATACTGAATAACAGATATCACATTTTGTTTAAGATTTAATTTAAGGATGGAGAGAATGAGGAAAACTCTCAGCTTCGGAAGGCAGAATTCTTTTACTATAAGAAAGAGGTTCTGATCTCTAAATCTAAGATGATACAGATTAACTTTATTTTCAAACTTGGAGAAACAGAGCTGAATTTAGAACGCTCTCATTTTTTTTTTTCCAGTCTATATCCTAAGCTGCTTTGGCTGACTAAATTTCTATTAAATAACAGTATCCTTTCTCTTGGCTGACTAGAAGAACTACATGTTTTAAGAAGAAAAGAGTTAAAAAAATTAAATAATTCAGTCTTATGTCCTTCCCTCTGACTAAAGTAGAAGCCACTTCCCCATTATTTCATGATTAATATGAAAAAGTACTGGAACAATGAGAGGAAGTTCATCTGTTTCCAGTAGTAACATTCTGGTTTCTGTTGGAATTCCATTGGCAACAGAAGGAAGCAGCATATACCACATGCCTGCCCTATTACAATACAAAAAGCTGTCAACTTTGAACTCTTTTGAAATGTTAGTAAAGTAGAAAAGATGATTGTGGCTTTCCTTCAATATTATTTGGGTAACCTAGCCTTAAAATAGTGAACAAACGTAAGTCCTTTATCCTTAAGGCAGGACCAAACCAAGATATTAGTGGCCTAGGTAAGCTAATAATTTGGCATACCTTCAAATGGATACTTTTCAAATATTCACTCAACAGGTGTTTGGGTGAGGAGCTGGGCATGGCAGGCCTTGAGAGAGAGTGGAAAGGGGGCTGGTGGGGCCTTTTAGTTTGCATACTCTATTCAGTATAACAAAGACCATGCAAACTGATCAGGCTAGATCTCTTTGGAAGGCAGTTTGGTGACCATCTGTAGATTTTCAAATATGCCCTTCCCTACTCCAAGCTGTTTATCGAGGCATTAGTAACTGCAGCATTTATAACTGCACTGGTAGCTCCTTGAAAGGTTACTGCTTTATATTCTTTTCTCTACCTTGTTGCATTCCCAGTGATGCTTTCATACTCCTTATAGATCCAGCCTCCTTTCTATACCATGTACTGAGTGTTCGTTATGTGCCAGGCACCGTGCCAGATACTAGAAATATAAAAGTGATTAAGATACTTTCCCTGCCCTTAAGGACACACCTAGGGTAGGGGAAAGATTTACAAATAATACAATACCAAACTGATGAAGCCTATAGCAGTAAAATGGTTATTACTAGATATTACTGGTAAAATGCTCTGAAATCCTTTCTTAAAATAGAAGGTATTTTGAATTTGCCTCCATCTCTGGAAATCTTATCTTGGGTAAGGATTGGAATGAAAAGAGAGTAATGTTTTCATGCCTCCAGTCCTCTGCGGCTGTAACTGAGATGGGAAGGTAGGGATGTGGAATAATATCTACGTGAAACTTAGCCCAAACCTTTCACTTTGCATATTCTTCCTCAAATAATTTTGTCTCTCAAACTTGCTATGTGATACTAGGGGAAGGATGAAGGAAGCTCACCTAGTCCCTGCTACCTGTGTAGCTACACATCCCTGGATCCAGATAGTTTCTCCCCTTCAAAATAATTGCAAACAATATTAAAACTGCATGCAGGAACTATTCCAGCTGGCTTTTGGCTTCCTCTGATGTACACTCCTTGAATAAAGCAGTGGCAAAATTAGATTTAAAATAAGGAACATAAAAAAAAAGTACTACTTGTACCAGATCTCTTCAAGGTTCTGCTACGTGTGAAACCCTGAGCCCTGGCATTAGAGTAACTAAATGCATCAGCCAGCTGGCGTATGTATGCACATGTTATGAAATACAAAAACCTTAATAATAAAAAAAACCCTTATTTTGAAGGCATACTTCCACATTGCCTCTGGGTACTTAAGAGTCCGTGAGAACCAGGCATCTGGAATAAAATAGAAATACAGTCCAATAAATTCCCAAGTTGGAAAATCCTCCTATTTCCTTACCTGCCATCAATCCATCTAAAGAAAACCACATAGCCATATTTTCCTCAGATAAAGGAGACATAAAAGTATTGATCCTTCCTTGGCAGGTAGCTACTACTAACCACAATAAGCACGAAGAAAGAAACTCTGCAGTCTACCTTTCTAAAGCACTAGCCCCGCCAACCTTAATTTTCACAACAGGACCTTTTTGCTTCCAGGCAATTCCTCAGCAGAACAGGACCCAGGTTATTAGGCTACGACATTTCACACAGAACCATGATTAGTTCTGCCTTACCCCCAATATTACTATAACCACTCAGTATTTCCAGGGCACACCTCTTTTTCCAAGTGTTTTAAATCTCAATGCATACAGCTATAAATACTGGTAGACAGCTTCATAAGCATTTTCACACAGTATTCCTGAGATAATTAGTAAATGAGAAGACTGTGGCCTCTAATAGCCACTTCATCTTTAGCAGTCCCACACTGAGACATGGCTCTCATGGCTGCCTAACCAAGGTAATGTGTGGTTAAGGAGAGGTGCTTATGCTGGGGAATGTGCTAGAAAGTGTGGGGGGCATAACAGATCTTAGACACTATCCCTGTCCTGGAGGAGCTGAGAACCTTGGGGCTTAGCTGGGCCATGCTGTGGATTTAAGTGCTCTAAAATATAAAGTACGATGTAAAACACTTTCTGTTAAGAAACAAGAATAAAGATCTGCCAGGCAAAAAACTCTTTGTTCTTCAACAGAACAGCCTTAGAAACAGACACTTGCCTATTCATGTTAGTAGCAATTTAGTAGAGACTTTTTGTAACTCTGGACTTACTTAAAAAAATTGTATGAGGGGTATTTGTCAGGGGTGACTGACAAGGCTAAGTATTTGAGAACTGTACAGTCTCTGATTTATTCTCTCATGGTTCAGCACCCAGAGGGCTGCTTTTGCCCAACAAAGGCAGACAGGAGGTCCAGAGAGCCCCAGGACTCACAGTGCTCCTGCCAGCACCCACGATTAAACCTTTCAGCCCTCAATTAAAGATCAACATGGTTGCTCAAAAATATTTATTTAAAAAGGCAGTCATCTCAGCCAGTCGAGATTATATTACCACTTCATAAAACTCGAATAAATCCGAAGCAGGGCATCTGTGAATCACGGAAGAAACATGAAGTTGTGATGTTTTCTGCTGCTTCTTAAAAAGCTACCTTTTCCACCCGTGATTCTGTTCACTTCCCAGAGCGCCATCGCGCGCGCGCGCTCACACACACACACACACACACACACACACACACACACTCACGCTTATAATTTGCCCCCAGAGGTTCACGGATTTATGGCTCCCGGTTTAATTAAATTTCCTGTAGTGACAATCGAAATCGGCAGCGTGCGGCACAGTGCGGGGCTCCCGTGCCCCCCTCTCCAGCCCGCGTGCCGACTCCAGGGGGGGCCCCGCGAGCGCCCAACTGCCGGCACCCGACCACCGGCACCCACCTGAGCTTCGGCTGCTCGGGTCGCCGCTTCCGCTGTGCGCCGGTACTTTCGCCCCGGCCGGCAGGCGCCCGCCCCGCACTTCCGCCCCGCACTTCCGCCCCGGCCCGCAGCCGCTCGGGCTGGCATCAGTGGATCCCAGCTCTGAGCCGATCGTTCCTCTGAAGGGTGGCCGCGCTTGGGCTGTTACGCATGAAAAGAGAGATACAAGAACCAAGGCCACACTGTTTAAAAAAAAAAGTCCACGGAAAAGTGACCTGGCATGTTTGGGAACCATTAATAACGAGCCTCCGGTGTGAGAAAATAATGAGTAATACTCAAAACTAACACTTATTGATTGCTCACCATCAGCTTTACGTTCATAACTTGATTAATACTGCGAATAATCCTATTAAGTATTGTTAGTACCATTTTACAGAAGAAGAAATGGAGGCTTAGTAGCTTGCCCTAGTTCTCAGAACTAGAAAATGGCAGAGTTGAGATTCCACCCGAGGCAGTCTGATGTCGGTATCCCTGAGCTTACCACTATGCCCTCAGTATGTATTCAATGCTTTAAGAGAAGATACAAAACAAACCAACGTCAGGAATGAATCCCCTAAACAAACCACATTGGTTATGTGATAACTTTTAGAGGGCACATCTAGAAAGTAGAGTTTTCAAATTCTAACTTTATCACTTCAACATGTGCTAACAAAAGAGGGGATTTTGTGACTGTCAACAGACTATGATTATTTTGGAGTTGATACACTTTGATAAGACCTAATTTATCTGAAAAAAATTTAAAAAAGGAAAAAAAAATCAATCGACAAAGTATGCTCCACCTAACAGTTGCTGGTATGTTATCTTTAAAGAAGTTATCTTGGGTCTAGTTATAAACACCTTGGTGGTACATGCATAACTTTGTGGAGTGATAGAAAAGCTTCCTAGAAATGCGACTCCAAATCAGCTTCCAAATCTCATTTCTTGCTGGAGAATGGAAATACTGTAAATTGGATTTATGACACCTGATTTCATCCACTGAACGAGAAGAATGACTCCACCCAAGGCCACCAGTGAAGGTTTTTAGCATTGGTTACTGGTAAGTTTCTCCAAAGAGCCAAAAATTCACAAATTTTCAGAATTTGAATTTAATTAGTAAGAATTTCTTGGATTGTTCAGACCTCCTCATGATTGTTTTAGTTGAGGGTGGAAGTCCCGTGAAATGGCTGGGCATCCCTGAGAACTCACTGTAATCGATGCCCAATCACTTTGGGAGAGCTTGGCTGAGTGCTGCGAGCCCAGAGGACCAGTTTACCTCTAGGTGTAAGATTCACAGTGCTGGGCATATGAGCTAAGCTTGGGAAAATGTCTGAAGGCTGACCAGGAAAAATTGTCTCCAAAATTAAAAAAAAATCTGCCAAAGCAAAATTAATAAACATTGGGCTTCCCTGGTGGCGCAGTGGTTGAGAGTCTGCCTGCCGATGCGGGGGACACGGGTTCGTGCCCCAGTCCGGGAGGATCCCACGTGCCGTGGAGCGGCTGGGCCCGTGAGCCATGGCCACTGAGCCTGAGCGTCCGGAGCCTGTGCTCCGCAACGGGAGAGGCCACAACACTGAGAGGCCAACGTACCTCAAAAAAAAATAAAAATAAAAATTAATAAACATTTATTAATGGTTACGAACTGTAATACTGCGTCAGCTATATTAATTGCTGGATTCAGTGTTCAAAACAATTTCGTTATATTTGAAAACAGTTTTTAGATGAGATGCTCTTCCTGAGGGAGAGTTCTTAAATATACATGATGAGTGTTGAGAAATCACAGCATATTTTAGTTATTTTAGCTAAATTATTTCAAAAGCAAAATTATAAAATCTTACATAGCAAAATTATGAAGTGTGAGATGTATATAGACTTTAACATGGTTCACATGATGTGAAAAGTAAGAGTCTTAAGAGAATATGAAGGTCTTGGGACTTCCCTGGCGGTCCAGTGGTTAAGACTCCCCACTCCCAACGCAGGGGGCCTGGGTTCGATCCCTGGTCAGGGAACTAGATTGCATATGCTGCAACTAAAGATCCCGCACACCACAATGAAGATCCCGAGTGCCGAAACTAAGATCCAGTGCAGCCAAATAAATAAATAAATTTATTTTTTTAAAAAGAGAGAATATGAAGGTCTTAGTGTAGCCATGGGTCTTGTGCAATTTTGTTCACTCAAAATGGGCTTGTCATTGTCATAGGCACTTGATCTCCATCTCGTCCTCTAGGTCTGGACTCTAATTCCAAGCTATGCTCTTGGAATCTGGATAGGACTAGTGTAAGGATCTCTGTGTTCTGGAACATCCATTCAGAACTCACATGGGTTGAGTTGTCTCTTAGATCTCAAGGCCCTGCAAGCTTTGCTGTCAGTTCTGAGACAGAAGCCTGCTTTAGAGGAAGCCTCCTTGTAGAGCCTGGTCCGCAACTCCTGAGTTAACTCCAAGGGTAGTTTAGAAAACACATTACCTGTTCTTCCAGCGATGGCCTGGAGCGAGGCTGCCTTCAAGACCTCCTAAGGGCTGGACGTGTGGTGAGGAGTGAGGCATCTTCACTCCCTCCTGCCAGGCTTTGCCTCTTAGAGAGCAGGAGCAAAGAAATGGCTTTTGTTGTTAACACTTTCTCTTGAGAACACCTTAGAAAAATAATGTATGTCCTGACAGTTAATGACTGTCATTCATGCCAACTCTATTTTACAGTAAACTGGCCCTGTGCTGCCACTGAAGAAACATGCAGTATGAACTTTGACTAGGAGGGACAGCCCCAGTAATTGCCCCAACTGGGTGATGTGATCATGATGGTGGAGGTATTTAGAAGCCTGGTAGGTTTCCTTCCCTGGTTTTTTTCTGGTCTTTATAGTGAGCTTATTTGTTTATCTCATGAACATCTCATCCCCAGTACTGCAAACTCTGTGGGAAGTCATCTGTAGGGACCAGATATTGTGTTATGTTTAAGGTCATGAGAAAAACAGTGGCAACCTCCCAAAGAAAAGACTGGCTTCTGAGTCTGGATATGTTGGGTCAGTGGGGTCGCTGTTGACTCCCCCAGGCCAACCATTACAGGAAACAGAATTACAAGTCTGTCTTACCAGGGGAGAATGGATCTCAGTAGCCTGATTTCTATATTCCCCTTGACATTTAAAACACTCTGCTCTTGTGCCAGACATTCAGAGGAGAGTGAAGAAAATTTTAAAAGGAGAAAAATGTTTATTTGTTTTAAGGCTTTCTCAATAATCCACTTATGCCATTTACATTAGAGAAACTTTCCATGTAAACACCATTAATTATGTAGCATAAGAGCCAAATAAAAATGCTAAAAAATAAAAGTAATTGTAGAATAAATTAGTGTAGCTTGAGTGCACATATATTATACAGAGACTGCAGACTTAATACATTTTATTGAGGGGGGTGGATTTGTAATTTTCTATTGTTTGAACTACTAGGATGGAACCAACAGAAATGACATTTTACAGATGGATACCAAAGCTGTTAAAGTTTAAACCCATACTGGCAATGAAATTATGGTTTTTACGGGGGCCTTGACTCATGCTCCCTCTCTATATCTGTCTTGAAAAGACTATGGGAGGAGTTACAGGTTGAGTGTTCCATGGATTTCCCCAGAAGGTTTGCTGGAACAGGACCTGACTGTCTACCCCAAAATCAGTAGACTCCAGCATCTTCTCAAGTGCAGTAACAGAAGATGGCCTGTGTCTGTGTGAAAGGCAATGAGTTGTGTGTACCCTGCCAGGCAGAGAAGGGCAGAGACTGAAGCTGCTGAGGAAATCTGGTGTGGGGACCTTGTAATAACAGTGACAGGAAAAATGTACTTTACCTTTTGTAGTATTTTAGAAGTTTTCATGTGTGTTATTTATTTTGATCCTTCACAGGAATGCTGTAACATAGGTAGGGCGTGTATTTTTACCAAGCCCATTTTCCAGACAAGGAAATTGATGCTTTGGGGAGGGAGATCACAGTGAAAGCATGTCCTAATTCCGATCTGTATTTTTTCCACTACCACACTCATATTTCTTTTTAAATGTAAATGAAAAACTCGTGGTTTAGTGTATAGCAATATTTTGTGCTATGTGGCATCTTTTAAGAACATTTGAGTGCATTTACATCATTTCCTCAGGGAAAGCTTTGTTTTACTTAGAGGAGCAGGAAATGGAGTTGAAATGGGAAAAGTTTTTCATTTTTATGGATTAAACCCATCTGTTATGTTCACTAAGCCTGGATCATGGAGGAGGATAGATTTCTCACAGCATAAAGAGAGGAGAGAAGAGGAAAAAGTGCTTCCTTCATTCCCTGCTTCAGATCCATGACTATCCAGGGAGTCCTGTTCAGACAAAACAGGGCAGCCAGCCCATCAGTCAGAAAGAAACACGTCCCCACACTCTGTGGAAGAACAATCTTCCCAGGGTTGAAGTTAACACTTACTGCTCAGAAGAGTTCTGAGGGATAATTTTTTCCACTGCTTTCAGCACCTTTCAGAAATCTACTTAAATATTTTGCTATATTATCTACTATGTCTGCACAACACAAAGTAAAGGGAAATTATCTTTCATTCCTTTATTGGGAGTAATGCTTACTGAGTATGTACATTCCAGTGCTAGGCGCTAGAACTCTGGGGTTGAACCCGGTAGACATGCCCCTTGGTGTAATGGAACTCACAGTCAAATCTATAATCAAATGATCACATCAGTAAATATTTACTGATCTTTACTGTAGAAGTCCCTTTATCCAATGAGAGGGAGACTGGTAGCTCCTTAGGTGATTGGAAAATGCAGGTAGAATGGAAAATCATTAAAATGTGTATAGGGGTATATGTGTGTGTGTATGTATGTTTATGTATATATAACAATATTAGTTTTTACTTAAAACACATAAATGAAAATTTATTTGCCAAATTTGGTAGGACCAAGGTGCTTTCTTTGAGGATCAGTCTGGTAACTGAAGGTTTACATTATCTTTCTTGCATAAAGCCCACTCAAAATGTATATCATCTATAATTTTCAGTTTTAGACACTTTAAAGTAGAGGGAGAACTTAAAGACACTTGTGGAGTAATTTGAACTCATTTAGATTTTTATTATTTTTCCTCAATCTTTTATACTTGTCTTGCCTACAGTTTAAGAGCAATTTTTTCTCCAGCTTTTTCAAGTTTTTTCATAGCATTGAACTTAAGTTTTCCTAGAAACAGTGACTCTCTTTTTATGCTCATATTCGATCAGTTTATGTGATATTTAATTAAACTATATAATTACAGTAAACAAGTTCAACTGCCATAAACAGGTTTGGGAACAAAAACAACCCTCTCTTAGTAAGGCTAGAGCTCAGGTGGTGGGGTGGAAGTGATGAGGGTATTAGGTGGCAGAAGTCACAAGCATTTATCATACTCTGGCAATCAGTCAATACATTTTCCAGATGGAGCTGAAAACATCAGTTAATTTCCCAGAGGAGCTCAATTAAAAGAGTTTCTGTTATGATTAAAAGCTAATAAACATTAGTAAGGAAAAGCAGTGGGTGCCATAAGGGTCTGTAATTGGTGGGATGTGACTCAGTCCTGGGGTGTCAGGAAAGGCCTCGCAGAGAACGTGACAGTTGAGCAAGATCAGAGGATGATTAGGCAGCTGCTCAGAGCGGCTGGGGCAGGGGTCCGGAGAAAAAGAATTCCAGGCAGCAGGAGCGGCAGAGTCAGTGGTGTGAGGGCGGAGGGAGTATGTGTTGAAAAGGAGGAAGTGAAAGAAGCCAGTGTTGTCAGAGCCAAGAGCAGACGCTGGGGAGCAGTCCAGGATGAGGCGCAGCGGGGCGGAGGCCAGTTCACACCAGCTTTCTAGGCTCTGAAAAGCAGGGGGATCTTCCTCTCTATTGACCACGGGAAGCTGTCAATGGTGATGAAGCAAGAGTTGGCTTATTTGATCAAGAGCAACAGCTGATTTGTGGAGTTTTGACCTCCTAATCTGATTTGGGCGCTTCAGATTATTTGTTTTTACAATCTCAATACACTAGAGATAGTGGAGAAAAAAAATATTTTCTTAACCTCTGGCACCAGGATATCTCTTAGGGATGGAACTATCCTTAAATAGGAAAATACATGCATCAGCTGCTGGTGGGCAAATTTGAGGATCTGAGCATAGATGTCAAGATCATAAGAGATGCTAAATATCTCTGCTGAGAACGTGGGAGGGAGGGAGAAAGAAGGAAGAGGCGGGTATTGTATTAGTTTCCTAGGGCTGCCATAACAAAGTGGGGGCTTAAAGTATCAGACATTTATTCTCTCACAGTTTGGGAGGCTAGAATTCTGAAATCAAGGTGTCAGCAGGGCCATGTTTCCTCTAAGAAGCTGTGGGTAGAATCTTTCCTTGCCTCTTCCTAGCTTCTGGTGGTGGCTGGCCATCCTGGGTGTGTCTTGGTTTGCAGCTGTATCACTCCACTCCCTGGCTCTGTGGTCACATGGCATTCTCGCCATGCTTCTCTGTGCCTCTTCTCCTCTTCTCATAAGGACATCAGTTATATTGGATTAGGGGCCACCCTAATGACTTTGTCTTAACTTGACTACATCTGCAAAGACCGTATTTCTAAATAAAGTCACATCCACAGATATTAGGGCTTAGGACTTGAATGTGTCTTTGGGGGGACATAATTCATCCCATAACAGGGATGAGGAGGCGGGAAGGATTAAGAAAATGGTGGGAGGTTAAATGGCTAGGGTGGATACAGCCAGTAAGAAATCAATGGTGCTAGGATGGCAGAAAGGAGTAATTCAGGGTTTTCAAGTGCTTTTCTTACAGTGTAAAATGTAGCAGCCTGCATAACATCTCCCCCATTGTATCCATGTGTTGGCTCCCACCTTTCTGTTGAAGGTTCTGGTACCTGTGTTTGCTGACGCTTTGGAGGTAAAGGGGAGAGAGCACATGACAAGTGGAGTCATGGAGAAGGATTTGGGTCCCATGTTAGGGTGATGGACACCAAGGGTGTAAACACAGGAGACCTCACGGAGAACAATTCAATAGAGGCTAGAAAGCTGAACAAAAGTACTTCTGTGACTGTAAATCCCCCCACACCTAGATACTCAGAGAACTATTGGATTTCCACAGTCTCCAGCATGGGGGTTTGGGTCAACCTTATCTCCATCTTATTGGGCTAGGACCAGGGTTTCAAATACAATTATTAAAAACCTTCCACTTCACTTTGTACTGTCAGCCTTTTTAAGGTATGTGCATGACTTTAGCTAAATTAGGAGTGTTTGTGAGTTGCTTAAAAAAAAAAAAGATGGGACTTCCCTAGTGGTCTAGTGGTTAAGAATCTGCCTTCCAATGCAGTGGATACAGGTTTGATCCCTGGTCAGGGAGCTAAGATCCCACCTGCTGCAGGGCAACTAAATTTGCGTACTGCAGCTACTGAGCCCACGTGCTTTAGAGCCCACATGCCACAACTAGAGAGAAGCCTGCATGCCGCAACAAAGAGCCCGCCCACCACAATGAAAGATCCCACATGCCACAACGATGATCCTGTGTGCTGCAGCTAGGACCCAAGGCAGCCAAATAAATAAATATTTTTTAGAAAAAGATTAAAAACCCTGTCTTCTAAATCTCTTGCCCTAGCATTTTCTGAATATAAAAACTCCATGTGGGGACTTCCCTGGTGGTCCAGTGGTTAAGACTCTGTGCGCCCAATGCAGGGGGCCCAGGTTCGATCCCTGGTCGGGGAACTAGATCCCGCATGCTGCAGCTAAAATCCTGCATGCCGCAACTAAGACCCAGTGCAGCCAAATAAATAAATAAATATTGAAAACAAAACAAAACAAAACAAAAAACGAAATGCAGTCTCAGCCCCAGTCCTGGATGGACTGAATCAGAATCTGCATTAAAAAACAAAAAACAAAACTTCATGTGGAATCTCACTTTGATGGCGGGAGAATGTTCTCTGAAGGTTAGTTCTCATTTCTTGTCAGTCTCTCCTTCCTTCTCAGAACACCTTTCTATTGCAGTTCTCCGTTGGTGGCTGAGGCATGGAAGCTCTTACCCACCTTTCACTCAAGTTAGCGTCAGACTCTCAAAATGAGGGAAAGGATTTCCTGTAGTGAGTCCAGATGTTTGTGCTAGCATTATTGCTATTAGCCATCAAGTCTGAGCATTGTACAAAATTAAATCTGTCCTTGAGGCCTGGAAGGGAAGACAATCTTGATAACAGTTTAACATCCTCAGAGTGAAATAGCAGAAGTGGGGGAAGAACCATTATCTCCATTAACTATGATCTCACATGACAGCATTGCTGTTTATTTCTGTGCTTCATTTACGCTGGGATTTAACATAAATGTGTTTTTAAAGCACATTAAAGCCCCCTTAAAACCTAAGTAATTGGCAAATGGTTAGAATAATTAATAAAGCAGTTTTTTCTGTAAGCAGCTTGAAGAAAATGGGAAAATTTGCAGTTGGCAAAGGCATTGTTTGTGGCTAATCCATTATGCCTCTGTGCAGGTTTTCACCCCATATTGTAGGTATTTCATGAGTGCTGAGGCTGTTCAGGCAAAATGAAGCAAAAAGCAGAACAATTATTCCAGAGCCTTTGAACACAGCATGAGATTATGGTTAGATATTTAGGCAAGAAGTCTCTAGGGTCTTCTCCTACTTTGTGAATCCTGCGTGAGTTGTTGGCTGGAGTACCTGGATAATGCCTTCTTTACCCCTGAAGGAGCTGGCTCACCCATCCTTCTTCTCACCTTGTGCCAGGGAAATCGTGTCCTCTGGCTGCCGAGGGAAGATGGACCCTCTTGGTAAACCCGATAGTCATCCCCTTGTGCTTTCAGGAACCAGCCTGTCTCCCCCTTGAACCAAGCTAAATCTGCATGACTCCTGTCTGCTGAGGGAAGTTGTCCTCCACAGAGAAGACACCCATGTCAGGGCCAGGAGTTCTGAGCATGCTGGAGGAATGGCCTCTGAGGCTGGACCCAAGGCCTATGCCGTGTGCTGGGCTCTCTCGTTCTGGACAGGGTTCTTTTCTATAATTCTTGTGTGAGGTTCTATTTCCACAGTTCCTGCTCCGCCCTTATTAGTCCTCATAGCAACCCTTTCATGACAATTATTCAGCAGATATAAGAGGTGCCAGTCTTCTCTGACATCCACATTTTGACCACACCTTAAGCCCCAGACCATCTTCTCATAACTCTATACAAACTCTCAGTGGCTAACTCATGTTTAAAAGATTAGAGCAGAGAAAGAAAAAAAAAATATATATATATCAGCTTGAATTAGCTCATTGGTGCCAGTTACCCTGAAGGCATAAAGCATTCTCAAGTTTTAAACATTTCATTTTTTAAAAAATAACAGCAAGTCAAGTGGGCCAGGATTCAGAAATCTCTTGAAATAGTAATAAATTTTAAAAGATTCTTTCTAAAATCAAGAGTGTTAGCTACTTTCTGGGAAAAAGCAGAAAGACTGAAAAATAACAGTACTTGGGCAGGTGTGAATGTTAGAAAGAAAGTGGGGATCAGTTATTCCCCGTTAGTCAAAGAGACAAGTCAGGAGTAATTGGCATAAGCTTGGTGAAAA